>NC_080543.1:51168199-51476671 GCF_028640845.1 Ahaetulla prasina
TGATTCCAGAATATATCTAATAGTTATGCAGATAGTTGCATTAGTTTGACAAGATTTCTCTATGTAGGTGAACAACAATAAAGAAACTACTCAGAAGACCTCTTGCCCATATCCTCTCATCTTCCTGAGTGACCTTAATCTACCTTTTATTAACTGGGTAACAAATGAATGTACAACTGAACCCATCCATACTACCCTATACAATGCTGTTACAAACCTAGGTCTTGAACAACTTGTAACTAACAATACAAGACTCAACAACTGTCTTGACCTCATCTTCTGCAACAACACAAACTCAATTTATGGACTACAAATAAAAGAACCCTTTTCCAACAACGACCACAGCATGATAGCATTTGTCTCAATATACGCCCTTACATAAATCATCATAATAATGGTATTCCAAACTACAATTTCAAAAAAGCTAACTATGACCTTATAAACGATGACTTCTCATCTCTTGACTGGCAAAATCTGTTCTCAACCTGTATCACTGCAGAAGACCACTATAGAGTTTTCCTATTTGTAGTCAATAGAGTCATTAAACTTTACATACCACAAACCACCACCAAAAAAATAATAATAAAAAAATAATAATTACCCATATCAATAAAAAAGCTTCAATCCCCCCCAAAAAAAAATTCCTCTGGAGAAGAAACAAAAAGGGCTATGTAGCAAATTTCAAAAACCGCTACAGAAATGTATGCAACCAAATAAAAACTGAATGCACTAATTACCTCACCAAGCAAGAAGAAGACCTTCTGCACACAAATTCCAATCGTGCTTTTTATAATTTTGTGAATAAAAACTTAAAGACTCGAGATCTATCCCACCACTAAAAGAATCTAACGGCAAAGAATATAGTGATGAAACAGTTGAAGCAAACCTCTTTAACACATTCTTTGGCTCAGTCTTTGTTAACAGTAATGGCTCATACCTGACATTCCCCAATTGTACCAACAATGAGTACAACGACTTAACACATATAGATTTCACAGAAGATAATGTTGAAAAAGCTCTTCGCAAACTGAAACCATCCCTATCTATTGGACCTGATGGACTATGTGCATACTTCTTAAAAAAGCTTTCCACTAATATAGCAAAACCCCTAAGCATAATCTTTGAAAAAGCTTTCATGACCAGTTCCCTTCCAAAACTTTGGTCATAGCCACAGTCATCCCTGTCTTCAAAAAAGGAGACCCCAGCCTAGTTGAAAATTACAGACCTATCTTTCTATGCTGTGTCACCTGCAAAGTAATGGAATCTATCATCAACCAATCCATTACCCTCCACCTAGAAACAAACAACCTACTCTCTAATAAGCAATTTGGTTTCAGAAAAAAATATCATGTAACTTACAACTTCTTCACTGCAAAAACATATGGACTACAAATCTTAATCAGGGCAAAGCAATAGATGCAATCTACATAGACTTCTGTAAAGCTTTTGACGCAGTAGTACACAATAAACTTCTCCTAAAACTAAAATCCTACGGTATCTCAGGACCCCTCCACAATTGGATAACAGCTTTCCTGTCAAACAGACAGTAAGTGGTCAAAATTGGCAATGCTCTATCAAATCCTGTTCATGTCTAAAGTGGCGTTCCCCAAGGCAGTGGTCTTGGCAGTGTTCATATTATACATTAATGATCTCTGTGACCATATTACAAGTAATTGTGTTCTCTTTGCTGACAATGTCAAACTATTTAACACTACCAGCAATACAGCTACCATTCAAAAAGACTTTGACTTTGTATCTGAATGATCTAAAACTTGGCAACTCCAAACCTCAACCAGCAAATGCTCAGTCTTACATATTGGAAAAAAGAACCTAAACACTAAGTACAAGCTTAATGGACATTACCTTACAGCTGACCCTCACCCTGTTAAAGACCTTGGAGTTTTAATGATCTAAGTGCTAAAGCCTACTGCAACTACATCGCAAAAAAGGCTTTAAGAGTTGTAAACCTAATCTTACGTAGCTTCTTCTCCAAAAACACTACACTACTAACCAGAGCATATAAAACATTTGCTAGACCAATTCTTGAATACAGCTCGACTGTCTGGAACCCATACCACATTTCTGACATCAATACAATTGAACGTGTCCAGAAATATTTTACAACAAGAGTTCTCCACTCCTCTGAATACAACAAAATACCTTATGCCATCAGACTTGAAATCCTGGGTTTAGAAAATTTAGAACTACGCCGCCTTCGACATGACTTGAGTTTAACTCATAGAATAATCTATTACAATGTCCTTCCTGTTGAAGACTAGTTCAGCTTCAATTGCAACAATACATGAGCAAACAATAGATTTAAGCTTAATGTTAACCGCTCCAATCTTGATTGCAGAAAATATGACTTCAGTAACAGAGTTGTTAATGCTTGGAATACACTACCTGATTCTGTGGTCTCTTCCCAAAATCTCCAAAGCTTCAACCAAAAACTGTCTACTATTGACCTCACCCCATTCCTAAGATGTCTGTAAGGGGTGTGCATAAGAGCACAAGCATGCCTACCGTTCCTGTCCTATTGTTTCCTTTCATTATATCCAATTAATATAGTTATTACATACTCATACTTATATATATGCTTATTTATGGTATAGTTATTTCATGCTTATGCTTATATATACTGTGTGACGAAATAAATAAATAAATAAATAAATAAAAATAAGTAACTCCATATTTCATTTTGATTATTTGGATCTGATATAAGTTGCCTACATATCTCCCTCGAATGGGGCAGGGCAATCCCATTCAAGATCAAATGTAACTCTCAATATGTTTGTATTGATTTCTTTGTATTTCAAAAGTCCCATTTCAATAACTGTAATTATTAGAAAATGAAATGTGATATAAATGAAAATGTTTATTGCACCAATCATCTGATACTGGAGGACTAATGCACTTTTAAGACTTGTTTTTATTCTGCACAAAGTTAAGTAGTGTATATTTTTGCCTTGGTTTCTTCAATTGACATCTTGTCATAGTCTTCATTGAAGTATGAAATTAGCACTATGTATGTCTTCAGGAAATGAAAAACTATCCATATTGTCCTTCAATTTTTAAAAAAAAAAAAACAATACAAGTTCATTCTAGTCCTTTTAAGAAAAAAAAAAGCATCGTAGATTTCAAAGCTCTTCATTTTTTTCCTTAAGTTTTATTTTATTTTTACTGGAGTCTTAGGAAGGAAGGAAGGAAATTAGGAAAACTGCAAAGAAAATAACTGATGACTCAACTTATGTTTTCACAACTAATACTTCACCTTTTATTTTGAGCAATATAGACAAAAGATTCTTGAAAACCTTACTGACACATGAATTGCAGTTTCAGAAAAGGATGACTAATTGAACTATAGTCCTTTATTTCAATTCATCTTGTCAAGGCCAAATTCCAATAGAATGTGTCCACTCTAGCTTGCTGAGTTTTCAATTCCCATTAGTTATAATGGTTTAAAGTCAAAGATTGGAACTGTAGCTATTTCAATGCAATCTTTAAGTTTCTTTCAAAGGAGAGAAGAAAGAAAGATATTCTGTATGTTGGAAAGTAGGATAACAGATATAGTGTTGTAAATTAGAATATTTCTTGCACAAATATTACTCATCTTGTTATTGTTTATTTCTATTATTATGTGTGGGTAATCTGCAGTTAGATTCACAATCCATGATTGGCAGAAACTGAATGTTCAGGTATAAAAAATTAAATATTTCCAGATATTAAGGGATACTGATACTTTTAGGTATTCCTCTGAAGGTTTCAATTATGGTTGGTATAACAACTCTCATATCCATTCTACCTACAGGTAGGAAAAAGAGTTCCTAATTGCTACCTATAATACATGGAGAGATAATACTGATTAAATTTCTCACTCATTCATCATCATGTTTCATTCAGAACTGCCAATTCTCAGCTTTAAAAAAAAGTTTTAATTTGATTGTTTTTTCTGCAACCTTTTGCATAAAATAAAATTTCTTCATATGACTCTGAAAAGTTTTCCTGAGTACAAGACTGATACCAAGAAAAAAGGACTCTTCCACTTAATTGCATCAAAACATAATGAACATCCAGCTATAGAACTTAATATTCATTCAGGTACTGTACAGAACTTTCTGAAAGAAATTTACTGTTCCAGTATGAGACCTGCATTAAAATTTTCTCCCAATTTGCACTTGAACTTGTACTTGAAGTTTCTGACTCAGAAATAAGGATATGGATCGATGGTGGATAGAATAACAACTGTATTTGAAAATAAATTCCTTACAAATACATATCTTAAAGAAGGATTTAAATTTATTTTTCAGATCTGGAAAGTTGTAATGCTTCAACAACATAATAGATCTGTAGAAGCTGTTATGAAGATTGTCATATGAGATATGTATCTATTATCTTCAGGTTGGAATTTATGGCTGTGACAGAACAATATAATGGAAAGTAGATTAAATGGTTTGAGTGATGCATAAATAGAACTAGACAAGCATACAAAAATAGTACATCATTTTTCATACTGCAGCGATATATTGAGTCCTGTACTTTATAGAAACTCTGAGTTCTTTTAAGGCAGGTCCCATATCCATGATAACTATATGACTTTCATCATTCTAATGTTAGTCTATAAGCAAAAAACCAGTGAAATTAAATATTGATGTATGATTCTAAATCTGTTTTCTTAATGCAGGAAAAAAATGCACAAAGCAAATAAATAAATATATTGCCTTCATTAAAAATCTTTTTAGTATGGGAAGGTTACATGTTGTTTACAAATTTAACATTATAGCCTTCAGAAATAATTATCCTGCTTACAACTGTTGCAGCATTCCCATGGCACATGATCAAAATTCCAGCACTTTGTAACTGGCATGTATTTACGACAATTGCATTGTCCCAGGGTCATGTAACCTTTGCAGCCAGCCTCCAATAAGCAAAGTCAATGGGGGAAGGTGGATTCATTTAACAACCTTGTGATTCACTTAACAACTGCAGTGGTTTGATTAACAACTGAGGCAAAAAAGGTCATAAAATGAGACAAAACTCACTTAGCAACTGTCTTGCTTAGCAGTGAAAATTTTGGGATCAGTTGTGGTTGTAAGCCAAGGACTATCTATATATAGTTTGTAGCAGTTTGAAAATATTAGATAGCTTTCCTGAATGGAGGTATTTCTTAATAATATGCAGTAGTGATATACAAAAATATTAATATGGAATATTAAGGAGGAGAGATTGTATCGTTACTAATCTGATGCATTAGGATACATGACTATTCTTGTATAGCTTAGGTACATTAAGGTGAAAAATTAAACACTCTCTCAGATCTAAATTGAATTCTTCAAAGGCTCTATTCTAAAATATTTTCTTAATCAGTTCTCTGAATCTTTTTAGGTCTTTCATGTACAACAGTTATCAAATAAGAAAAAAAACTTTGTCAGTCCTTTTAAATCCCAAAGCTGAAGATTTTTTTCATGTCACTTTTTCACCATTAATGTATCTTCCTGGTAAAGCAGTCAACCATGGTGACATATCTTTTGAATCTTTACATATCTTTTGAATAGATACAAAGTAGCTATTTTGTGACAATTTATAATCTTAATTTATATTCCATTGAACATTTCTATGCTTGTCTCTGTGCAAACTGCACTGTGCTGAAGTTAATGGTAACTTTTCTATTCTAATTTCTGTCAGTTTTCATTTATTTCAGCTGAGTTTTCAGATTCTTTTTTAGTCCTGCTTTTATTATTTTTATAAATAACTCAAGGTAGCAAACATATCTAATACTCTTCCTCCTCCTAGTTTCCCCATAAGAATAACCCCATGAGATGAATAGAGCTGAGAAAGAGTGACTGGCTGTCATGCCTAAGGCAGGACTAGAACTCACAGTTTCTAGCCTAGTTCCTTAACCACTAGAGCAAATGTCACTAGATTATACTGAAATATTTATTGCAGGTTACCCTTTAGTAGGCATGAAACTTTTGAGAATCAAGGCAGAATCATTGTTACATGCACATTGTTCAGTTTCTTGTCACAGTTGAACACACAAACCATTTCTGGGTTATTTCTGATTGTTACTAATCAGCTTAAATAAATAATTGTGTTTGCTTAAATCTATGTTCAGGGACACGGTGGCTCAGGGGCTAGGACGTTGAGCTTGTCGATCGAAAGGTCGGCAGCTCAGAGTTCAAATCCCTAGTGCTGCCGTGTAACGGGGTGAGCTCCTGTTACTTGTCCCAGCTTCTGCCAACCTAGCAGTTTCAAAAGCACGTAAAAATGCAAGTAGAAAAAATAGGGACCACCTTTGGTGGGAAGGTAACAGTGTTCCGTGCGCCTTTGGCGTTGAGTCATGCCGGCCACATGACCACGGAGACGTCTTCGGACAACGCTGGCTCTTTGGCTTTGAAACGGAGATGAGCACCGCCCCCTAGAGTTGGCAACGACTAGCACATATGTGCGAGGGGAACCTTTACCTTTACTTTTAAATCTATGTTCACGTTTCTATTCTTAGAATATTTGTGGAAGCTAAGAAACATAGGCAAAGGTAATAAGGTTAATAATACACAATCAGAAGCTAAAACCATTACCAAGCTAACACAAAAAACACACTAAAAATAAAAAATAGAGTTAAGGTCAGTTCTACTAAAAGTATGTTCTATCGCTCGGCTGGTGAAGGACAAATCAGAAATCTTATAAAAGCAAAACATATATCTTTGGCTTTCTTCTCACTGATCCATACCATCAGAGCTACAATTTGAAGGGTAATAAAGTAACTTCTGTTTTGTTTATTTGTTCTGATGGAGTTTTCTACTGAATAACCACAGTACTTCTGAGACGTTTCTGATTCTGTGGATAACCAGTGTGCAAATTCTATGAATAACCAGTATATGATATATTTCCTTTATAAATCTAGAAAGAAAAGTCATGGCAGTGAGAATCTGAGTTTAGAGTCTGACAATTTCAACTCAATGCCTGTGGTCCACTGACAGACTTGGAATACAAGTTAGAGTTGACTCCAGATATTGGCACCACTAAGACCACTTTGGCCTTTAGTTTCCACATTAGTTCCTCTTTCAGGCCTTCTTACGTATCCATCATATATCTTCTTCCTAATCTTGCAGTCAATTAGTATATTTACATCTATCACGTCTGCTGTCCTCTAGTCCTTGTCTTCTCTCATGACATCTGGTTGATTGGCTAGTACCACCCTGTTCACCTGGACCTGAAAATTCCACAGATCTTATCCCTATTATTCTCCACAACCTTCAGTGGAATCTCCCATTTGGACTTAAGAAGTTCCAGTCTGTATATTCTGCAGATGTTTCTATACACAATGCCAACTATTTGGTTATGCTCTTGGTTTATGCTGTTGCTACTTTCATCTACTGTATACCCTGCCATTATGTGTTGGTTCTTTCTATATATAGACAGGCTATATCAATATCTATCTATAACTACATTATCTATCTATCTATCTATCTATCTATCTATCTATCTATCTATCTATCTATCTATCTTGTTATGGTTTTTAGAAGAACCTATATATAAATATCACATAAAATCTGAGCATGTATGTATTTGGTTAAGATTGTATTTTGCTCAAGGATATCCCTTTTTCCCTTTCTTTCACCAAATTCAATATGTAGTCTTGCTCATTACAACAGCACTGTTGGCATATATAGCTCATCAGTATTTTACAACTTTTTCAACCCACATTCTTGGCCTCTAGTTTATTTATTTATTTTTTATTTATTTATTCATTTGTCAAGAATGTGTTAGGTAATTTAAATAATTATAAGCATGAATTGAATACATAGAATAGAATAGAATTTTTTATTGGCCAAGTGTGATTGGACACAAAAGGACACAAAAGGAATTTGTCTTGGTGATATGCACTCAGTGTACATAAAAGAAAAGATACGTTTGTCAAGAATTCTAAGGTACAACACTTACTGATAGGCATAGGGTACAATATCAATATAAATCATAAGGATACAAGCAACAAAGTCATACAGTCATAAGTGGAAGGAGATGGGTGATGGGAATGATGAGAAGATTAATAGTAGTGCAGATTTAGTAAATAGTTTGACAGTGTTGAGGGAATTATTTGTTTAGCAGAGTGATGGCGTTCAGGAAAAAGCTGTTCTTGTGTCTAGTTGTTCTGATGTGCAGTGCTCTGTAGCATCATTTTGAGGGTAGGAGTTGAAACAGTTTATATTCAGGATGTGAGGGGTCTGTAAATATTTTTACAGCCCTCTTTTTGACTCGTGAAGTATACAGGTCCTCAATGGAAGGCAGGTTGATAGCAATTGTTTTTTCTGCAGTTCTAATTATCCTCTGAAGTCTGTGTCTGTTTTGTTGGGTTGCAGAACCAAACCAAATAGATACAAGTAGAGGAAATATTAGAACAGGGACGGTAGGCATGCTGGTGCTCTTATGCATGCCCCTTACAGACCTCTTAGGAATGGGGTGAGGTCAACAGTAGACAGTCTTAGGTTAAAATTTTGGGGGATTTTGGGATGAAACCACAGAGTCAGGTATTTCAGGCCTTGATCACTCTGTTGCTGAAGTCATATTTTCTGCAATTGAGTTTGGAGTAGTTCACTTTAAGTTTCTATCTATTGTGCACTCGTGTATTGTTGTGGTTAAAGTTGAAGTAGTCATTGACAGGTAGGACATTGTAGCTACATTACAATGAGCTACGCTTAGGTCATACCGAAGACGGTGTAGTTCTAAGTTTTCTAGGCCCAGAATTTCAAGTCTGGTGGCATAAGGTAGTGGAGAAGTGGAGGAGTGGAGGGCTCTTCTTGTGAAATATTTCTGGACATAGTCAACTGTATTAATGTCTGATATACAGTGTGGGTTCCAGACAGATGAGCTGTATTCGAGAATTGGTCTAGCAAATGTTTTGTTAGTAGTGTGATATTACCAGAGAAGAAGCTACGCAATATTAGGTTTACAACTCTTAATGCCTTTTTGGCGATGTTGTGTCCACACAGGTTGTATTTTCTGTTCTGATTCTTTTTGCCAATGTGTAAGACAGAGCATTTGTTGGTTGAGATTTGGAGTTGCCAATTGTTTGACCATTCCAACACAAAGTCAAGGTCTTTTTGAAGAGTAGCAGCATTGTCAGGGTGTTAAATATTTTACATCATTGGTGAAGAGAACACAGTTGCTTATAATATGATCACAAAAGTCATTTATGTATAGTATGAAGAGTGTTGGATCTAGAATGCTGCCTTGGGGGACACCGCTATTAACAGGTGCAGGATTTGATAGGGTGCTCCCTATTTTGACCACTTGTTGTCTGTTTTGATCACTTGCTGTCAGCTATCCAATTATGTAGGGGTCCGGAGATGCCATAGGATTTTAGTTTTAGAAGTAGTTTGTCATGTACCATTGAATCAAAGGCTTTACAGAAGTCTATGTAAATTGTGTCTATTGCTTTGCCCTGATCGAGATATGTAGTCCATATGTTTTTGCAGTATAAAAGTTGTAGATTACAGGATAATTTTTTTCTGAAACCAAATTGTTTATTAGAGAGTAAGTTGTTTGTTTCTATATTGAGAGTAATGGATTGGTTAATGATTGATTCCATGACTTTGCAGGTGACACAGCATAAAGAGATTGTCCTGTAATTTTCAACTAGGCTGGGGTCTCCTTTTTTGAAGATAGGGATGACCGTGGCTAGTGACCATAAGCTGGGTAGGGAGTTGGTCCTGAAGGATTTTTCAAAGATTATGGTTAGAGGTTCTGCTATAGCAGTAGAAAGTTTTTTTAAGAAGTATGCACATAGTCCATCAGGTCCAATAGATAGAGATGGTTTTAGTCTGCGTAGTGCCTTTTCAATGTCATCTTCTGTGAAATCTATTTGTATTAGATCCTTGTAGTTATTAGTGGTACAACTAAGGAATGTTGGGCATGAGCCATTGCTGTTTACAAAGACTGTGCCGAAGAATGTGTTAAAGAGATTTGCTTTAACTGCTTCATCATTGCATTCTTTACCATTAGGTCCTTTTAGGGGTGGGATGGATCTCGAGTCTTTAAGTTTGTTTACAAAATTATAGAAGGCGCAGTTGGATTTCATGCACAGAAGATTTTCTTTTTGTTTGATGTGGTAATTGGTGCATTCAGTCTTTATTTGGTGGCATATATTTTTGTAGCAATGTTTAAAGTTAGCTACATAGCCAGTTTTGTTTTTTCGCCAGAGGGAATTTTTTTTGGATTGGATCTTTCTTGTTGATATGGGTAATTTGTTTTTCCTGGTTTTGGTGGTGATTAGTGATACATATAGTTTAATAACTCTATTGATTTCAAGCAAGAAAATGTTATAATGGTCTTTGGTAGTGTTACAGTCAGAGAATAGAATTTGCCAATCAAGAGATGAGAGGTTGGTGTCTGAGATCATAGTTGGCTTTTTTGAAGTTGTAGTTGGGAGCCCCTTATTTTGGTGATTTTTGTAAGGGCGTATATTGAGGCAAAAGTCAATCATGCTGTGGTCACAGTTGGAAAAGGGTTCTTTTATTTGTAGTCCATAAATTGAGTTTAAACTGTTGCAGAAAACGAGGTTGAGGCAGTTGTTGAGTCTAGTGTTGTCAGTTATTAGTTGATCTAGACCTAGATTTGTAACATCATTGTATAGGGTTGTATGGATGGGTTCAGTTGTACATTCGTTTATTGTCCAATTAATAAGAGGTAGGTTGAGGTCACCAAGAAAGATGAGAGGGTAAGGGCAGGAGGCTGCCCACATTAGTAGTGAAGTTAGCTTGTTTCCATGTGTGATATCGTAGTCAGGGGCTCTGTAATATAGTAAGAAGTGAAGAGTGGTGTTTAAGGACAGTTCACACATGATAGTTTCCGGAAGAGTGAGTTCATGTGCAAGTTGAATATTTTTTAGGTTTAATGACTTTTTGTAGAAGATAGCTTACTCTACCCTGTCTGTGGGTTTCACGGTCAGATCGGTAAACATGATAGTATCTTACTGTGATAATGGAGTCAGGGAAGGATGTGGTTAGCCATGTTTCACAGACAAATATGATGTCAAATGTAGCAGTAATTAATAAGAGGAGGAGTTCGGGCATTTTGTTTACTATGCTTCTTGCAATTATTAGTTTGCATTTGAGATCAGTAGTGGTTGGTATTGAGGAAGTAAGGGGCATGCATATCTAGTTTTAGATGCTGGTTGGGTGGATGTTTTGGGTGATGGAGGGTTGGATGTTGGGGGCAGTCAGCATGGTAGTCAATGTATAGATTTGTGTCACCTTGGTCTTGGAGTCTTTTCAGTTCTGCGTGGAGTTCACAGGAGCGGATCCGTTGTAGTAGGGATAGGTCAGCCCGTGATCTAAGTTTGCTGTGGTTGTGATTTTATTTGGCAATTGAATTTATAGTGTAAATGAACTTTTGTTTGATGGTCTCATTTTTGCAGATGACTCTACAGAATCATGGGGCCACTGAGCCATCACTGCTCTTATATTCTGGGCCATCTCTGAAGACTTCAATGATTTCATCAGGGGAGATGGTTGGTGTGTTATGATTACTAATGATGTTATGAACCTTTGTGATATCAGGTTCATTGGTGACATCTAATCCAAATAAGATAGCATTTTGACATTTTTGTTCTCGCTCAATGGTATTTTTAATGAGTATGGAGATGTTGGTTGGTTGGTTGGCAACTATTTGTGGTTTTGATTGTGGTTGAGGTAATGGTTGTTGAATTGGGATAAGATTTTGATCTGTTGAGTTTTCATTTTTCTGTGCTGTATTTCCCCCCCTCAAAAGATGTAAAACATGAGTCTAAACATGCTAGTATATGTGCTTCTGAACTTGATTCTATGGAGTCTATGGTTGTTTGCTGTGTCTTCATAGTTCTTTATATGGTATGGACCCTGTAAGACATGGCAATTAAGTTATCCAGTTTTAGTATACAAGGTGGACATAGATATGGAAAGGAAGGAGTTTCTAGTAGAAAATTTGCTACCAGTTTGCTTATTCTCAGGCAGGTGTGGTGGGCGTATTTGGCACATATGCATTTCTTGAATTCATCATATTCATTGATAGGTTCATTACATTTATAGCATGTGCTGGAGTCATTGGGGTCATTGTTGATATCTTTCATCTGTGGGCATTTGGTGGTGGAGTTTTTGCCTGGCATAGTTAATGATCAGTCAATGTTTGACAAAATTAATTAATCAATAATAAAACAATGATAAATCAATGTCTAGCAAATTAATTAATCAACAAGTTAATCAATGATAATAATAAATCAATGTTTAGCAAATTAATCAACCAACAAATCAATTAACAATCAGTGTGTGGTTAATTAGTATTACCTGACCAGTTGAATAATTAAGTAAATAATTTGATTTTGTTTGAATTTCTAGCTAGATTGCTTCCTGGAGAGGTAGAGGATATTGGTGGGTTCTGAAAAAAATATTTAAATTATTTAAATCTCCCTTTTTTTCTCAACAGAGCACAACAAAGAACCAGTGTAAAAAATGCCATTAGCATGTTAGAATGGGTAAACACATACCACACAAATGAAATTAGAAAGGATTTATATTTCATCGCCTTACAAAACTTTTGAATCAAAGTTATCTCTGTTGGCCACAAAGAAGCTTTTAACTCATTTTTTCACTATTAAATTATTTACAGCTAGTATTTGGAAGGAAAATGGTCTGTTACATTGTCAAACAAAATAGATGTTCTCTTCTGGAACTTGATATATGGTCAATTATTCTTTTGTTAACACAAGGCACCACCCAATATTTGGATCTTGGATTACTGAGTATGGGTATATTACTATGTTGCTAGGAATGCAAAGGATCTGATTTATGACAGCTTCTTTTAAAAATATTCAATCTTGCTTTTCAATTGTAATTCAAATTAAACTAATTAATTTTTATAGTGTTTTTAAAATTATTTATTTTTAGTAATCTTTTCTGTCTCTCTCTCTCTCTTATCTTTGCTCCTTCCATCCCTTTTACTTCCTTCCTTTCCATCTCCTTCTCCACCCCCCTCTCTCCCTCTCTCCTCTTCTCTCCCATCTCTCTCTGCCTCCCAGCATATCCTGATTTCTTTCTTTTAACCTAACATAGGCAGAGGAAGAAGACAGAGAAGTTGGGAAAAAGTGATTTTGTTTGCAATAACAAAATAACAACAACAACAACAACAACAACAATGTATTCATGAAAGCGGAATTGGAAGAACTGCAAAGGTTCACCCAGGGCAAAGAAATCAAAGCCTTGCCAGAAGTAACTCATACTGTAGAGGCAAACCAGGGGAAATTGGCAGTAGAGGAATCCAGCAGAGATTGTTTTCATTTAGGAACCAGGCACCCACTTCTCTGCCTCAGGAAGAGCAAAGGCCTCTAACTAAAGAAGTAAAAGAATTGAAACAAAGAATGCAACATTTAGAACAGCACAAAAACACTAAAGTAAGGCTGCCTGCATTGAAGCTTGTTCCAAAGAAATAGCTAGCACAAGCGTTAAAATATGCAAATACTGCAATATCAAATATAAGCGCCAACTCAATGCACAAAAACCCAAACTAACTAATGTACACCACAGATGCAGTTATAACTGAATATCTGGGATGCAAAATCAACAGAGAAGAAAAAAAAACCAAACAGTGCACTAAAAAAAAAAGAAAAAAGGAAGATTAGATTGGAAAATAAGATCAGCAAGTTGAGATCAGATGCAAGCAAGTTAGAACAGAGGAAAGAAAAGAAGCTGAAGAACAAAAAGACCAAAGAATAGCTAATCAAGAAATACCACTTAGAAACATGGAAGATCAAGGAAGCACTGGAAATAATAAAGTAATAAGTAACAGCTATAGCCAAGAAGTTTAGCAGATATAAAACTTGAATTGCAAAGTATAGGTAGACTCTCCAATTTCAATCCAATCAGAAACATTCCTACCAATCCATCAATGGAGAAACTGCAGTGAATGAATCAGTACCTGACAAGGAAGAAACAGTGCAGTTCAGGTTGAAAATATGGGAAAACCCAAGAAATACAAGAAGGAAGCAGCTTGGTTAAAAGAGGTGGATAAGAATAAAATAGAAGAAATGAAAGAACTAGTAGTAACAGCAGAAATGATAGAGAAAAGAGCAAGGAAGATAAAGTATTGGTCAATACTAGGTGAAGATGAACTGCACGGTTTTTGGTTGAAACGACTAACTCGTCTATACCCACTGATGCCAAGCAGTTTACAACATACTACAAGCAAATGAAATTGAAGAGTGGCTAACATCTGACAGAACATACCTGATAATGGAAGATCCAGCAAAAAGGGCAGCACCAAGCAACTACAAGCCAATTACCTGCTTACCAACAACTTTCAAATTGTTAACTGGTGTGATAGCTGATGCAGTCCAACAGCAACTAGTTGAAAACAATCTCTTTTCACCTCAGCAGAAGGGAAACTGCCCCAATAGCAGAGGAACAAAAGATCAACTCCTAATTGACACAATGATTTTGGAAAACTGCAAAAGAAGGAAGACCAACCTGAATGGCAGCCCTGGGCCACCAGGTGCATTGGAGCTGACAGTAACATGGATTGACAACAAAAAGGCATTCTATTGTCTGCCATTGTACACAATTGCAGGTCAGTGGTAAGAGACTGGAAGAGGTTAATATCAAGAGAGGAATATTTCAAGGAGACTCACTATCATATATTTCAAGAAGGTACCACTATTTGTCATTGCGCTGTTTCCTCTGTCAACAATACTGAATAACCCAGGCCATGGCTATCACACATCAGAAACATCTGCCAGACTATCCCACCTCCTTTACATGGATGATCTGAAGATGTATGGAAAAACAGCATCTGAAATAGAATCACTGCTCAACACTGTCCATATATATAGCCAATTTATTGCAATGGAGTTTGGATTGGACAATTATGCCACACTCACTATCAAACAAGAAAAGTGGTGAAAACTGAAGGAATCAAGATGCCCCACAAAAATAACATTAAGAGTCTGGATGAAGATCATTACTACAAATACTTATATATTCTTCAAGCTGACAAAAAACAAGCACAAGTCAAGAAAATGATTAGAGGTGAATACATCAAGAGAGTGAAGAAGATCTCAAAGTCCAAACTCAATGGAGGAAATAACATCGAGGCAATCGACACCTGGGGAATTCCAGTAATTAGATACACAGCAGGAATGATGGATTAGACTCAAGCAGAATTACAAGCAAGGGATAGGAAGACCAGAAAAATAATGACAATGAATCATGCCCTTCATCCTCACAGCGACATTGATAGACTCTATCTACCAAGGAAATAGGTGGGCATGGAATGTTACAAATACATCAAATGGTTGAAGAAGAAAAAAGGACTTTGAAAGAATATCTCAAGGACAATGAAAAAGTTGCACTGAAGTTAGTATGTGTTCTGTCCCCCTCACCCCAGTCCGAGAGACACGAGCAATGACTTAATTAGCCAGCAAATCAGTCCATGGCAACTATCAGCTCTGGCAGCAAACTAGCGAGCATCTGCCAAGTCTCTCTGTTATCTTTCTTGATGCCGGTGAGTCAGCCAGGAAACCAGGAACAAACAGTACTTCAGCTCAAGTTCTCTCCCTCTAAGCAGTTGATTTGCTCGTCACAAAGTGGTATAGCAGCCCTTGCTGCTTTTATACCCTGTGGGGTGTGACTCCATGACTCAGCACTTCCTAGGCCTGCCCCACCCCTGCTTCTGTTGTTCCCACCTCTTCTGCCTATGAAACCTAGGGTCCAGCCAGGCCTGATTGCCATCAGCCGGGTCTGGAGGCGTGGTCTGGGGGGGGGGGAAGGAGTCGGGATGGAGGCCTCATTATCTGCTCCACTTGGCCTGTCTCTGGCTGCCTCTGGCTCCTGGAGCTGAGCCAGGGAAGCTGGTGCTCCAGAGGTAAGTCCTGATGGCCCTTTCCCCTCACTTTCCGAGTCACTTTCTGGCAGGGGCCCGGCTCGGGGGGCACAGACACAACAATATTTATTTATTTATTTTATTTATTTTATTAAATTTTTATACCGCCCTTCTCCCGAAGGACTCAGGGCGGTGTACAGCCGAAATAAAATACAGAGTATATACAATTAAAAGAGATTAAAATAAATTATTACTAAATGGCCGGTAATTAAAAGATTTAAAAATGTAAAATATTACTAAAACCCCAATTTAAAATCCACTATTTATGCCAGTCCTGCTTGAATGAATAAATATGTTTTTAGCTCACGACGAAAGGTCCAAAGATCAGGCACTTGACGTAAACCAGGAAGGTTTATTGACTACTGGAAAGACCAAACTGGCCTACAAGAAAGACCAAATGAAGAACAGAATGGAGGCATGGGAAGACAAAGCACTTCATAGCCAGTACATTAAAAAATAGCAGGGAAAACAGAGTAACAAAACCTGGCAATTGCTAAGAACAGGACAGTTAAAGAAAGAGACCAAGGGACTAATTCTGGCTGCACAAGACCAAGCCTTAAGCTTGGCATACAAACCCAGAATTGAGAAGACAGCAATAGACAGTATGAGTCACCTATGCAAATAAGCTGAAGAAACTGGTAAAGTATTGCAAGAAGATTGCACAGGCTATGCACATCCTTAGTGGATTGTACAAATCAGTCACAGACTCTGCTGATGTGATATTTACAAATTTGATTCCAGTAGGATTTAAGTCATAGCTGTAAGGAATCTGGAAGCCTATTCCCATATGTAAGGTAATGATGTATGCTAAATTCCACCAAATGTAGTATTTTTTACTTTTGAATAACTATTCATGGATTTCAAATTTAAATCTAGTCAAATGTAAGAAAATGTGATCCACAAAAGTATAAAACCAATGGATGTGACAAAAGGGCAGAGTTCATTGAGGCTTTTATTAAATCTCATTTCCTAACTATTTAACAGTCCTCTCTTATAACTTAGATAATGACAACCTGTTCTCAAAATTCTTTGCAAGTGTCATCTTAGAAGTGAACTCATCTTTTTTAATGGAAAAGTACCAAGCATATATGTATCACTCATTCTGATCTGCTGCTTTCTGACCTTTTCTAAGGTAGCTTGATGATTTCCCACTTTTTGGAGATATCATTCTAAACTATGAATAATCCACTTTTAGCAAACAATTTTTTTTTATGTTCACTGGCTTTTAGCTAATCATGTAAAAAATCCTTAATTTTTTCCCCAGCCTACTACATAATGCAGCTCGGTTTCATTTTTTTTCCAGTGTAGGTTTTTAAACAGAAACTAGGTAATAATCTGTCAGAGATGCTCTACTGAATCCTGCATTGACTGGGGTCTGACCAGATGACCTTTTGTGTAACTTCCATCTCTGATTATATCACTCTTTTGGTAATTCTTAACCTCCCAAAAATCTCCCATCTCTAAAATTTGACATGTAAATCCAAAGATATCCAGGTTTACATAAAATTAAAAAAACACATACAGAGAGAAATGAGACTCATTTAATGAGCACTGCAATGGTTAACAGCATTATTTTCTCATTAGTTATTTCTTATAACTATGCTTGCACAACTCAATTAAAAATACTAAGTTTAGAAATGAAGTCAGTTATTTCCATAGTTCAAGAACATAAGTAGTAATTTAGCCTTTTTCTTGTGTTTGTGCCTTTGCCAGAAAATGATTCTACAACCACTTGGATCAATTATTTTTGAGATGCCCATCATCCTGTAGGTTGTTATTTCAAAATAAAACTTTTTCTTTATATACTGATCAGTGAATTTATTTGCCTCATCTAGCAGAAATGCAGAACTAGAAATAATCTGCTAGATTTCCCCATCATTTTGAGTATCTCCAGCATAAATATACTAAACTGAAATGTTTAAATAACAGTGGGGATGTTCCTGTCATTGAATCCCAACTGCAATTGTAAGAAAGTCATTGTGCTCATCTGGAATGCTACATAAAAGATCTGAGCAAGATATCATGATACATTAATCTTTTATTGATAGAAGTAATATAAAGTACTTTTTCCATGAATGCAAATATCAAAAACCAAGGAGGCTAGTCAAGAAAGAGAGCAAAACAAATTGAACAAAGTAAGATGTGGAGTGAAAATAGATTTGTGGGTGTGGGGTGAGGTAATGTGTGACTGTTACTTAACTATCTTTAGATAGTGGTTTGGAATTGGTTGTTGGCAGAAGTATCCTGTTGTTGTCGGTTCTTGTGTAAAAAGACAGGATTGTGCATGCTGAATTTCTAGTTGACAATGCCTCTAAATCTTCCATCACACATGGGATTAAACAAAAGGGGAAGAAAGTATTGTTGGAATGGAACATATCTACATATATGATGTAAACTAGAAGGACCTTGCATACAAATAAAAAGAAGTTATTTCTCACCCTTTTTGTCCAATGTTAATCAAAATCTAATTTCCTGTATTTTAAGCCTATTTTATTTCTATCTTCATGACAATTCTGATCAATTCTGTCCCACCTTCTACAGGACAATCTATCAATTATTTGAAGACAGTTATCAAGTGTCTCCACAATCTTCTCTTCTCAAAGCTAAACATACATAAACTGTCTAACCATCCCTCATAGCATTTTCATACATTCCCCTCCCCCAACAACTTGGCTATTCCACTGTTCTCTAAGACAAATTTCTTACAACGTGATGTCCAGAACCATTCAACCTCTATGTGCTTTGTTCAAGGCAAAGTTAGGAGAAATGATGAGTTTGGTATTCTTGAGCTTGATGAGTTTGTCTGTTGATGAAGCTGAGACCTGCATTTATAGCTGCATTTTGCAGCTGCTTCACTCTGTTGGCTCATGTTCAGTTTATGATCTCCCAAGACACCAATCATGTTTTAAATCAGTGGTTCTCAACCTTTATAGTGCTGCGACCCCTTTAATACAATTCCCCACGATGTGGCGACCCCAACCGTAAAATTATTTTCATTTTGAATTTATCGCGCCTGAAGCCGTATTGCTAGCGATCTGAACTGCTTGCGATTGCCTTGAGGACAGAGGCATTAAAGCGGAGACTCCTCCCCTATTAAGTTTATTGCACCTGAAGCCAGATTAGGCTAGTGATTGGGAGTGATTGCAGCTGGCTTAAGAGGGAGATATCAGAGCAAAGATTTCTCTCTTTTTTAATTCATCGCGCCTGAAGCTGAATTTGGCTAGCGATTTGAAGAGCCTGCAGCTGGCTTGTGGAGTCAATCATTGGAGCACAATTCTTCCACTCGCAAGTATACTTCCCATATTTCCGGTGGTCTTAGGTGACCCCTGGCAAATTGTCATTCGACCCCCAATGGGGTCCCGACCCACAGGTTGAGAACTGCTGTTTTAAATAGACACTTTTCCACTATTATTTCACACCTAGATACTAATCCTACTTGGATTTTTTTTCCTATCCAAATGTAGGACTTTGTTCATCTTGAAATTCAATTTTATGGTATATGCTTATTTTTCAATATTGTCATGTACTCATTTATTTTGTTCTAGAGCAAAGTTTGAAATAGAAACAAGGATGTACGACTTCCTGTTTGGCACCGTAGGTGATGGCAGTGATCTTTATGATCACCAACCTCTGGATTATGTGAATCGCTAGGACAGCTTAAATCTGCCGTCCAGCGGTTCGAAAAAACCCCTCTTCGGGAGAAGAAGAGGAGGTGAGCTGCAGGGTAGAGGTAGAACTTCCCTAAAACCCCTGAGAAAAATGGGGTTTGAAGGGTTAAGTTCCCTCCAGCAACCCGAAGTGCTCCAGATCCGAGGATTTTTCTGCTCTGGCGGAACCAATCACCACGACCAAATGCCAAGATTTATTTTGGACAATAAAGGATTATACCAGACAGAACGAAAGTGGGAGAACTTTAGGCAAGTAGCCAAGCCAATTCCCCGTTACTTTGTAACAAGCTTGAAAATAGCAAGAAAATGGTGGCGAATTGTTAACAAGCTAACGAGTGGAAAGCGAAAGTGACAGAACTTTTATTGCTTGCTGTTATTTGCTACTTTAACTCCTTGCTGCCTGCTGAAAGAATCTAGGGGAGATTTTTAAATATTGCTTTAAAAGAATAAAATATTTAAAAATAATATAATTAGAAATGCATTATTGAGGGTCTGGAGGAAATATCAATATAAATTAGATGGAAAGATTCCAATATGGGCAATCCCGAGACACATGATAGAAAATATAAATATATATCAAAAGATGGAGGTAGTTACCTATAAAGAACTCCTTTGTATGGAAAAGGGGGAATTACAATTAAAATCCAGAGAAAAGATGGGGGAAGAAGGGAAAAATTATACATGGTTTCAATATGGACAATTACAAGCTAGATGGAAATTAGATCAAAAAATAGGTATTAAGCAAACTGAGGATAATTTGTTAAAACAAATGAGAGATCAAGGCCAACAGCATATTAAGAGGTTGTATAATGTATTAGTAGAAATAGACTCAGAGACTGAATTGGTTAAGGATTGTATGATTAAGTGGGCACAAAATTTTCAGCAACCAATAATGTTGGAAACTTGGGAAAGAATTTGGGTGAGGAATGTTAAATTTACACAAGCGCAAAATATGAGAGAAAATTTTTATAAGATGTTTTATAGATGGCATTTAGACCCCAAAAAGTTGTCATGTATGTATCCTAATGTACAGGCTAAATGTTGGAGATGCGATTGTGAAGATGCCACTTATTACCATATATGGTGGACTTGTAAAAAAGTTAAAGCATTTTGGATTAAAGTATGGTGGATCATGCAGAACATTCTGAAAAAGAAGATTACCGTATATACTCGAGTATAAGCCGAGTTTTTCAGCACATTTTTTGTGCTGAAAAGCGCCCCCTCGGCTTATACTCGAGTCTACCCTTGCAGCTGGGCCGGCAGGACGAGCCCAAATGCTGCCGGCATGCTTTGCCAGCTCGGCCGGCTCGTTTTGGGGCGGCGGCTGGCCTCCGGCGTTTTCTTCCGCCGCTTTTTGATGGTGGCGGCGGCGGTGGTCGGTGGAGGGGGCGGGGCGGAGGGGCGTTGACATTTTCGCCCCTCTCACTGTCCTCCTCTCGCCTCCTCTCCGAAATTGAGTGCGGCGGCAGTGGGGTGGGTGGGTGGATGGGGGGAGGCCGCCTGAAGTGCCGGCAGGACGAGCCCAAATGCTGCTGGCATGCTTTGCCAGCTGGGCGGGCTCGTTTTGGGGCGGCGGGGGGCCCCCGGCGTTTTCTTCCGCCGCTTTTTGATGGTGGCGGCGGCGGTGGTCGGTGGAGGGGGCGGGGGGCGGAGGGGGCGTTCGACATTTTCGCCCCCCTCTCACTCGTCCTCCTCTCGCCCTCCTCTCCGAAAAGCCGAAATTGAGTGCGAAGCGGCAGTGGGGGTGGGTGGGTGGATGGGGGGAGGCCGCCTGAAGTGCCGGCAGGACGAGCCCAAATGCTGCTGGCATGCTTTGCCAGCTTGGCCGGCTCGTTTTGGGGCGGCGGCTGGCCTCCGGCGTTTTCTTCCGCCGCTTTTTGATGGCGGCAGCGGCGGTGGTCGGCGGAGGGGGCGGGGGGGGGCAGAGGGGGCGTTCGACATTTTCGCCCCCCTCTCACTCGTCCTCCTCTCGCCCTCGGAGGGGGCGGAGGGGGCGTTTGTCACCCTCGCCCTCCTTTTACTTGTCCTCCTCTCGCCCTCGGAATGTGAAAGAAACGTGGAAAACTCCAACTACAGTATAAAAAAAAAACATTTGCACTCAGTACTTTTTATTTTATTTTATTTTTTGCCAAGTTTTCCCCAGGTTTTTTTTTCCCCCTATGGAAATTGGGGAGGTGGGGAGAAAGAGGTGAAAAAGAAAAAGCCTCTTGGAAAGCGGAGAAATACGGCAAGAACAAACGATTTCTCCCCCCGCCCCTCCCGGCGCCGTCCTTCTCTCCCGCCAGTCACACGGTTCAGTTTTTTTTCAGGCTAACTATACTTTGCGTTTCACTCCCCCGAGTGAGGAAGAAGAAGGGAGGCAAAAGAAACCGACCCTCGCGCAGATCAGCAAATTAGCTTTCCTTCTCCAAACCAATTGGAGACGGGGGACGATGCTGCCGAGAAGCCGCTGCTTACAGAGAGCGAAAAAGCCAGGGAGACCTTGGCATAGGTGGGCGGCTGGTGTAAGGAAGGAAAAGAAAAGAAAAGGGGGAGTGAAAATAAGAGCAGTCCGAGCTCTGAACTGGGGAACGAGAAGGAAAGAAAGAGGGAGAGAGAGAGTAAGGACTGCCACTGGGGTCAGGGAGCAGAGCACCAGGAAACAGGGCGGCCAACGCGCGCATACTACACACACACAAACACAGAGCCAGCTCCTCCCTGCCGCTGTTGAATCTTACTTCACCGCACTGAGTCCTTCGGGAGAAGGGCGGTATAATAATAATAATAATAATAATAATAATAATAATAATAATAATAATAATAATAATAATAATAATAATAATAATAATAATAATAATAATAATAATAATGATGATGATAATGATAATGATAATAATAATAATAATGATGATGATGATGATAATGATAATAATGATAATGATAATAATAATAATAATAATAATAATAATAATAATGATGATGATGATGATAATGATAATGATAATGATAATAATAATAATAATAATGATGATGATGATGATGATGATGATAATGATAATAATGATAATGATAATAATAATAATAATAATAATAATGATGATGATGATGATGATGATGATGATGATGATAATGATGATAATGATAATGATAATGATAATGATAATGATAATGATAATAATAATAATAATAATAATATTCAGCCGTGCTTCGCTTTGATGGCAGCCTGACGTAAAATGGGGGGCAGGGGGATACATACACGGTTAGGGAAAAATAACAAAACAACGTTTTGGGCTCAATTGCAGTCTTAAATTGAGGACTACTTGCAATTTGAACCTTATTGGACACTTCATTCCTGGAGGGTTTTTAAAGAACAGACTGGACAATCCTTTGTCTGAAACAGTATAGGATCTCTTGCTTGAGGAGTGGGGACTGGACTAGAAGATCACTGTTAGTTTGGGATATGTTCAGAGCCCACACATCTGATGACATAAAAAAATTGGCAAAGTCATCTCAAGTCACTTTGGCCGTTATTCCAGGTGGGCTTACATCTGTATTGCAGCCCCTAGATGTCAGTTTAAATAAACCTTTCAAGGACCGTGCGAAGGATGTGGCATGAATGGATGACATCTGGTCAAGCTCGTCTGACAAAAGTTGGAAATCTGAGAAAGCCAGACATAGAACTAATAGCACAGTGGGTTCGTGATGCATGGGAAGATATTCCAGAGGACATGGTGCAACGTGCCTTCAAGAAATGTGGCATTAGTAATGCTATGGATGGCAGTGAAGACAGCGCATTGTATGAGAGTGACAGCAGTGATGATGACGACTGTGAACTCAGTGATGACGACAACGATATGCGGATAACATCACAGAAGCTGAAGTAGCTGAAGCTCTGTTTGGACAAACAGATGATGAGGAGGAGAACTCCAGTTTTGAGGGATTTTAGCTCTCGTTAGCTTGGTTGCTGTTACTTTTAAAGATACTGTATTTTTGATACCATATTCTTTTTGGGGACCCCCTTTTGCACTTTTATTGTTTTTCGTTCAAATAAATATTCATGTTATTTTACTTGGCTCTATCTTTATTTTTTACATTGACCAGTAGCTGCCTCATTTCCCACCCTAGGCTTATACTCGAGTCAATAGTTTTTCCCAGTTTTTTGTGGTAAAATTAGGTACCTCGGCTTATATTCGGGTCGGCTTATACTCGAGTATATACGGTAAGTTTACTCCACAGTTCTTTCTGCTAGGAATAATTATGGATTGTACAGCTATAGAGACTAAATTGATTTTGAACTTAATAACAGCTGCGAGACTTTTGATTGCTCAATATTGGAAGAAAGAAGAATTACCTACAATTGAAGAATGGACACTCAAAGTATCAAATCTGGCAGAAATGGCAAAAATTTCTGCTTACTTGAAAGACTATACACAAGAAAAATATATTTTAGAATGGAAAATGTGGATTGATTATATTCAAAATAAGTATCAGATAAAAAATTATCGAATAGCATATGAGTAAATTTAGGAAATATTTTGTATTAGATATATTTCTGAAGGAGAGGGGAATTGAGAGTGTGATTATGTGTGGAGTGACTAGAGATTATAATTTAGGAATTATTTTGGATTATGATTGTTAGTTTTGATACCCTGCATTTTGTTCTGGGAAGTTAGGGTCGGGGGTGGGAGGTAAGGGGGAGGGGAATTGGGGGGTTGAGGGTAGAGGATGGAGTGATGGTTAATGTACAGGGATTATTGAAGATGTATAAATATAATTAATGTAGGGTCGGGTCTGCCCAGTTACCATTTTAGAACGGTGGGGAGGGAGAAAAGAGGAGAGAGTAGGAGGTAGGAAAGAGGAGAAGAGGAAGGAAGAGGGGTAGAAGAGGGAGAAGGAAGGTGTAGGGTGGAGGGAGGAGAGGATGTAGATAAAAGAAGGAGAGGAAGGTCTGGAAAGTAGAAGAAGGTAGAAGAGGGAAGAGTGTTAAAAAGGGGGGTGGTGACTGGGCAAGCCCGACTAATTGTATATAACTGTACATTGGATGAGCTGTTTGATATGATTGTAAAAATAAAACTTTTTTATGAAAAAAAAAAAGAAACAAGGATGTACATTTCTTAAGTATACAGTATCCAATTAATATCTAATGATAATATAATCGACTACATATTATGTCATTTTCTTTTCTAGATACTTGTGTGCTGAAGCCAAACCCCACCTCATTATACTGGTTAATCAGAATGATGATTAAAATGGTGACCATAAAACTATACTAAATCCTGTGAAGCAATGCATTTTTTTCTATAAACCACCAATACAACATATTCCAACGAAAGGATACCCATTCAACTTTATCAAAAAGTACTTGATCCCATAACCCACAACAGCATAATCAACTCAACATACCAAAAGAATAATATTACTATTAATTAATAATTTAGCTTTTCAAACAGAAAAAATACCCTAATAAAAAAACTACTAAGTAGAAAACCACACTTTCCGTCACAGGGCAAGCTGATGTATATAAACATAGCGCAAACTTACAATCACTTGCGCTAATGATGATTCCGAGATGAGTAATAGAATGTGTGTAAGTAAATAAGCAAGTTCAGAGAGCACCAAATTCTCCATAGCTCAGTTGCAAGCTACAGAGATTCTCTTATATTGAAATTCTACATTTTATTTCAAATGCAGTGACTAAATGGAAGCATCAGCTTTCACTAATAACTGGGCTAAACCCAAACTCTGCATCCAAGACAAGCCTACTATTTAGAATAGAATAGAATTTTATTGGCCAAGTGTGATTGGACACACAAGGAATTTGTCTTGGTGCATATGCTCTCAGTGTACATAAAAGAAAAGATACGTTCATCAAGGTACAACATTTACAACACAATTGATGATCAATATATCAATATAAATCATAAGGATTGCCAGCAACAAGTTATAGTCATACAGTCATAAGTGGAAAGAGATTGGTGATGGGAACTATGAAGCGATTAATAGTAGTGCAGATTCAGTAAATAGTCTGACAGTGTTGAGGGAATTATTTGTTTAGCAGAGTGATGGCCTTCGGGAAAAAACTGTTCTTGTGTCTAGTTGTTCTGGTATGCAGTGCTCTATAGCGTCGTTTTGAGGGTAGGAGTTGAAACAGTTTATGTCCAGGATGCGAGGGATCTGCAAATATTTTCACGGCCCTCTTCTTGATTCGTGCAGTATACAGGTCCTCAATGGAAGGCAAGTTGGTAGCAATTATTTACTATTTTTTTTTAAAAAAGAGCATTTTGCAGCTAAATTATTTAGCATTGTTTCGGTGTTCTGGTTATATTTTTACCTTTTCAGCTGAAACATTCCCATTCCTTTATACTAAAATATAAATGAATAGAATGAATAGAAATTGAGAACTGCATTTATATGGTAAAAGCATGGATATAATCACATTTAACAAAATGATAGATTTTAATTTGCATGAAGGGAATCATATAATCCTTTGCCAATTGAAAACTGCCAAAGCACCATATCCTATCCATTAATACCTCTCATAGGTATTACTTATAATCTTTTCCAGCAAACTTAAACAGCATTGCAGATAAAGAAATGTAAACAGACATATCTATGTATACTAAAAGATTATTTTATCAATGAAGAATGGTACCTAATACTGACATAAACCAGAAATCTAGTATTTTAGGAATCAGTTGGCCACACATGCATATGTTTTGTCATTCCTGAAAGAAGAAGAGATTATAGAAATAGCTTCAGGCTTTTTTGTTGACAAAGAATAATCTGGAAGCAGAGGAAAATTCTTAGGGGGAAATAACCAAGTCTATTTTATTAAACATATCTGGGTTACGGTTAAGCCAGGTTAGGTTTTATTTATGGGAACAACACCATGAGGAAAAAAAAACAGAAGATTTTAAAATATGTATGGGGAAGGATTAAGAATAACTACTGAAAATAATACACATTCTCCCACTTAAAAAAATCCCATCATATTGTATATCTAAGAACAGTTAGATAGAATATGGAAATATTGAAACATGGTCTCTCATTTGGTGGGCTTTCTCTACCCTACAGTTAGAAATAGCTAACTTCCTGAATCACTTTTAGGGTTCTAGAAACACCAGAATTCTGCCTTTTATCATAATAAGTATCTAGAGATAATGCTCAGAACAAGGAGACTAGTATTACAATTTCAGATCTTTGAGCACTCACCTTATTAGAAAAAATCATGTGTATAATATATAAAATGCCAAGTATTGGACCCCAATACTTTACCTAAAACATATTTCTTATATTTCTTCTTCTTTATTATTTGATGGAGTATTTTTATTTTAACATGTTTTATTATGTAGTTTTAATGTTTGCATTATTTGAAATATTTAAAATATTATTTTAGCAATAGTTTAGTAGTTTAATCTAATCTGGAAAATATTTAAAAATCAGAAAATTCAAAAGGTAAAAAAATATATTTCATACAATTTGAATTAAGGTAAGAAGATAGATGGGACAAAAACTATTGAGTAAGAATACTTATCTTCCACAATTCTTGGCTTGATAGTTATAGTTTAGGATATTTGTGGTACAGATCCAGTTGGGCTTTTACTCCCTCCAAATTCTTGACTGTTTGCTACTACTTTTTATGGGAGAAGATAAAGTAGCCACTTTTCTCAGGATATTACATAGCCTTGAATTTAGAATGAATCTGGACTGCACTGTTCCCTTGTAATTCTGAATGAATGGCCTTTTTTCTTTACTTCTTCCTCCAAATGCTGAGGTTTTTTAACTTAGGAATGTGAAAAGAGTCTAACAAAACTTCCTTCTGAACTTCCATATACTGTAATTATTGGCTCTGTTTCTGTTACTGTGTATGGCTTTCAGTGGGAGACTAAAGAAAAGAGTTGCCATAGAAACTGTTGGTGCTTGTGTTAGCTTACCTCTAAGATAATGCAGAACACAATTCACTCAGTGCATGTAGATGAATACTATATACCTGCCGGAATGGTTCTTAAAGGTCTCAGGCCTCAAATTGTAGTTCTATATTATTAGAAAAGAAAAAAAATCATATGCATAATTGCAAGAGTTTCATAAAGCAATGAATATTTACAATACAACATCTTCTCTATCTCTGAAATTGTACAGTGGAAAATTAAAGATGAATGGCTCAGGTGTGCTGGAAAATTTGGTTTATAAAGATATTTATTTATTTATTTATTATTTAAATTTCTATACCGCCCTTCTCCCGAAGGACTCAGGGCGGTTCACAGCCAGATAAAAATACACAATAATATTACAATATAAATACAATTAAAATACAATTAAAAAACTTATTCAATTGGCCGAGATTAAAAAATTTAGGATAAATAATAAAAAACCCATTAAAAACCCATAAATTTAAAAACTAACCCAGTCCTGCGCAGATGAATAAATGAGTTTTAAGCTCGCGACGAAAGGTTCGGAGGTCCGGAAGTTGACGGAGTCCTGGGGGGAGTTCGTTCCAGAGGGTGGGAGCCCCCACAGAGAAGGCCCTTCCCCTGGGCGTCGCCAGACGACACTGTCGCGCCGACGGCACCCTGAGGAGTCCCTCTCTGTGAGAGCGCACGGGTCGGTGAGAGGTATTCGGTGGCAGTAGGCGGTCCCGTAAATAGCCCGGCCCTATGCCATGGAGCGCTTTGAAGACGTTCACCAAAACCTTGAAGTGCACCCGGAAGGCCACAGGTAGCCAGTGCAGTCTGCGCAGGATAGGTGTCACGCGGGAGCCACGAGGGGCTCCCTCTATCACCCGCGCAGCCGCATTCTGGACTAACTGAAGCCTCCGGATGCCCCTCAAGGGGAGCCCAATGTAGAGAGCATTGCACTAATCCAGACGAGACGTCACGAGGGTGTGAGTGACTGTGCACAAGGCATCCCGGTCTAGAAAGGGGCGCAACTGGCGCACCAGGCGAACCTGGTGGAAAGCTCTCCTGGAGACGGCCGTCAGGTGGTCTTCAAAAGACAGCCGTTCATCCAGGAGAACGCCCAAGTTGCGCACCCTCTCCATCGGGGCCAATGACTCGCTCCCAACAGTCAGCCGTGGACTCAGCTGACTGTACCGGGATGCCGGCATCCACAGCCACTCCGTCTTGGAGGGATTGAGCTTGAGCCTGTTTCTCCCCATCCAGACCCGTACGGCTTCCAAACACCGGGACAGCACTTCGATAGCTTCGTTGGGGTGGCCCGGTGTGGAAAAGTACAGCTGGGTGTCATCAGCGTACAGCTGGTACCTCACACCGAAGCCACTGATGATCTCACCCAGCGGCTTCATATAGATGTTGAACAGAAGGGGCGAGAGAATCGACCCCTGCGGCACCCCACAAGTGAGGCGCCACGGGGTCGACCTCTGCCCCCCCGTCAACACCGTCTGCAACCGGTCGGAGAGATAGGAGGAGAACCACCGATAAACGGTGCCTCTCACTCCCAATCCCCCCAACTGGCGCAGCAGGATACCATGGTCGATGGTATCAAAAGCCGCTGAGAGGTCTAATAGGACCAGGGCAGAGGAACAACCCCTATCCCTGGCCCTCCAGAGATCATCCACCAACGCGACCAAAGCCGTCTCAGTGCTGTAACCGGGCCGGAAGCCGGACTGGAACGGATCTAGATAGACAGTTTCCTCCAGGTGCAGGGGAAACTGATATGCCACCATACTCTCTACAACCTCCGAGGAGCTGAGGGGGATGAAGCGCCGGAGAAGACGCCTAGAGAGTTCCTGGAGGTCTAGCCGTTCGGAAGCTGATCGGACACTATTGAAGTCCTATACTAGGACTTACCTAGTGGCATTGAGGGAAGCGAGGCGTAGCTACGCCTCCTCCCTCATTGCATCGGCAGATAACCGCCCAGCCGCCCTGTTTCGGGTGACTCGCTCCCTCCTACACCAGGGGGAGCGGGATGACCCGTTGCAGGGACGTGCTGAGGAGTTTAACGGTTATCTATACGATAAAATCGTTCAGCTTCGGGATGGTCTGGACCAAGATTGCGGTGACGCGGGTGAGATGTTCGAGGGTGGTCTTGGCGATATTGTCTGGGATGAGTTTGACCCTGTGGCTCCGAGGACATGGACAGGTTGTTGCAGGCTGAATGCCACCACGTGTTTACTGGACCCGTGCCCTCCTGGCTGGTGCTGGCCACCGGGAGGTGACACGAGGCTGGCTCCAGGCGATTACGATCGCTTCTTTGGTGGAGGGCGTCTTCCGGCCGCCTTGAAAGAGGCGGTGGTGAGGCCCTCCTTAAGAAGCCTTCCTGACCCGCTGTTTTAGGTAATTATCGTCCGGTCTCCAACCCGCTCGCGCTAAGGTTGTAGAGAGTATGGTGGCATATCAGTTTCCTTACACCTGGATGAAACTGTCTATCTAGACCTGCTCCAGTCCGGTTTCCGCCCGGTTACAGCACGGAGACGGCTTTGGTCGCAGGATGATCTCTGAGGGCCAGGATAGGGTTGTTCCTCTGCCCTGGTCCTATTAGACCTCTCAGCGGCTTTCGATACCATCGACTATGGTATCCTGCTGCGCGGTTGGAGGGATTGGGAGTGGGAGGCACCGCTTATCGGTGGTTCTCCTCCTATCTCTCCGACCGGTCGCAGTCGGTGCTGACAGGGGCAGAGGTCGCCCCGAGGCGCCTCACTTGTGGGTGCCGCAGGGTCGATCCTCTCGCCTACTGTTTAACATCTACATGAAGCCGCTGGGTGAGATCATCAGTGGTTTCGTGTGAAGTACCAGCTGTATGCGCGGATGACACCCAGCTGTATTTTCACACCGACCACCCCAACGAAGCCATCAAGTGCTGTCCCGTGTCTGGAGGCCGACGGGTCTGGATGGGGAGAAACAGGCTCAAGCTCAATCCCGCCAAGACAGAGTGGCTGTGGATGCCGGCATCCCGCACAGTCAGCTAACCGCAGCTGACCATCGGTGGCGAGTCAGTGGCCCCGATGGAGAGGGTTCGCAACTTAGGCGCCTCCTGGATGAACGGCTGTCTCTAGAAGATCATTTGACGGCCGCTCCAGGAGAGCTTTCCACCAGGTTCGCCTGGTACGCCAGTTGCGCCTTTCTGGACCGGGATGCCCTATGCACGGTCACCCACGCACTCGTGACGCCTCGCCTGGATTACTGCAATGCTCTCACATGGGGCTCCTTGAAGGGCATCCGAGGCTTCAGTTAGTCCAGAATGCGGCTGCGGGTGATAGACGGAGCCCTCATGGCTCCCGTGATGACACCCATCCTGCGCAGACTGCACTGGCTACCTGTGGCCTTCGGTGCGCTTCAAGGTTCTGGTGACCACCTTTAAAGCGCCCATGGCATTGGGCCGGGTTATTTACGGGACCGCCTACTGCTACCGAATACCTCTCACCGACCTGCGCGCCTCATAGAGAGGGTCTCTCAGGGTGCCGCCAGCGAGGCAATGTCGCCTGGCCACGCCCAGGAAGGGCCTTCTGTGGGGCTCCCACCCTCTGGAACGAACTACCCCCGGACTTCGCCAGCTGACCTCCGGACCTTCCGCCGCGGGCTTAAAACATATCTATTTAATTGTGCAGGACTGAGCTAGATTTTAAATTTATGGGTTTTAATTGGGTTCTGTTTTTATATTTTAATAACGGGCTTTAGAATAAGTTTTTTAATTGTTTTTATATTGTATTTGTGTTATGTATTTTTAAGTGCCTGTAAACCGCCCTGAGTCCTTCGGGAGATAGGGCGGTATATAAATATGATTAATAAATAAATAAATAAATAAATAAACCTTCGCCGCGAAGCGAAGGTTGGAGACCGGACGATAATTACCTAAAACAGCCGGGTCCAGGGAAGGCTTCTTGAGGAGGGGCCTCACCACCGCCTTTTTCAAGGCGGCAGGAAAGACTCCCTCCAACAAGGAAGCGCTCGTAATCGCCTGGAGCCAGCCTCGTGTCACCTCCTGAGTGGCCAGCACCAGCCAGGAGGGGCACGGGTCCAGTAAACACGTGGTGGCATTCAATCTACCCAGCAACCTGTCCATGTCCCCGGGAGCCACAGGGTAAAACTCATCCCAGACAATATCACCAAGACCGCCCTCAGACGCCCCATCCGAAACGCCACAATTTTGGTCCAGACCATCCCGAAGCTGAACGATTTTATCGTATAGATAACCGTTAAACTCCTCAGCACGTCCCTGCAACAGGTCATCCCGCTCCCCCTGGTGAAGGAGGGAGCGGGTCACCCGAAACAGGGCAGCTGGGCGGTTATCTGCCGATGCAATGAGGGAGGAGGCGTAGCAACGCCTCGCTTCCCTCAGTGCCACTAGGTAGGTCCTAGTATAGGATCTAACTAGTGTCCGATCAGCCTCTGAGCGGCTGGACCTCCAAGAATTCTCTAGGCGTCTTCTCCGGCGTTTCATCCCCCTCAGCTCCTTGGAGAACCAAGGAGCCGGTTGGGATCTGCGCCGGGTCAGAGGCCGCAGAGGCACGACACGGTCTAAAGCCCCAGCCACAGCCCGTTCCCAGGCTGCGGCTAGTTCCTCTGCCGTGCCGTGAGCCAGACCCTCAGGAAATGGCCCAAGCTCCGTCCGGAACCTCTCCGGGTCCATCAGGCGCCTGGGACGGTACCAACGTAATGGTTCCGTCTCCCTGCGGTGTTGGGTAGCGGTCAGAAAGTCTAGGCGAAGGAGCAAGTGATCTGACCATGAGAAAGGTTCTGTGACTATATCTCTCAAGTCCAGATCCTTCAACCACTGACCAGAGATGAAAATCAGGTCCAGTGTGCCTCCCCCGATGTGAGTGGGGCCATCCATTACTTGAGTCAGGTCCAGGGCCGTCATGGAAGCCATGAACTCCCGAGCTACTGTCGATGACGAGCCGGCAGATGGCAAGTTAAAGTCCCCCATGACTAAAAGTCTGGGGGTCTCCACTGCCACCCCGGCAAGCACCTCCAGGAGCTCGGGCAGGGCGGCTGTCACGCAGCAAGGAGCCAGGTACGTGACCAGCAAGCCCATCTGACACTTATGACCCCACCTCACAAAGAGGGATTCACACCCGGCAATCTGAGGTACAGTGGTCTCCCTCGGCTCTAGACTCTCTTTAATAACAACCGCCACCCCCCCACCCCTACCCTGGGCCCTCAGCTGATGGAATGCACGGAAACCCGGTGGGCACATCTCAACCAGGGGCACGCCCCCTTCAGTGCCCAACCAGGTTTCAGTAACGCCTATAATATCCGCGGCACCCCCCTGAATCAGATCATGTATTAGGGGGGCCTTATTGGCCACGGACCGTGCATTGCATAACATCAGACGAAGGCCCAGGCTCTGAGGGTCTTGACCATCCGGGGAACGGGAAAAGTCAGAGGGATCGGGGCACGCGATCGCCTGCGTGCATCGAACGCGTGACCCTCTAAACCAATGCGATCCCCCCTTCCGCCATATCTGCCCCTCCCACTTACCGTGCAGATGGACTCACCCTCACACAGAGGAACACACTCCCCCCCCATAACCTCCGAACCCATTAGATAGTCGCCACGAGCATGCGCTGGGGCTGGTTTCCCTCCCGACGGGCTACCCCCATCACCCGCCCTAACCCTCCCACCCCTTAAAAATACCCTGTCTAAAAACCCCCAAAGGCTCTTTCTTTTCGCATGCTACCTCTGTGGGTCCCAAGACCCGTCATTGAGGCCGGCCCTTGGTAGCGACACGGGCCATTCCTGCGAGGCGGGGGCACCTCGCAGGCGCAAGAGTTCATGTACAGTGTAGCGCATAGAAAAGTGCGAATCGGCGAAGGATGCTAAGATGGTAAAATCCCAGATGGTAAAAACGGTGGATCTTCCAGCGGATGTCCAGTTGGCAAAGAGGACAGATGGAGCTGGAACCAGATAACGATGACAAAGCAGGAACAGACAGGCCGGCAGTCTCCATAGTGAGCCTATGGAAAACGATTCTACAATAGCTCTTAATCAAGTAGAAATGACTATCGGTCTGTCAAAGTCCATAGACCAGTCCAATCTAGTCCAATCCAGTCCAGTCCAATCCAAAACCCGCGGATGAGCGTGCATGACCACCCAGTTTAGATGACCAAAAGTCCGGAGCATGGGGGGGGAGGTAGAAGGTACGATGGAAACAAGCCATGCCACAAAGGGCCAATAGGTGACACGCGATGTAAAATGCGATGTAACATGCCAAAAGAGGGGACAGACCTCAGCCTCGGCTCCGGCCTCCTCTCCCACCGCGGCCTCACCACGCCCATCACCGATGGGGCTGCCAAATACAGGACGCCGCTGGACAGGCGCCTCGCAGCCCACAAGGCCTCGCCGGGCGCAACCAAGCGCCGATGGAGCTGGCGGGCCTACCAACAGGCGAAAAAGCGGGCCGGAATTCACGCCAGCTGGAGCCAGGCCGAATCCACACCGCGAAGCCGCTGGAGCCAGGCCAGGGCCGCCGATGATCTCACGCCACTGGAGCCTGGCCGGGATCGCCGCTGGGGCAGGGCCGAAGTCGAGGCCGGAGCCCGCAGCAAACAGCAGGCCTCCCTCGCCTCCCTCATGTCCTCACATCCCCAAAGATGGCCGCCCTCTTCCGGACCGCCGCTCCGTCCCTCGGCCCGTTCTCGGCTGTCGCATATCCGAGAGGATACAGAAACCTCTCCAGCGGCAGCCAAGAAGATTGTACAGCACGCCGAGGGACCAGGGGAGCCTGGTGAGTCAGCCCGAAGTCACCATTTAGGGAAAAGCCGCCACCGCCGATTCGGGCTCCTCTAAACAGCTGCCATTCTCGCGCATGCGCAGAGCCTCAGATACACACATGGTCTTTCTTTTTCTTTGTCATTTTATTCAATGAAAATTACATTGGTGAAACAGGCCTTCACAACTGGAGACTGACTTAGAAATGTGTGATTCATTGATAGAGTAACTGTAATACCTGGTCAAGAGCAATTGGATATCAACTATGGCTCTGGAACGAACTACCCCCCGGACTTCGTCAGCTTTCGGACCTTCGGACCTTCCGCCGCGGGCTTAAAACATACTTATTTAATTGTGCAGGACTGAGCTAAATTTTAAATTTATGGGTTTTAAATTGGGTTTTATTTTTATATTTTTTAATTCTTAATTACTGGGCTTTTAGAATAAGTTTTTTAATTGCTTTTATATTGTATTTATGTGTTTTTAAGTGCCTGTAAACCGCCCTGAGTCCTTCGGGAGATAGGGCGGTATATAAATATGATGAAATAAATAAATAAATAAATAAATAAATATTGAAACAATGTGCGGATGAAACAAATTCTTCAGAGTTACTCAGCATCGGAATAGGAAATTTTTTTTGCAGCAAAAGGCAACATTTAATATGGGAAGACTGAATTCCAGACACATTTCATATTGGGAGCTCTGGTTTTGATTTCATTACCCACCCCCTTTTAACTGAGTTATGTTTGTTTAAAGCTTATGAAAAAGTTTTCCTCCATCTTTACCTAAATTTGTGTCTGCTTTGAAGGAAAGAGTTATGTCTCATGCTGCTCAAAATTCCAGTTAAGAATGAAAAATTAATATCTTTATTGCATACTACTTTTCATTCAAATATGTTCTTGAGACAGATTCCTCTGGTACAAAGTGCATTCTTTTTGTGTCTCATCCATGTTTATATTTAAACATATATGCAGATATGGAATGGGGAAGGATCCAATCACAAATTCAGATATTTTGACTGGAAAAATCTTTAATATATGCTATTGTCAGATGACAATAAGTGTACTTTCTATGTGTACAAAGATACCTCTAATAATTAATAGAAATTACTTTCTCCAGGAGTGAATGGAATTATCAAGGACTGAACACAGCCTGATAAGAAACAGTGGCAGAGGGTATCTTCTTCCTTGTCTTCTTTTACATGCTTCTTCATGCAATTCTAGAGATAAATCAGCTCAGAGTTCCTAATTAGTTGTTAAAGAAGAAAAGGTATATGTGTGGGGGAAATCCCTTAGTTGCTTCCTGATATCAGAGTGTGACTCTCAGTCTTCTCTAATTAATTTGTTGCATCTGTTCCCACACAGTTATCTTTTTCCCCCCAGATATACTTTTTTGTGCCTCCAGCACAAAATAAACAAATACATAGTACAGAAGTATTATGGAAACATAATTATACTTCATTATAATTCAGCCTTCAGTATCTTACATGCAGTAGTCCTAAATTACATATCATCTAATAAGAGTGCCTAAACAATGTGTATTTCAGTTTTCTTCGCTTAGTTTCTAGAAAGTGCCTTGTGACATTCTTTGAATTTCTAGCTATTATATAAAAGTAATGTACTTTTAATCAATGTCCACATTGAAACAAACTTAGGAAGGCTGTAGCAATATGAGAAATAAATATCATATAACTCACTACTCTTATCCAAATCTGTTTTTGGTAGAATCATATGACTCAAATCTCAAAATATTAAAACAATAATACTAATGTAACTTTCATTTATATTGTTTGAACTGAAGCTTCTGAATTGACTGGATAGAATTGTGGAATGATTACATCTACTCTGTCTGAAAGGCAATGAAAATAAAACAACTGTAATTCTGGAATGTAATACAATTGGAAAAAAAATGTTGTAATATTAGCACTAGACAATCCTTGTCCCATTGGGCCATTTTCAGACGTATTTTCTTATCTGAACAGAGAAACAAAATGATCAGGGCTGGGCAAAAAAGCAGTAGGAATGGAATAACTTCAGACTTCCTGCTAGCTTCCTTACTGAATTTCTTTGTGGGAAGCTGGCAGGGGGATCAGAAATCTTCCTTCCTTCTTTCCTCTTTTTTTTTTATTTTAACTGAGCTTATATTAACTATCTCCAGTCCTCTAGTCACTACTTTAGGCCAGTTGGATTGTAAAGTCACATATCAACAATTTCACATCTAAGTTTTTTTAAAAAAATCTTGGGTACATGCCATCAAGATTCAGTGATTTGTTACCATGCTATCTCTCAAGACACCTTAAAATATCTTCCCTTGTTGACTCATTTTGCTTTATTTGTTCTGATACCTTCTCTGACAAAAATCAATAAAGGTGGCAGTCTCCATAAATTGAACACAATTGAAGTGAGGGGAAAAAAATCTGTTCTATATCTTTAGAACTGGAGACAGATACAAACAATTCATGTTTCTTTGCAATCTATTTAGCCTTCTTGGGCACTCCTTTCATTCTTTTATAAGCTGATAGTCCACGGATTCTCTGATTGTCTATCTGCTTCAAATTTATTTGAATAACACATAATCTGTTATTGATTCCTTTTTTATTTCCTCCTGTTTGTTTTCTATTATACCTTTTCTTCATAAACGTTTTCCTAATATAGTTTATAATTTACAAGGAGCAGTGGCTCCCTCTGCTCACCTCTTACATAAAAATTACTTTTTTTCTTCATTCATTGTATGCTTCAGTTAGGCAAATTTGTTCAGCATTTCATTAAATATTTTAAAACTATTACAGTTTGGCTATTTTGGTAAGACATTTTGAGTTTTGGTAAAAGTGTTTTGACTACTTATTGGACTGACCAGACTGAATTAGAAGATGGGGAAAGAAGAGACAGCATGCATACTATGTGACATGAACCTTTAAAAAAGTGACACATAGCAAATAGGAAACCATTATCTGTAACTCATTCAAACCTGATATACTTGTCAAATACATACAATCCCCTGAAGTGGGATTTACAAGCAGACAGTAAAAGTCAACAACTCTTAAGAATTCTCCTGTACATTGAAGAAGGAATCAAACTAAGACAAATCCCCCTCCTTTGAGGCAGCTGCTGTTTGTTCAACAGCTGGGTTACTTATGCAGGATGGGAAAGATATGAATCTCAAAAAGGAGAATGGAATTGATTTTGTAACCAGACAATGTTTATTGACAGGACAAAAGGTAATCTTAATCTTGGAGTTGCTGACTACATTTTTAAAAAGCGAATTCTTTAAAAGCGATCTTGACAATATATAAGAAGGAAAAGTCAAGAAAATAAAACAACAGATGCTACAAGGTGTCTTATTCCTTACAGATAATGGGCTCAACAAGTGGTCAGCCGAGAAAATATGTTCATCTTACTTCCAAACTCATCAGGAGAGAAAGAGATAATCAGTTGCCAGGTAAGAAAAGGATACAGGTATTAACAGCAAACACTGCTTACTACCCATAAAATTACCATACCAATTTCTAATAACAGAGTAAATAGAGGCCAGGGATTCTAAAAAGTCACTTGCCTTGTCTTTGAGTCATCTACTTCACTGTGAAAAGTATTTGATAGCTCTATTGAAAGTGGATTAATTACCATAAAGCTGTATGTGATGTTATTGACATTAAAACAACCCACAATTTCAAACATGCTGTTTAAAATTAAGACCTTCTTGAGTACTTTCTCAATATGTTTTCATATACAGAAAAGAAGTTTTACCGTAGTTTTTAGATAATCTCCAGGTGTAATCCATTAGATAATCTCAAGGATACTCCATCAACAATGCTCTTGAGATAGGACTTTCCAGATAAATATAATCTGCAACACTAATAGAAAGGGAGACCATTGACAAACCTCTGGAAGTTAATTGACTAGTTCAGGTACCTCGCCAGATTCTGAGCAAGCAGACATCATAAAGAGACTAGATGCGCGACTTCCGGGTGGCGCCGCAGGTGTTGGAGATGGTCTTTTCAGACTGTCAGCCCCATGATCTCGTTAAAGTTGTTCAGACAGCGCTCATCAGCTGTCTGACAGCTTGGAAACCTTTCCCTCGGGAGAAGAGGGAAAGGTGAGCTGTCAGGCGGAGGTAGAACTCCCCGAGAGCCCCAGAAAAAATTCTAGGGGCAAAAAGGGTGAGAGCTCCCTTTTTAAGCCTGGCGAAAGCTCTGGATCTGGGACCCTCTGCATTAGTTTATTAATGCAGAACAAAACGCCGCGACCATCTCTGCTATCAAAATGAAGATCAATCTTAATTTACTTTAAGCAGATGGAGCAAAGGCAGGAGGACAGGCTGATGTAAGCACCAATCTTTGAATGGTACTTGAGAAGAAAGGAAATGGCGCCTCTGCTTAATAGGGCATGAAAACGAAAGTTAAGGAAGTCCTTGTTAGCATCGTTAGCACCCTTAACTCTGTTTAAACTTGTTGGATTTTATACTTATGTGAAGAAATGTTAAAGAGAAAAGTTGAAGGACTGCAGAATTGATTTACCCAATCCAAATAAGGAGCTTATGAACAGATTTGACTTTGTTGCAAAGTATAACGTTAAAGTGAAACTTAAGGAAGCCTTTGTTAACATTGTTGTGCTCTCGGTCCTCTTTAAAATTGCTGGATTTTACATTTATATGAAGAGATTTTAAAGTGAAAAGTGGAAGGATTATAGAATTGATTTACCTAACCCAAATACAGAGTTTATGAAAAGATTTGAAGATTTATTGAATTTATTGAGACTGCTGTAAAGTATAAAATTAAAGTGAAAAATGGCTTCTAAGCAAACAAAACTTGATGTTATTAAGGATATTGGAATTTTGCCAGTTCAAATGCAAAAGCTACAAAAAGATTTGAAGGAATTTTTGAAAGGTCTTTTAGAAGAAGCTCTAGACTTTCAAATTTCTGTTATAGACCAAAAATTTATGGAGCTTGAAGAGGAAATATCTCAAATAAAAGATATTATCGAAATTAGGAATAAGGATATAAGGGAAGATGTGGTGGCAGTATTTCAAAGATTGTTTGAATACACAGTTCAGTTGGATGGAAGAGTGGAAGAAATTAATCAAGCTAATGTGAATTTGGAAAATAAAATAGAGGAGGTCCAGACCAAGATGAACAGGACAGATGAAGAGTTGGTTTTGCTGCAATATAGATCAATGGAGTTTGCCCTGAGAGTGAGAGGTCTCAAAGAAAATAAGCGTGAGAATCTAAAAGATATTTTTGCAGATGCTTTTGCACATATATTTGGAGAACAACCAGCAGAATTTGTAACTCAAATCGAAAAAAATTATCATGTTAACTCCTGGGTTGCCAGACAGAGACAGTTACCAAGAGATGTTGTTATCTATTTTACAACTAGAAGGATTCAGAATTAAATTTTACAAGTATCTTATAAAAATAAAATTCAAATATCAGGAGAAGAGATATTAGTATTCAAAGAAATTCCTCCTAAAATGTTAAGATCTAGAAAGGAGTTTACTTTCTTGGTGGATGAACTTAGAAATCATCAGATGCAGTTTAGATGGGATGTTCCAGCTGGACTAATAGTAAATTATAAAGGAAGAAAATATTGTCTTAACACAGTTTTTAAAGTGAGAGATTTTTATACTAATGTATTAAAGGCTGGAAGTCCACCACTGCTAGAAGCTAAGAAGGGAAGCGAAGTTGTGACTGGAAAAAAGTGGGAGAAGGAAGTAAAGCACACACAACTTAAAGTTGGGATGGCAATTGCTGAAGAAGAAACACTGGAAAAAGTAGGGGATTTAAATGAGCAAAGATTGACTCAAATAGATATTAAACAAAAAGAACAAAGAGTCAAGAAGCAGCAATATCAAGCGAAAAGAGTTTTCTTTTATGGGAAAGGGTAAATCATAACTGAAATTTTTGAATATATTTAAAAAGTACTGTGTATGTGTTTAAATCTTGAAGAATTTGTAGTAATGTTATTTGATTATAAGTGGAGGATCTGTTAGAAAATAAGTTAAAAATTGATTTTGGGAACATAAGGTATTGATAAAAATAGAATAAGGAATGGAACTAGTTAAGTTTTATAAAATGTTTTGTAGATGATATCTGGAATTTAAATGCAATGATATTTGATTATATATGGTGGATTTATTAAAAATTAAGTTATCCTGGATAAAAACTGAGGGGTTATATAAGGTGTTGATAAAAATAGAATAAGAAATGGAATTAGTTAAGAATTGTATGATAAAAAGGGATTGGGTTAAATGTTAAATTTATATAAGTTAAAAATTTAAGAGGAAAATTTTGTAAAATGTCTTAGAGATGGTATCTAGATTCTAAACACTGGCGTGTACGTACTTGAATTTATACTTTAAATGTTGGAGATCTGGTTGGGCTGATACTATTTATTATTATATATGGTGGATATATAAATTTGGTGGATTATACAAAATACTTTGAAGAAGAAGATAACATTTAAGGGCGTAAATTGATTTTAAATTAAATATTAGTAGCTAGATTACCAGCAGTGCAATATTGGAAGATGGAATATTTGCTTATCATTGAAGACTGGACTCTAAAAGCAGTGAACTTACTGGAGATGGCAGAAATTTCAGCATACCAGAAAGACTATTCACAAGAAAGATGCATATTGGAAAGGAAAAGATGGATCGACTATTTTTAAAACAAGTATTGGATTAAGAACTATAAAATAGCCTATGAATGAATAGAATGTACTGTATATTTTCTTTTCTTTTTTTTCCCTTTTTCTTTACTATGGAGAAGGGGAGTTGAGGTTGTAGGGGATGGATGGGAATCTATGGATAGTTCATGTATTCTAGTTTATGATTGTTAGATATTATACCCTGTATATTGCTCTGGGAAGTCTGTGGGGGGGGGGAATTGGGTGAAGGGGGGAGTGGGGAGGGGGAAGGGTGAGGGTTGGTGGGAGGAGGAGGGGATGTATGGGTAAAATTTTTTGTAAAACTTTTTAATAAAAAAAAAGATACTAGATGCACTTAGATAAGTGATAGTGACAATATGTTTAACAACTAACCCACTCATCAATCTGGTCTACCCAGCTGCTCAGGACTATTGTAAAAACAAGAAAAACAAAGTAGTAATGCCAGTCATAGCCTTGAAGAGTCGAAGTATTCAGAACACTAATAAAAATCTTTTTAAATGGTTGATCTACCCTGTGATACCACAGTTCAATCCAATACATAAAAACCCAGGAAAAGGGCTTTTCTAAGAGCTGAATTTAATGACAGGAAAAGAGCATTTCCTTGTCACTGGCAATCAAGAAATGTAGTGACCAATGTTACCAATTAAATTCTGATTTAATTCTGGATACTTCTGAAACTCTGATAGTCCTTTTAAGGAATATTCAAGGAACTGTACCATTTTGTCTGGAAAATATTGGACAGTGAGTGGTAGGACCTGGAAAGTAAGGGGAACTGAATAGAATATGGACTTAAGCCTGATTGCATGAAGTTGAGCATCTGATTCATTGGTCAATTACCAGCCTATCTGCTGGGCCAGACTAGAATGACCAAAGGAGATTTTAATAAAAGAAGGGTCAGTACATAGATGTTTGACCTGAAAGCAGTCACTTTCAGAGCATTCTAGTAATAAGAATATTTAATAATTTCTTCTTAGAATTTAATTTAACTCTTAACATGGAACTAGCAGTGACTTGTTCCAGAAGAGGGACTTCAAGTCCAGTGGACTTAATATGACGTTTCTTTGTGGTAGGTCTCTAAGCAACTCTTCTCACCTAGGGTGTACTGCATATACCACATTGCTCAGTTTGTATCTAAGTGTTTTATTCCTGTGGTGGAGAAGCTTTTGCCTTAGTGTATTTTTGAGTTTGAAGTGTGCATGTATGTTATGTTGGTTGAAGATCCTCCTGAGCTTTTCTGATATTCCTGCAATGTATGGAATGACAGCATTGCTTTGTTTATTGTTCTCTTTGTTGTCTGTTATGAAGGAGCTCCTGTGGGGTCTTTTTTGAGATTTGATGAAGACCCACTTGGGTTTGCCACCTGAGGGCTTCCTTGATGTTTCTTTCATTCTTTTTCTTTCCCATCTTTGCTGGCAGGCAGGCCTTCAGCTCAGTGGTGTAGGGTTCTGATGACTGGAGCACAAAATGAGTAGTACAATGCAGTAATCCATGTGCAGATCTGTACATTGGGGAAACAAAACAATCACTTCATAAATGCATGGCACAACATAGGAGACCAAACCTCTCAGGATTAGATTCAGCAGTCCATCTGTATTTAAAAGACAAATGTCACTCTTTTGAAGACAATAAAGTCCACATTTTGGTCAGAGAGGACTGCTAGTTTGAAAGAGGTGTCAAAGAGGCCATCTAGGTCAAAACTGAACAGCCCTCTGTCAACAGAGGGGGAGGGATATGACATCATCTATCTCCAGTCTACACCATAGTTCTTTCAACAGTTCCAAAAAGGCTCCACACCCATTGCACCACTCAGGTGATCCTGATGACACAGATAAAGCTCCAGGTGATCAAAGAAACATGGGAGGGATATTTATTTCATAACAATATGAGTCCTACCAAATTCAACTAGCAGTTGCAGTTTTTAACTTGATAAAATACTGAGTTCTTAAGACAAATAATATGCCCTGAATCTTTATTCTTATGTGCACATGCATGTCTGCGGGAAGGGATGATGTAGACAAGAAATTAATGATTTCTTCTTTAACAGAAAATGAATATTAGTACAAATCACAGTGTCTGAGGGTTCTCAGGTAAGCATATTTATTCTACATGAAGGTAAGCAAAATCCTTGAAAATGACTCAGGTTACTATATTAGGAACTGAAAGGGAAAAATGACAAAAGAAAAAATAAACCCATTGTGTATGAATTATTCATACACAGAGATAACACTTATATAATTAATGTTAAAAATTATTATGCAAGTGCTAACTACTAAACTAGATAATTGTTTCTCAGATCCAGTTTTGTGTGCTTTTCATTTAATATTTCTTTCATCACTTTAGTTGTAAATGTTTAAATAAGCAAGTGAATCAGACATAATTAATTTCATTGGATGAATGTTTTTAAAAGAGAGAAAGGGGAGGAGAGAGGGAGGAAGGGAGGGTGGGAGAGAGAGAGAGAGAGAGAGAGAGAGAGAGAGAGGGAGAGAGAGAGAGAGGGCACCTTAGTATAGTGATGGTGAACCTTTTCAGCACCGAGTGCTGGCCTGTGTGTGCCTGCCTGGTTTTTAGCTGTTTTTGGCCATTTTTCGGACTGCTTTCAGGCCATTTTGGGGCCATTTTCAGGCCATTTGGGGGGCACCTTTGGGGGCCAAAATAACCCCCCAAATGGCTTGAAAATGGCCCCAAAAATGGTCTGTTTTTTTGGCCATTTTTCGGGCCATTTTTCGGCCATTTTCTGGTGCTCCGGCACCTGCAAAGACCAGATGGCCAGCACACATGTATGTACCGAAAACCAGAAGAGCAACTGGCGATGGCGTGTGTGCCCACAGAGAGAGCTCTGGGTGCCACCTCTGGCACGCATGCCATAGGTTCGCCATCATGGCCTTAGTATATCTCCTCAGGCGAGCATGGTATAATTGTATAATTTTGTACATTGTATAAACCCTGTAATAATATAAAACTATTGCCTGTCCACATTTAGTCAGTCTTACACAAGTAAATTGTGTGGAAATGGCTTAGTTAATTCTCTATTTGAGAATAAAGAAGATGGAAGTACTATTCCGTTTAAGTCTCCTGGAGAAAGGAGAATTCTCCAGCAGTAACTTGGAGGGCTGCCCTCAGGAAGCAGTAAAGAAAAACCATCTCCTATTGTTTTTACTAGCCAATATTCCCTCCCTCTACAGAACTGGCTTCAGCCCTACAAATGCACTTCACAAACATTTCTCCATCACCACTTTTATTTTTTTTTTTAAAAAAAATAATTAATAAACACTGCATATTACAGTTTAATAATAAAGTTTTACAGACTGTAGTATTTTGAAAGAAATATTAAAGTATTGATTTATATCAAGCATCTCAAACTTCAGAGAGTACTTGAGTTGAAGTGCCCAGAGCACTAAAATTCATTAGCAAAAAAATGTAACATCAGGATAGAGAGTTTTCAATGAATTAAGACAATAAAATAACTATTTTAAGAGTGTGGCATTTGGTGTAAACAAATATTGCTGCTTTTGATTTATAGAGATGTAATTGCCATTTTTATTATATATAAATAAAAAGGGGTTAGATATAAACTAAATTATTTTCAGCATGTGAAGACTAATTTTGAGCCAGAGTATGATTTATAAGTAATAGATTCACTCTAACTTAAACACACACACACAAATGTATTCATATTGAAAAATATCAGTGAGGAACATATACCCTAGCCTAGCCTGAAGGAAATACACTGATTTTATATAAATTTATTAAATTTATTAAAAACTAGATTAATTGATTAAAAACTGAGTGATAAGGTAGAACTAATAATGGATCTAGCGATCCAGCAGTCAATGAAACTAGTTCTTTTTTCAAAGATTTTTGAAGAAGAGTTTATTTTTATTAAGCATATCCTATTTATTTATTCAGTTAAATGTTTTCCAGCATGCTGGTTGAGAGGAATCCTTCCTGTCTCATACCATGGCCGCATCACTAGTGATGAGGTACTACAAAAATTAGATTTAGAATACCTATTGAGAACTGCTGAGGCAATAGGAATGTTAAGATGAACTACCAGAAGCTGATCGCAATGTACAGAATAAGATGCATGGAACCTTATTTGTGCTATTTATTATTATGTTGTTTTTCATGTAAATATGCCTCCATGAACAGGGAACTAGACAACATGAGTCCACAAATACTTGTAAAAAATAATTTTCTTTGATGTAAAATTTTTTAGATTTGTTCATTTGATTTCATAGTTGTAAGAAGGTATTATCTCTATTATTGTCTTTCAACAATGGGCATCATGATTTAAGTTATAAGCAACTTAGAAAATATCACCTATCACTCTCTAAAAGTTGTTAAATTTCAGTTCCTGTGGAGCCAGGACAATATGGCTGTTGGTAAACAATGCTGGGCATTGTCTCTCAGAAGTATCTGGAGAATTATGAATCCTTCATACAGAGATATAGGACTTCCTCTTAATTAAGTCCCACTGATGAGAACAGTTCTTGGGCAAATTATCAAACAAGCTCATCAGAAACTCTTTTCACAATATGCAAATTTCTTTATTTTTTAAACTTATTAAGTGTCACACATACATTATATTTTAGAATGTAGTTTAGAAACATATGCTATTTAACATTCATTAGCAGCAGCAGCAGCAAATTCTTGTAATGTTAATTAATACAAAGTATTCCATTCCTTTCATTTACGTTTACAGACCATTAAGTGTTATGGCCAAATCAAATGAGCACTGAGTAATCAGATCAGGTGGAAAGACAATTGGGAGCTTAACACCAGGGTAAAGAAAGTTTTGGGGTTTTTTGGCCTGTGAATTTGGTAGCAAAAAAGAAAGGAAACATGTTCTCTTTGTAGATGGGCTTTTATTTTCTGTTGAGGAAGGCAACTGCTACACACAGTGAAACAAAATGTAATGATAAAGTAACATACTCCTTCTGCACTCTTCAGCTCTGCAGGCCAGCTGTTTCAGGTCTGGAATGCTGTATTTTGAATCTGGACTTGACAGATCACAGTCAAAAACACAAGACAACACAATACAATCAACACTGAGGTATCAACACAGTACTGCCCTAGCTTGTAGGCAAAGTAAAAAGACTTTTGATCTGTTTTAGAATGGGTAGATATCCTTAGAGAAAGAAGCAGACAGAAGGGGGGGGGGAAGCAATTACTTATAATGGAAATACATTAAAATAGGTAGCAACAGAATGGCACATGTTGATGAACAATGTTAAATTTCTGGATTTATTTAGGAATATTTGATTCAGCAGTGCCAAGAATATGTTTAACTATAATGCAAAATGGCCAAATGACTTATTTTCTGATTTGTCAATCTATGAAATAATGGTTAAATAAAGGAAATGTATTTATTTAATAAGTTTTAATACTTATTATTTTTATTACTTATTCTATTTAATATTCAATATGATTTTAATTAATATTGCTTGTTCATTATTGTTTATTAATCAGTTGTTTAATATCCAATATTAATATTTTAAATGAAATATTTTTATTACAGTCAGTTTGGTGTACTGGTTAAGGCACAAGGTTAGAAACTGGGAGACTGTAGGTTCTAGTCCTGTCTTAGGCACAAAGCAGTTGTGTGACCTTGGGCCAATCATACTGTCCTAGCCCTAAGAAGCAGGCATGTAGCACCTTACCAAAAAATGTAAGACACATATACAGGAAGTTGCCAGGATACACACACTCACTCACACCCATAAAGAGGGGGGAAGAAGGAGAGGCAGAGAGAGAGAATATTATTTTTTTGTTGCAAGATATCTAGGTCTGGTGTAATTTGTAGTTTTCTAAAGTTCTTTACAGTTTGTTTAGCTTCTTTCTATATCAGTTCTATATTTGCTTAAAATAAAGAATCATAGGAGATAAATTGGAAAGAACCAACTGTTCTTTCAACCTACAATCCTCATAAATCTAAACATTCTATCTTCTTTGCATTTCACGTTTTTATTATGTGTCAAGTTGAAGAATCAACAAAAGTAGAAGCTAAGGATATTATTTGCATTCTGCCTTTTGGGAAGTTTATTAATATATTCTATTGCCACTGAGTATTGCATGTAGATCAGAGGAAGAAATAAGGCTGGCATTATGCAGATGCTGAAATATTTTTTGCTGCCTATAGAATGAGATAAATATTTCATAAATATACAAGTTATTATTTTAAAAAATATTTTAAAAAATAATATACACAAGGCACAATAATTTAAAGGGCTATCTATATTCCTAATAGACATAATTTAAAAAAATCTGATTAAAAATTTAAAGACCACTAACTTGTAGATAATGCTCCTTGGGACAGAAAGACAACAAAATAATTTTTAGAAATGGAGTTCTAGCAAACTGCATGTGTTTTAGTTTGTTTATATTTGTCTCTGTGTGTGTTTGTTTGTTTGTGTGTTTGCGTGAAGAGATGTGAAGTCTGTTTGCTATAAATATGATGAAACAAAAGAATACGGAGTAAAAATTTAGAATGGCACAACCATACATTCTGTCAAAGGTAAGAAGAAGATGTAACATAGAAGAGGTAAAAACATTCTATCAATATAAAGCCTATCTTCTTTTATCAGCTTTCTTCTATAGATTCTATCAGATGCCTACAAATTCACATGGGTTCAACCAGCTTGCTTAATGATGCCACTTATATGTACAGTAGTTTTAAGAATATAGAAAATTTGTCTTTTGGGATGAGCAGAACTCCATGCTTTTATAGTGAAAATTTTTTGAAACAATTACATGGGTGACATTTGTAACACAATTGTTTTCCATACTACCAGAATGGATGGATGAAAGAGACCAAGATCTAATTACTGAGTCAAATATTAGGAACATCATGAACTCTAAAGATTGCATACTAGCCCTGAATCAAATACAGTATATAAAACACTAGTACTAACATAGAGAATTATATGGACCAAGAGAAAAATCTTTAAGTCGTATATGATGTATGGTATTAAACCATTGGTTTATATTTTTAAAAAATTGTTACTTTGATTAAATAAGCTATTAGTTTATCTGGTATAGGATAGGTTTGGAATGTTTAACTACATTGTGAAATTTCTTTGGCATTAAATTGCTATTGTGACCATAGATATATCTATTATATTTACAAAATTCTGAGGTAAAAGCATCTTTCTCTCCATTTACTAGCTTCCCCTCCTGCCAGTCTATTATATGTTCCAGCAGGTTAATATAATATCAGTAGATTCATATACATATCATAACATTCACTTAACAAATTACTAACATATTTCTATTAATAAAAATAACTGCTTACCAAGTACTTATGAACAGAGCAGAAAGAGAAGTCTGAAGCTCTGCTTTCTGAATTGATAAAAGGCTTCTTTGTATGTTTCTTATTATATTTTTCTAATCTAATTTTCTGATTTTGTCTGGAAGATATATGAGTTCAACCTTACTCTAGTTCTGGCAGAATCCTTTTTCTTTTGGAGAAAAAGGGGAGAAAAACAGAGAGCCCCTTTTAGAAGGTAGGGAAGTCAAAGGGAAACCAAGGTTGAAAGACGTGGCATGAGGAGATCTTTGTCATTTTGATGAAAGAACAAGAGACTATAGACGCCTCTAGGGTAGAAACTCACCCAAGTGTTGAGTCTCTGAGACTAGTACAAGTGTAATTCATAATGAATTCTTTTTTAAAAAAGAAATCTGAGAATATGTTGCTTTTGACAGTTTAATTAAGGTACATTCAGAACATTGTAACAGCCTGAAATGTATCAAAATCACTCAAGGCTTTATTTGTTTGAGTTACATCTAACATCTGAACAAGCAACTGTAATCAAGCAAACACAGGAAAACAACAGAACCGATGTAAATCTTTTTGATAATAAACATAGTTTAAAATGTTGCCTGAAGCCTCAAGGGCAATGTAGCATTACTCTGTTATCTTCCAGAGAAGTGTTCAGTCTTTTGTCTCAAGGACAAATGTCTGAACCTTTTACAAATTAACAAATTACAGGCAGAAAATAACCAAACTACATGTACCTTGGTGAGGGGAAAAACATTATTGCCAAAGGCATCTAGCAAAGGGAAACTGATTCTTAACAAATACTAAAAGATTTATATGATCTCAAGAGAAACCAGAATACCAAATGTTGCTGGCTAAGGCAGAATCACGTCAGATTACTTGCAGTTATTAAGGATATAGCCATTTTTTAAATTTCTAGCTTAAAATAAAGAGTAACACCAACAATGATTCTTGATTTTATCACATAAATTAAGCAATGACATATCAGCAATTAAATAATATTGGACTACATTTGAAATATAACGGGATAAACAAAAAATGGAAATAAAATCTGTAGCTAAATTAATTTTAATGATATTTATCTTAATTCAAATAGTCAAAAGAATGTGAGACTATTTATGAAAGATAAATGGATATGGTCAAGTTACCAGTGTAGGTTAATATATATTGTTAATCCATGTATGATATGCCATTCACTAAATAATAATGATACCAGTGTAGGAAGTTGTCTTAGAAGTTTTATACTGAGAGCAGTCTAAATTATTTGTCTCCTTAATGGACCTGACTTTAAGTTAACAGAATAACAGAGTTGGAAAAAACCTTGGAGGTCTTCTAGTCTAGTTCCTATTCAAACAGGGAACCCGATACCATTTCAGACAAATGGTTGTCTAAGTTCACTTAAGAAATGTCAGTCTGGATCACTATGGGTTGGCAGTGGAATAAAGAGTCTCAACAAGATACTTTTAGAAGAGAATTTTCATTTATCAGGGAGCCCCAAGTTTTATATTTTTTTATTACAACCTTATAATTGATACAAAAGCTATGAGTGGCACAAAGAGCCAAGGAAAGATATATGCTCAGCATTACAAGACAAGATAGAAAGATCTGCACATGGATTAGAGAACAAACAAAAGTGTACAATATCATCAAGAGAGTAAATGAATTGGAATGGAAATGGGCTGAACACATAGCAAGGAGAACTGATGGCAGGTGGACCAAGACAGTCACAGAATGGATCCCACTTGATAAAAAGCATCCATGAAAGAGACCTAAAACAAGATGAATTGACGACATCAGCAAGTATTCTGGCCCCAATTGGCAAAAGAAAGCTCAAGATCTATTGGTTGGAAACATGCGGAAGAGGCCTTCATCCTGCAGTGATAATGGCTAAAATGATGATGATACAATGATTTATTTCACTTCAAATAGGTAATTATTAATGGTGTACCCAATATTTTATCAGTTATGTTGAAGCACATGCCAAAGATATCCTTTCTTTTTAATTTAGTACACACACACACACACACACACACACACACACACATGGCATACCAAAATGTTACTGTACTTAGGAATATTCAAAGGTCATGCTGAAAATGAGTGTTTAGAAGTAAATTGCAACCAATTCAAATATTTCATGTAATTTATATAATAAATTGTCTTTGTGGTGGCTGACTTTTGATACTCTGTGTGTGTATGTTGGTTTCTCTCTGTGTATACAGTACATGTCTGTATATTTGTATATATTTTTAATTTCTGAAGGTAAAATAGATTTAGACTTTAAAATTCTTCCCCATCACTCTTCTGCATTCTGCAGCTTTGAATTTGCACAATCCTCATTGTCATTGTTATTATTTCCTATTATTAATCATCTCATTATTATTGTTTACACAACAATGTGAAATTAGAATAGAATAGAATAGAATAGCAGAGTTTGAAAGGTCTTTGGAGGTCTTCTAGTCCAACCCCCTGCCTAGGCAGGAAACCCTACACCATTTCAGACAAATGTTTATCCAACATCTTCTTAAAAACTTCCAGTGTTGGAGCATTTACAGCTTCTGGAGGCAAGTTGTTCCACTGATTAATTGTTCTAGCTGTCAGGAGATTTCTCCTTAGTTCTAGGTTGCTTCTCTCCTTTATTAGTTTCCACCCATTGCTTCTTGTCCTGTCCTCAGGTGCTTTGGAGAATAGCTTGACTCTCTTGTGTTTGTGGCAGTTCTAAATCATATCTACCAGTTCTTTATTAGTTGGTGTTGGCCTTTATATTCATCAATTTATTCTCGAGAACCTGGGATGTCATTATGTATAGGCGGATTCAAGTAACATGGTGTTGTGTCTTCGCCCCCCCCCCGAACCTGGCCTCCTGGCAGAAAGTGACTCAGAGAGCGAGGGGGAAGAGCCGACAGGGCTTCCCTCTGCTGAGCCTCCTTCTCTGGCTCCACTCCAAGTCCCAGAGGCAGGCCAGGTGGAGGAGATTACAAGGCCTCTGTCTCCTTCATCTCCTCCCTCTCAGGCCACACCTCAAGACCCAACTGCTGACAATCAGTCGTGGCTGGATCCCCGGTATCGCAGACAGGAGAGACGGCAACATAAAAAGAAAGGGTGGGGCAGGCCTAGAGAGTGCTGAGTCATGGAGCCACATCCCACAGGATATAAAAGCAGGAGGGGCTGCCCTATAGTTCTTGTGACGAACAAACAATTGACTGTTGAAAACATTGGCTGTACTTTGGCTCCTGAATTCTGTTTCGTTTCCTTCTGAACTTTGGGATTGTTCCAGCTCGGACTGCAGTTGCTCTGATAGATAAGAGGACTTGGCAAGAATAAATTGCTGGCACATCTAGTCAGTTTGCATTTCTAATTGATTGTGGTTGGGGGGGGGACAGAACACATGGCCTTTTTTAATGATCATTATTTTACCATTGTACCACACTGGATCATTCATGGAAGGAACAATTTAAGATTTCTTTTCTATTTTGAGTTAGACTAAAAAATAAATAAATCAATAATTGCAATAGTAAGACTTTGAAAAAACAATCAATTCAGTCTAACTTGAGTGCACAATGGTGAGAACAAGTTGAGATCTACAGAACAAAATAGCTGTTAAAATCTTGTTTTTTATTTGTCAAGAAAATAGGTATGGAAGGAGAGAAGGAACCTTGTCCATGTTAGGAATTTACTGAGTTAAAGATTTCTCGCATAAAGTCTAGAAGGCAAGATTTATTTGGAAGATAGAAGATTAACAGAATATTAACAGAATATCAGAACTGGAAAGGATCTTAGAGGTCTAGTCCAACCTTCTGTTCAAATAGAAGATCCTAAACCATTTCAGACAAATGGCTGTCCAATCTCTTTTAAAAAAATTTCAGTGATGGAGCACCCATAACTTCTGAAGGCAAGGAGTTCCACTGTCAGGAAATTACTCTTTATTTCTAGATTGGATCTTTTCTTGATTAATTTCCATCCCTAGTTTCTTATCCTACCTTCAGTTGCTTTTGAAAACAGATTGTCCCCCTTTTCTTTGTGGCAGCTCCTTAGACATTGGAAGACTGCTGTCATGTCACAACTAGTCCTTCTCTTTATAATATTAGACATATCCAATTTCTGCAACTTTCATATGTTTTGACTTCCAGTCCCCAAATCCCCTTTACTGCTCTTCTCTGCACTCTTTCTAGAGTCTCAACATCTTTTTTTATATCATGGTGTCCAAAATTTGATGTGATATTGCAAAATTTGATGTGATTTTGCAAACCAAGGCATTACACTGTAAAATAGTACTTACACTTCACGTGATCTTGATTTTACCAAATCCAGTGGGGTTTGGTTGATGGAAAGTTGTCATTTAAAAAGGGTTCCATGGCTTGATTCAAAGCATCTCAGTACTACTGTAATATATTTTGTCTCCCTGTTGAATAACTTCAGTAGTTCTGATAATCCATAACATTTTATTTCTCGCAGCAGATTGACCTGAAACTAGTCTATTTCATCATGTTCTACCTGTGCTAATGGCCTCCTGACCTTTGTATAGGTTTATCATGAGGACAATGAATATTTTGGGATTTCTATTTCTCTAAGCACATTTTACAGGTTCTTATGTACCATGCAGACTGTAATTTCATGACACATTGTTCCCAGAACTGCAAACTTCTTTTTTTCATGAATGGAAAATTCAGATCCATCAAACAGGAAAACAATACTTTTCAAACCTTCCAGGTACATTGAACAAAGGGATGTTGAATCTGTAAGATGCAAAGCTGATCTTCCTGGACATAAGATCTCAGACAGAACTGTATGTAACCTAATGACTGCAAGAAAGTCTATGCAAAGAAAGAAAGAAAGGCTGAATTGTTAAACTAAATAGTAAATGCAAGAAATATGATCCTCAGACATAGTAGGTAAAAATTGAAGGAAGAGAAAGGATGCTTCTGTTGATCTCCTGATATTCAGGTATAGTTTAGCAGCCCTAAAATTCATTGTAGTATGTTGGAGGGGCAGAATTTCATTTCATTTCATTTATTTATTTATTATTAAACTTCTATATGCCCATCTCACTAAAGTGACTCTAGAATGGAAACAAAAAAGCTCATGTGGAAGAGTATGGGACACTCTGGACAGGTTGGGAAAGGTATATTATATATTACAAAATATAAATATGACACTGTAGTAAACAATTTAGTCAATAGTATAATCTCATTGGACCCAGGTAAAGATAAATGTAGAAATAATTCTTTCAAAACATTCTAATATAGTCTTATTTGAGCCACCATAAATGAATACATTTTACCAGATATTAACCTATGTTTAAATTGTTTGGCAATGAGTAAGCATAGACCAATCAGATGTTTTGACCACATATAGTTCATCCTGACCTGGTATTGACCAATTCTTGATCTTCCTTGCCCTTTTCTCTACCATTTCTGCTATTCCATTCCATTTCAACTTCCTTTTTGTTCTTATTCACCTCCTTTATCCAAGCTACATGCTTGTATTTTTTTAGAGTCATCTCATAATTGCACTTAGAACTGCACTGTTTATTCCTAGTTAAGTATTTACTGGCTTACTTAAGTCTATTGAGTGATGGATTGGTAGAAACATTTTTTATTTGATTAAAATTGGAAACTGGAGACTGTGCTTGTAGTGTGCAATTTGAGCTTCATGCTTGCTTTTCTTTTTGACTATAGCGATTATTTTCTACTTTATTATTTTCAGTGCTTCTTTAAACCTCCTCGTTTCTAGGTAATATTTCTTGATCAGGTATTGTTTGGTTTTCTTGTTCTTCAGCTTCTTTTCTTTCACCTCCTCTAGCCTGCTTGTCTCTGATTTTAGCTTGCTGGTCTTATGATTTTGGTGGTGTACTCTTCCATTTTGGTGGTGCACTGTTTGGCTTTTTTTCTTGTTTGTCGTTTTTGCATCCAAGGAATTCAGTTGTAACTTCAGCATTACTGTACTTAGTTGGGTTGTATCTTGAAGAGAGCTGGTTCCTATATTTGATATTACAGTATTGGCATATTTTAATACTTGTGGTAGCTGTTTCTTTGGAAAAAGCTTCAATGCAGGCAACTTTATTCTATTGTTTTTGTGCTGTTCTAGATGCTAAGTTACTCTTCATTTCAATTCTTTTTCTTTTAGAGGACTTTGTTCTTTCTGAGGATTAGGCAGAGGAGAGGGTGCCTTGTTTGGCAGTGAAAACCATTCAGTAGCTATGTTGGCTTCCTCTGATGCTGACTCTCACTGGTTTGCCTTTACAGTCTTTGATTTCCTTGATGTTGTTGTTGCTATCTTTTAAAAAAATAATTAGAATGTGGTTGCTCAGGCTGTAACTATATCCTTTAACTTCTAATGCAATAAGCAAGACAGTATTTTATTTTATTTTTTAAAAAAATAAGCTACTACAAAAAAACAGTCTGTTGTTAGTTCTGAAGTTGTTCAAATATAATTAATACTATAATTAATTCCAATTAATTAATTCTATTGGCAGTTAATAAATAAAATTTTAAAAATAATATTTATTCTGTAGCTTACTCATTTTGTGTCTTTAATGTTCCCTACTCTATTCTGCTGAAAATCATATAGTGCTTTGCAACAACTTGTCAGCTATGAAGTAATGTCAGATTATTTCTTTATCTATCAAAGTTCTAACATTGTTTTTGTTCAAGACAGTCTTTTCCAAACTATTTGAGATATATGCATAAAAAGTATCAGAGTGAAATATTAGTTAAATATTAATGCTTTTAAACTATTATACATGGTGAACAATTGGAGATAATATATATTGAGAGAAAGTAAGCATCTTCTTATTTAAGGGAATTAATTATTAGACCACTTTGAAAAGATCCTATATTGGATTTTTCATAAATGGGCAATTATCAAATGTCAAATTCTCCATGCTTGGGTAACTTGCTCAAGAGAGCAGTGGCTTCTAAATTATAGGCAGTTCAGGGAAAGCAAATTACTTGGTCTGCAGTATTTGAAATAGCTTCAGAATGAGCTATTGAAACTGCCTTGTTTGGCTTGATGGATAAACTTTAGGGATCAAGAGTCTTAGAATGGTTTTGGTGCTTGAGTTTTATCTTTAAGTAGCTCTTCTGTACTATTAACCATGATATACCCCTAGAGTTGAATTGAAAACAAGCAGCATGGTTGTACAATACTTTGGTTTCTATATTTTAGACAGTTTTAGACATAATGATTAGATAGATTTCCTCGATGAAACAGAGGCTATTATATGGTGCCCCTCAAGGTTCCTATTTGTCTTAAAGTTTTTCAATATCAACACAAAACTGCTGAGAAAGATCTTCAATTTTGTAGTAAAATGTTATCAATAAATGGATGACGCTCAAATATATTCATCCATAGCAATTTCAGATAAAGTTTATCTGCACTTAGTAATTATTGGAGAATGATTAATAAATTAAAACTAAATATACAGAAGATGGAGTACTTGCAGTGCAAAGCTAGATGTTATTGTTCTGGAGGTGGCACTCAAATGCCAACTATTTCCTTTCTGTTGAAAAAAAAATGATTTTAAGTAACACAAAAACAATATCCAATTAAAAGTTAATTAAAAATTAAAATATAGATTTCAAAAATAAATAAAATAAGTAAAAGTAGCCAAATTGCAAACTGATAGTGTCTAATTATTACTACTGTGATATATTGCATTTGAGGCTAGTTCTGCAGATAGTCAAAATACCTTAGTTGGTGTAGAACTAAGCAGCAAAGTTGATTTCTGGAAAAACTGAAAAATATTATATTACAATGTGCCAAAATCACCAACCCAGACATTTTGGAATTTGGACTTTTGGCTAAGATCATGGTTACTTTTGATTCAAGCAGTTCACAAGCTCACAGATCAAAAATTTCCTTTAAAGTAGCCATCTTGTGCCTTTGTAATCAATCTTCAAAGTCTTGCTTTACAATTGATATGTAAATAAGACAGATTTTTCCGACACAAGAGGCTGTTTCAATTAACTTCAAAGTTCCTCTTTAAATCAATTTCACAAAGCCTTAGCATTTATAAAGCTTTCAACTTTGCTGTATATTGCAAGAATATTTATTTTTAAAAATAAAAAACTTATAAAGCTGGAAAAATGTTTTTCCCCCTTTTTAAATGGATTGAAGAGAGACCAGTAGACTTGCAATTCTGAAGGTTTTTAATCTGAAATGAACAATAAGAAAAGTAAACTCCAAAGTGATTACAAAGATGAGGTTTGGTCAAATCTTGAGTCCTCTAAAGCTACATTTATGGTTCAGAGCATGATAGAACCATGTCTGATCACAAGCAATTGCAAAAAGGATTTCTGGTGACGGTTCACAAAAATCAGTGAAGTACATATGGACTATACCTGGATCTCTCTTTCTTTCAGAGAAAGAATTTCAGCAGTCTGGATCTCATATCCAGCTGCTTTTTTAGTTGTAATCCCCCTTTGAAAAAGGGGGCAGAGCTTCTCCTTGCCTCACCAGAAGTCAAAGGGATTTAAAAAAATTTCTAAATACATATGCACATTTTAAAACATAGGTCTTTTATTTTTGATTCAATTGTTTTTAATATCTCATTTTAAAAATTTTAATTTAATATTTTAATGCAACTTGCCAAAATTACCCTTTTTCATAGTATTTTTTTGTTGAATATCATATTTATATGAAAGAGAATTAAATTATATATTACATAGTCTCACATAAAAACAAGCAATGCTCTACCTGATCTGACCACTGACACATCTAATGTATAGTAGCCAGCCTGCACAAGGAACCCACTGATCTCTGAGCAGATGGCCTTCAGATATAACTACACTACTATAAAGGCCTTGGCCATTTATATTTAAACTTACGTCATATTAATTTCTGTAAACTCTATTGCTAACTGAACTAGAACTTTGATTTTCTTTGTTTTGGAATTCTCAATTTTAGGGTTATTTTCTTCCCTTGATTCTTCCATACAGAAAGTGATTTAAGGGATTTATCACAGAGGTCAGGCATGAAAGTGAAAAATGGAGGGTAGCATTATTTGCTTTGCTATAAACAAGTATGGTGTTTCAATCTTCCAAAATATATATTTTTGTAATTTAACAATAAACAATTAGTAATAGAAGCACTATAGTTCTATGTTTAAAAAAAGAGTCCTACAGTTTGCTTTAAAGTTATATGTATTATTATTGTTTTAAAATAAGAAAATGATAAAAATAAATGAAAGAGAATAAAACTAAACATAAAAGGCTTATGATTATACATTATGGTAAAAATATAGGGTGGGTCTTTGCTCAAGGAGCCTTACTGATAAAATAGGTACCAGCTGGGATTCAAGCCCAATGTCCTGTATGAAAGGTGGTACTCTGACCACTACACTATCCAGAAGATACACATAAACACTTTCTTTCTTTCTTTCTTTCTTTCTTTCTTTCTTTCTTTCTTTCTCCCTTTTTCTCTTTTTCTCTTTCTTTCTCTCTCTCTCTCTCTCTCTCTCTCTTACACACACACACACACACACACACACACACACACAAAACACACACACATTTGGTCTGACTTTCTACAAAATTTCTGACTCCTGATAACTTTCTAAGAATGTAGACTTGAAATTTATTGCCTCTTTCTCACTGACTAAGTAATTAAATCCAAAGGAGCTATACAGTGTGTAAGAAATCTTGAGGAAAGCAAGAGACCAAGTTGGAGGCACAGTATATGTCTTAGACCAGAGGTGTCAAACTCATTGCATGTGGCCCGGATGTGTCACGTGCTGGCCATGCCCACCCTGGTTTAGCAAAGGGTGGGGGGGAGTCCCAATACATCACGTGACGATGATGTGATGATATGAGTTTGACACTCCTGACTTAGACCCTTCCACATTAGGAATATAGGACATGGCACAGCTGATTTACAAGATCCTTCTGTGATCCTGGGGATTAATTTGCAAAAGATGGGAGAGATACAACTACATTTTGTCCTCACAGCCCCAAATCTGTCTCTCCAGAGAACTTGTGAAAGTGAATGAATCTGAAGGGGAGGATGATGTAATGTTATGGGACAAAGATCTTAGAAGATAGGGGAAAAAAGATGCTGCCTAGGGATAAAAGTAGATAAGGAAGGACATAGCCCACAGCTGGATAGTGAGTAAAGTAAAAAGCCTCAGAAAGAATCCTCCCTAGTTTATCAGAAGGAAGAAGATTTGTACTTCCAAACATGCAGGATTCTGTTAATGTAGCTTTATAATAAAGTAGAATTATCTTCTTGTTTACCTGCTAAGACTGAAAATTTTTGTTTAGGCCAATCCAATCTAATCCACTCCAATTTTCTGTGGGTGTGAAGGATTTAGCATATTGGAAAATCAGGTCACATATTTTTATGTAATGCAGGGTGGAAAAACTGAAATGATAGTAATAATAGCTGTGATGGAGAAACACTGGTTAGTATAAAACGACAGACGTTAAGTTCTATCATAGAGCACAATGTGCTGATCTACTGAGGAAGAAAAGACTTCTTAATTAACACATTGCCCTGAAAATCTTTTTTCATGCTTAAATTACAGAGTGATTTGATGGGTCTCCTAAAGCTACAGAGATACCTTTAATACTCTGAAAAGTTATTGAGTTTTACAGCTGAATAAACAAGTCTTATTCACCCAGGAATAAAACAAAGGATTAGAAGGACATGTTATTATGTGAATAGTTGCTTCCTATATGTAAATTGAAAGGGTGGAGGGAGGAAGATGTTCTCAGCTGGATTTAATGAGGTACTAATACCCATCTTCATTTCACATGCTTAAAGCCAAGGAAGAGATAATCTATTAAATTAAGAGACTTTGCCACATGAGTATTCTAGATAATACCCATGCTGATATTGCTCAAATTTTTGTTTGCAGAAAGACAGCTTCACACTTAGAAGGCAAACATGTTAATTTCTATTCAGGCCTAAACTTTGAATGAGCAAGGTTCTAATTCTTGTAGAATCCAATAATCAAATGTACAAATGAAAATAATTTCATTAGAACACATTAGCGAGAAGCAGAGTTTAATAATCTCCAATTTAATTCCAGGATGGAACAAATGACAATGCAAAAAAGAATCTTTCACTTGGATACCTGAACAAATGCATAATTTGAAAACTGATGTTAAATGTAAAAAAAAAAAGAGAGGTGATAATATGAGGAAAGGAAAATGTTGGCCATGTTAGTTATGCTGGGCTTTTCAAAGATAGATTTCCATAATTCTTACTTTATACTTTTCAATTCCTGTGTTTTCACCTGTGGAATGAAATCAGTCTATTATGAGAGTAGAATTTTCACAGAAAGAGAAAAATAAGTTTATAGGAACACACACTATAGAATGTCAAAATCAACAATAGTTTTGTTGTTTGTTATATACTGAATATCTGGTGCTTTCTGTGAATTATTCAGTCAGATCTTTCATTTTAGACCCTTATTTTAGAGTTCTTTATAAACTCTGTACTAAATTGGAATACATTATTTTATTATTTGCATTAGTTTACATGATCTTTTATGTACACATAACCTCTTTTTTACTGTTAAAATTATAAATAATGTGTATGTGTGTGTGTGTGTGTGTGTGTGTGTGTGTGTGTATGTTCTTCAATGCGTGCACTTATTCTTCTGTTGGTTTGTCCAATGTATGTGGTGGTACACCACAACAGAAGAATAAGTGCACACATTGAAGAACACAAGAACTCAGTCAAAAAAGAGGAACCAACTTCTTCCCTGGTCCAACACCTTAAAGCCACAGGACACGATATTGACTTTAAAAAGACCAGAACTATCGCCAAAACTGAACACTTTAACAACAGAATAATCAGAGAAGCCACTGAGATAGAAAAACGCCCACACAGCATGAACAAACGAGATGATACCTCCCGCCTACCAGCCATTTGGAAACCCGCCCTTATTGACAAACGAGTCCCTAACACGAGGAATGACACCAGACCCACACTCACGAGGTCCACACAGGATGTCACCACCACACATCCACCCAGAAAGCAGACCCAAACCCACACTGATCAGGAAGCATGACCAAGGACCAGAAGCCAGACTGCAGCTGCAACATTAGCCATTTCAAACCCCTCCAATCCATACATGCAGCAGATTGACACCCACTATGAAGATGTAGCATGATCATGAACATGAAGCCAAACAACAGCAATGCACCTCACCAGCTCGAATCCCCTGCAACTCAGACTAATCTGAGCACAACCAAGCCCCCACCCAAACAGGACACACCCCCAGCCAATCAGAGCATAAAAAAACTTCCATCCAATCAGAGCACAGCCAAGCTCCCACCCAATCAGTTCAAATCCCCACTAGCAGTTAAAAAGGAAGAAACAGCTGCAATCACACATTGCTCCCAGCTGAAACCTGAAGATGACGAATGAGACTTTGTTGAAACGTCGCCAAGACACCTCCAATTTTACGTGGGACAAAACCTGAATAACCAAAGACCTACATACAAACACCAGCGAAAACCTCAGAAAATATATACATACATACATACATACATATATATATATATATATATATATATATATATATATATATATATATATATATATATATATATTTTCTGATTAATATGTCTAAAGAGCAATAATTTGCAAGACTTTTTAGTAATTATTCTCTTTGTATTTTTATTTCTTCCTTTTTGAGCTATAGAACATTTGGGATACACAAGTTATCCTTTCTACAATTCAGTTTTCCATTCTGCAGTACTTAGTATCTTATATGTATCTTTGGGATGTTTTATGTTAAATTTGCCTTATATTGTTACATATACAGGAAAAGCTACTTACTGATTATGCTAACCTATAAGCTCCCTGCATTTTTTTTCTTTTTTTATTGTTTTATCAATGTATAAAATACAAAGAAAAATAATAGAAAATTAAGGGCTCAGAAAAGAAAGGAGAAAGAAAAATATGAAGTTCAAGGGAAGAAAGAAAAAAGGTGTTGACTTCCAACTCTTATTAGCAGAATACAAAATAACAACATTACATCCTCAACTTTTTACTTTTACACATTAATATATCAGCTTTATAACAATGAATCTATCTAATCAGCATAAACAAAGTCAGTTTTGTTTTTTTATCACAAGCACAAAATCCAGAAGTGATATCCAAATAAAAAACATAAATATATTCTCCTCTTTAAATAGAACAATCAATTTAACCATTTCTGCTTTATCTTCCTTGCTATTGAAATAATACATATTTCTATTTGCACTTATAAACCATCACCATTTATATTAACAACATTCATTGTATTATTTCAGATTCTTTAACCTTAAAAGAAGAAATACCATTTTTCCATCCATGTTAAACACATTTTCTTTTTAAAAAAAAAGATTTCTAAAATCAAAATGTTCTAATACATCTTTTTAAACTTCCTCTTAACATATATACTTTAAAGTTCACTTTCAGACCAATAAAATTCCAACTAACCCCAATTACCTCATTAAAATTTGATCACTCCCTCTAAGTAAGCCTCATAGAATTTTTCTTCTTCTTTTATACAACCTTTTTAAGGCTCTAAATTTTTCTTTAAGCTAATTCATCTTTTCCTTTAGCTTTCTCTTAACATAGATATTCTCAAATAATATATTCTTTCAATAATATTTTACAAACTTTAGGAAATACTTAAGCATTGCATAAATGAAAAATGAAATACATGGTCAAATCTTAGATTAAAACTTTTCTTCAATTACAAATATCAGACTGATGAAAATCCATCCTAATTCCAATTGACTCATTAAATTTAAGTCACTCCTTTCAGCTTGTTTTCATTATATAAAATCTTTTTCTTCTCTGGAATGTTTGTCCAGTAGTTATAAACTTCTCTTTTTCTCAAGGATTTCTCAACTAGAAATCTAATAAATAAATAAATAAATAAATAAATAAATAAATAAATAAATAAATAAATAAATAAATAAATAAATAAACAAACTTTGTTAAGGTCCATGAGAAAAAAGTCCCAAAATAGGTTCTGATATAGTAAAAAGATATGGTAAATCAAACATAGTTTTTAAAAGTTTTTCATCTACATTCAGATTGAGATCACAGTTATTGCACAACTCTATTGAAAAGGAAAGAATTTTACTATAAATACAATTTATAAATAAAATATAAATAAATCATTGATTTGTACATAATGAATGTCATTTCTCTAAGATGGCTGAGAGATTTAAATTCTAGGACAACCATCTTTCATACCAACAGTCAACCAAAAGTGAAAAACACTTAGTGCTCTATAAGATAAGCTATTTCTCAAGCAGCTGAAGTAGTTGTGGTGTCTGTAAATATGTGTGTGTGTGTCTGTGTTGGTGTGTGTTTATTTAATAACATATTTAATAGCAACAAATTTGTTAGATGGGGTGGGCTGAAAATCAGTAACTATGTTAGTGAATTTCTGTGACGGTGAGGAGACTTAAACCTGGGAATCTGTGTAGCAACTAATCTATATTAGTTGCTACACGGATACCAAACAAGCAGATTTATTAACATATTAATCTTATAAATAATTAGAAAGACACTATTTGCACATATATTGTTCAATAGTTTCTCTCTTGGCATCATTATATTCTGAATTACCATGAACTGGTTATCAGAAACAACATAAATTTTAACTTGAAATCTCTTCGCTCAATATAGATAAGCCATACAGGACTCAAAAAATTTGAGTCAAGAGACCTAACAAGAATTTTTCCCTGCTGTTTTATTTGGAGTAGGACTCACATTCAGTATACCCTGTCCAAAATAAGAAAAGGAGCAAAAGATAAAAAGCAAGCTGGAATGCTAGATAGCAACCTGAGAAGTGGACAAGTGATAAAAGGAAAGACTTAACTAATTTGGCTGTGTTTTGTGCATTTTGTCACTGAACTCCCTTGTCATTTCTTTGTAAGACTGCTTTTAACATTCAAATGTAGACATTATTCTGTGTGCATATGTGTGGTTATTCTATAGTAGAATAGTATCTAAAGCTTTACAGGGGAGAGGTGCATCAGTGAGATACTTGAAAGAACAAGTTAGGCACAGAGAAGCTCTATTTATGTAGACTCTAGGAGTTGAAAAAGACTTGATGGAACATAATCATAATCTATTTAAATTTTATCAAAATGTAAATTGTTAGATTAAGGATGCATGTGACACTTGATGACTCTAAAAATTGCCTAAAATGTTCATAATTGAAACCCAAAATCTATTACTACAGATTCCAGTTTTTCAGAAGGAAGGAAGAAAAAAAGAAAGGTATAGATCAATGACTTCCATTTCTCTAGTCTTTATATTCTTTGAAATGTTAAACAATCCGTTATTTGGTGATAGGTGATAGGTTTGGGAGCTTTATAGCCTAACTTGTATTTTAGTTTTGGGCAAGAATACCTTTCTCATCATCCGAAGCATCAATAAAATGATTTTAATACACTTCCAACATTCTAGAGACAACTTTCAGACATAAGGATATGTTATAGCTACAGGGGATCGTATCTCTAAAGAGTAATATGTCAAAGATTAGGAGATGCACCATTGACCAGGCAATCAATTTTATAGTGAGAATAGTCAGCTTCACAGATAAATAAAAGGAAAGAAAATGTCTAGCATTTTATATTATATATACAAGTAAAATTTTAACATTTTAAAGTTAATGTTGATAAGAAACATTATATTTAAAGTTGATAAAATAAACAGGACTGTGTATGTTTCAGGTTTTGAAATATATGACTGGATAGGCTTTGAAGCTTAAATTAAAAGAAACAACTAAATTTCTGCTGCTGTTTTGGGGATGTTTTTAAAAGAATCAATTTAATATAACAGATCATATAATTCCATACAAATGAATGTTTGATGTCAGTACACTTTTTTTTTAACAAAATATTTTAAGAAGACCAACGTTGTAGATGACTCAAAATAAAATCTAATTCCTTGCCGATGTAAGCATTTTCAGCACTAATTTAATTATTTTACAATGGAAATAAATTGTCTTCACAAAGACAAAGACAAAGACTTCCTCATATCTTGCTTAACAATGTTACCACATAAACAATTGGCTGACTTCATACAACATACCTCAAGTATACTTATAGACCATTTTAACCCAGCTAGCCTATACTACTTTATGGACTACTTCAGCTAGTTAATATTGTCACATAGAAATGCAACTTCATTTATTTATTATGAAGTATCAAATTATTTTCTTCTCCTAGCAACCACGTAGATAGCTTTTCTTCATGAGACAGACTTGTTCTTTCAAGTTTCCCAATATTGTACTAATTGCCAGATGAACTAAGTCCATCCATTTTGATTCTGGTTGTCCTTGTCTCTTTCCTTCCATATTTCCCTAACTATTTCCAGAGACCTGTGTATTTGCATAATGTCTTTATTTTATTTTTATTTTTGTCACACAGTATATATAAGCATAAGCTTATACAATAAATAAGCATATATATGAGTATGAGTATGTAATAACTATATTAATTGGATATAATGAAGAAAAACAATAGGACAGGAACGGTAGGCATGTTTGTGCTCTTATGCACGCCCCTTATCTTCACAGTAAGATTTTTTGTGTAGGATAATATACTTTTCCATGATAAGTATGAACATAGAAATTGTTTTTTAAAAATCTTCAATTGCTTAGTATTTACTTTCCTAATGGCACATATAAAATAAAGTATATCCAACAAGGGTATTAACTGATAAATCTTCAACGGACTGTAAAATAAATTTCTTTTTCAGAGACTTCTGCAGTCATCGATCAAATGTGGGAATAAATTTAGCTACACAACAGTCAAACATGATTGAAATAATATTTAGTTCAGTCATAACAAAGTGATACCATATACCACAGGCACTATTGTTAACTGATATAGCCTTCCATTTTCTTCTGTTTGAAGTGTGGGCTTCCTTACTTGAGCATTAAATGTACATTATGTTGATTTCCCAATTCCCATTTGGATGAGACATACATTGAATTTGATAATGTCTAAATGCAAAAAAGATGAATTAGACTATTTTCTATTTATCTGAACACATTCCACAAGTAGCTCTGTTCTTTACACAGTAGATATTCCTAAAATCAAGAAACTGATCCCCCAATGTGTCTCTTACAGCAGAATCCCATCACCTTTTCCAGAATTACTTTTAAACAAGCCTAATGTTAACTCTTCTACTATAAGTTGCCCTCTACAGTATCTTCACAGATCCATGTTTTCTGCTAAAAAAAATTATTTATTTATTTATTTATTTTATTTTGTCACAACAATATATGTAGGAATCATACAAAAGATTATATTGTATATAAACATATATGAGTAAATATAAGGAGGTATAAGCATATATATAGAAAGAAGAAAAGAAAAACAATAGGACAGGAACGGTAGGCACATTTGTGCGCTTATGCACGCCCCTTATGGTCCTCTTAGGAATGGGGTGAGGTCAATAGTAGAAAGTTTTTGGATAAAACTTTTAGGATTGTGGGAAGAGACCACAGAGTCAGGTAAACTATTCCAAGCACTGATGATTCTGTTACAGAAGTCATATTTTCTGCAATCTAGATTAAAGCGGTTGACATTAAGTTTAAATCTATTAGTTGCTCTAGTATTATTGCAATTAAAACTGAAGTAGTCTTTAACAGGAAGGACATTACAGTAGATGATTCTGTGAGTTAAGCTTAGGTCTTGTCGAAGGCGACGGAGTTCCAAGTTTTCTAAGCCTAGGATTTTGAGTCTGGTGGGATAGGGTATTCTATTGTTTTCAGAGGAATGGAGAACTCTTCTTGTAAAATATTTCTGGACACGTTCAATTGTATTGATGTCAGAGATGTGGTGAGGGTTCCAAACAGGCGAGCTGTATTCTAGAATTGGTCTAGCAAATGTTTTATATGCTCTGGTTAGTAGTGTGGTGTTTTTGGAAAAGAAGCTACGCAAAATTAGGTTTACAACTCTTAAAGCTTTTTTTGCTATGTAGTTGCAGTGGGCTTTGGCACTTAGATCATTTGACATGAAAACTCCAAGGTCTTTAACGGGATGGGGGTCGTCTGTAAGGTAATGTCCATCTAGTATGTACTTAGAGTTTGGGTTCTTTTTTTCCTATATGTAAGACTGAGCATTTGCTGGTTGAAATTTGGAGCTGCCAATTTTTAGACCAAGCGGTTAGATGATCAAGGTTGTTTTGAATGATAGAAGTATTGTCTGTGATGTTAAATAGTTTGACATCATCAGCAAAGAGAACACAATTACTTGAGATATGGTCACAAAGATCATTAATGTATAGTATAAAGAGTGTTGGTCCAAGAACGCTGCCTTGAGGAACGCCACTCTTGACAGGAACAGGATTTGATAAAGCATTGCCAATTTTGACCACTTGTTGTCTATTAGACAGAAAAGCAGATATCCATTTGTGGAGGGGCCCTGAGATGCCATAGGATATTAGTTTTAGGAGAAGTTTATCGTGTACTACTGAGTCAAAAGCTTTGCAGAAGTCAATGTAGATTGCATCTATTGATTTGCCTTGATCAAGATTTGAAGTCCATATGTTTTTGCAGTGGAGAAGTTGTAAGTTACATGATAATTTTTTTCTGAAACCAAATTGTTTGTTGGAGAGTAGGCTGTTTGTTTCTAAGTGTGAGGTAATGGATTGGTTGATGATAGATTCCATGACTTTGCAGGTGACGCAGCAAAGGGAGATCGGTCTGTAGTTTTCGACTAAGCTGGGGTCTCCTTTTTTGAAGATAGGGATGACTGTGGCTAGTGACCAAAGTTTGGGAAGAGAACTGGTAGTGAAAGCTTTATCAAAGATAATACTTAGGGGTTCTGCTATATTAATGGAAAGTTTTTTTAAGAAGTATGCACACAGTCCATCGGGTCCAATAGATAGCGATGGTTTTAAGTTGTGAAGAGCTTTTCCAACGTTGTCTTCTGTGAAATCTATATGAGTTAAATCATCATAATCATTGCTGGTACATTTGTGGAATGTCGGATATGTGTTATCGGAGTTAACAAAAACTGAGCCAAAGAAAATGTTGAAGAGGTTTGCTTTAACTGTTTCGTCATTGCATTCTTTGTTGTTAGAATCTTTTAGTGGTGGGATGGATCTAGAGTCTTTAAGTTTATTGTTAACAAAATTATAAAAGGCACGATTGGAATTTGTGCGCAGAAGATTCTCTTCTTGCTTGGTGTGGTAATTTGTGCATTCAGTTTTTATTTGGTTGCATATGTTTCTGTAGCGGTTTTTGAAATTTGTAACATAGCCTTTTTTGTTTCTTTTCCAGAGGGATTTTTTTTTTTTGATTGAAGCTTTTTTATTGATATGTGTAGTTTGTTTTTCTTGATCATGGTAGTCATTTGTGGTACATATAGTTTAATGACTCTATTGATTTCAAGTAGGAAGACTCTATAGTGGTCTTCAGCGGTTATGCAGGTTGCAAACAAATTTTGCCAGTCCAGAAATGAAAGATCGTTGTTTATAAGGTCGTAATTTGCTTTTTTGAAGTTGTAGTTGGGATTACTGTTGCTATGACGATTTAAGTGTGGACGTATATTGAGACGAAAATCAATCATGCAGTGGTCACTGTTGGAAAAAGGTTCTTTAATTTGTAGCCCGTAAATTGAGTTTGAATTGTTGCAGAAGATGAGATCAAGGCAGTTGTTGAGTCTTGTATTGTTAGTTACAAGTTGTTCAAGACCTAGGTTTGTAACAGCGTTGTATAGTGTAGTATGGATTGGGTCAGTTGAACATTCATTAGTTGTCCAATTAATGAGAGGTAGATTTAGGTCACCCAGGAAGATGAGAGGATATGGGCAAGAGGTAGCCCATGTTAGCATTGAGGTTAGCATATTTGCATGGGTAATGTCATAGTCAGGGGCTCTGTAGCATAGTAAGAATCGAAGAGTAGTGTCAAGGGTTAGGTTGCATACAATAGTTTCAGTAAGAGAGAGTTTATGTGCTACTTGGATATTTTTTAGATTCAGTGACTTTTTGTAAAAGATAGCCACTCTACCACCTCTTCGGTTTTCATGATCTGATCGATAGACTTGATATTCTTTGTTTGAGATAATGGAGTCAGGAAGAGATGAGTTCAGCCATGTTTCACAAACAAAAATGATATCAAATGTGCCACTGTTTAATAAGAGGATAAGTTCAGGTAATTTGTTGACTATGCTTCTTGCATTTATCAATTTGCATTTGAGATCTGAAGTGATTGGTGTTGAAGAGGTAAGGGGCATGCATACCTAGTTTTGGAAATCCGTATCAGTTTCCAGCTCTGTATTTGCCTTTATTTCTTCTTTGTATCTTTATCAACCATGATCCAACTACTGCCCTAACACTCATATTTCTAGGTTCTTAGAAATATGGGTTATAATTTCCTAGGTTCTAATTAGAAAACTCTACTTTATAAGGTATAATCCTTTATAAGGTAGGTAAAATGAGGATCCAGATTGTTGGGGGGGCAATAAGTTGACTTTGTAAATATACAAATAGAATGAGACTATTGCCTTACACACTGTAAGCCACCCTGAGTCTTCAGAGAACGGCGAGATATAAATGTAAATAAATAAATAAATAAATAAATAAATAATACTACTTTGTATTATATTATTTCCAAACTCTGCTATAATCTTTTTATGTTATGCAAATTTTCCACAATTTTATTTTTCCATCTTTTAGAACTTTTGATAATAGTTTTGCAAGTGTATATTGAGATTAAGCTTCTTAATATATGGTTTAGTGGTTAAGTGTCACATTTGTCATGTAGACCAGACAGGAAATATAATCAGATAAGCTAATTCTACTTTTTTATATGACTACATCTTGAACATCTGAAAATACAATTCTCCCACATCTCCTTTACAGCCAGAGAAAATAGGGAAGATTCATTCTGACCTCTTTCTTCACCCATTATTATGCCCTTCCTGCTCTGTTCCCTAGGCAGCAATCTTCACTCAGTTTCTCTTTCTTACATAACATTATATTATGTCAACTGAGAGACTGTGAGTTCTATCCTGCCTTAGGCATAAAGCCAGCTGAGTGACTTTGGGTCAGTCATATTTTCTCAGCTCTAGGAAGCAGGTTATGGCAAGCCATTTCTGAAAAATCAAGCAAACCAAGAAAACCGCAGGGATTTGTTCAGTCAGTTGCAAGGAGCCCAAACTGACTTGAAGGCACACACCCACATATGAGTAGTTCCTTCTTGTTCATTGGGTTATTTTGACTTCAAATCTGTTGATAAAATGCTATCTGGACTGTATAAGTTGATAAAACTAGAGATTTTTCCCCCCCTTCTACATTCCCTTCAATAAACTAAAGCACTTCCAGAACTGATTTTGGTATATATTTTTTTAATTTACCCTGTGAAAGGGAAGAAAAACATTTAGTGGTTGTTTGGCATTCCCTGATTAATGGTGTGGTCTTAACAACCCCAGCATAACAACCAAGCCTTTATATGTTCTCTTCTAATTAATATGAATATATCGTGTGATCTAAAAGAATTTTCATAAATCATTATTTTGTAATCTCAGAAATATTCCTCTATGCTAAGATATCCATTTTTGCAGGAAAAAAAGTGAAAGAACCTTGTAACTAATCATTGAAATAACCTATATAATGCATTTTAGTAATAGCATTATTACATTAATGTCTGGTGATTATAAGCCACTACGCTTTCTATATTTGAATCATACCCTAAAGTACATAGGATTGTGAAATTGCTCTAAGTAACATGTTCCAGAAATGTAAAAATTTCACTTAAAGAAAATTGACCCATTATTTTCATTTTTACATATGGTTATAGCAAAATTCATGTAAATTATTTCATTTTCTTAACAACACAGTTCTGTGATTATTTAATTTGCCTACTTTGCCTTCAACTTTTTTTTAAAAAAAAGTATCATTAAAATTACTGCAGAATGGCACAGGACATTAAAAATAGCAGGCAATTTCTTCACACATACACAGTTGCTTACAATGAAACTGGTAATAAATACTTTAATTGTACAGGTCCTTAAAAATGTTCATAAATAATCAATGCTTTTGAAATGGCTTGAATGCAATAATAATGGAACTTTTTTGAGGTGGCGGGAGAAAGGACATAAGTGTGGTTGTGAGATATTTTTTATATTATCTTGGTTTTCAAGATCTTGTTATCTTTTCTTGATAGATTTTCTTCTTATTTGAACTTGTAATGAAGCATATGAGAATGTCCTAAATTATCAACATTTCTTCCCCAAAATATTAATTTGTAAATAAAATTTAAGGATTCATGCAGTTTACTGCCAGGTTTAATAGACTGGCAGCCTTTATAATCTCAACTATTTTTGTTTGTTCTTTTGCTTTTTTCATACTTTTTTTCCTTTTGTACAAGAGATGGTTGAACCATGAGTTCTGCTTAAGAAGTTCAAATGACTGGAAAGATCACTTACTTCTGATTTTTCTACTTGATCTGTAGAAAATGTGAACCACTCACCACAATCAGCCATGAAATGGACCTGCTAATGTATCTCACTAGGAAGCTCCATTCCTTGATCTGCTGGATGTGGCACATAAAATAAATGACAGATATTACAATCTACATTACAATTTGAAATACCAATTTTGTCTGATAGCTTGAAGTTTAGGGTGCAAAGTAGTATAAACCGAACTGCAAAATAATTCACACAGTTGTCTATGTAGTGAAAATACGGTTGCCACTTTTTTCTGATTTGCTTCTTCTGCTTCTAACAGCAGCATAACAAGCAAAAATTCTCAAGCCTAATGATTTTCCCAGCATGTAGCAACAGCTCGGCGCTAGCAGCTGCCCATGAAGTTTGATGTTAGAATGGCAAATGAACCATTATGAAATACGGTTTAGCCATGTGATAGCTTGCCTGGCATTAAAAAAAAAGAGCAATAAGGGCAGAGTAGAGGAAAATGACAGGTGGGAAAACAAACATCAGAGGGAATAATAAAGTAGATGTATAGAATGGCTGAAACCTTTCTGGACTTCTTTTTTTACTCAGATTTATTTGGATTCCATGTAGAGGATTTAATTTAAGACAAAATTAATAAACCTAGCATTTCATGCAGCTCATTGATTATTATGGAATATGCAATCGTGGCTTTACTAAAACAATATAAAACTGAAAACCAACAGAAAATCAGAAACAGGATACTATTTGTTAAGAAGAAATAATATAATATAATATTTTTAGGAAGAAAATCACAGCAGTTCACATCCTGAATAACTAGCGTATAATTGGCTTGTTTGTAGCTAATGTATACTCTGAACCCAGAGAGGCTAGTTATATTATGGCACTCTGTATTATGCAGCCTTAGACAACTGGCCTTTTTAGTAAGCTATGGTTCAGTTTATTAAAAGAAAGGGTAGAGTAGATTAAAGAAAATGCAGTCTCAAATTGGAATCTGACTTTTAAAAAAACAAATTTACAAGCAGTCCAGCATCAGAATATATGAGTGGGAGACAGAGATTTTACTTCATTAATATATGAGCGGTATGATTACTTTAGAAATTAGAATGAAGCAGACTTGATGTCACTAGATCATATCAATAATCTTCAAAAATATAGAGACTAGTACCTTATACTGTATTTTAATCTTTGCTTATCATGGTATAAGAATTTCCAAGAGCTCTTCTCTAATTAATAGAAATGTATTTAAGATGAATATACCTCCAAGATTGGCTTATATTTTGAAAGGATTACTGATTTAGTTATTTTTTTAAAAATTAATACATACAATATTGGACAATTCTTTTTACATGGACACCTTGTGAGATTTTAATCACAAATTTCGATCAACATCAGGTGTATTATACAGTAGAAGCAACAGGTCGACAGAACATGCCATCACCACTGCTCTACATACTGCACTCAGACACTTTGAGAAATCTGGGAATTATGTCAGAATGCTTTTTATAGACTATAGCTCGGCCTTTAATACCATCTTACTAGGCATTCTCATTGAAAAGCTGACTGACCTGAATTTCCCTCTCTTCATTTGTGACTGGGTCAAAGACTTCCTGACGGACCATCCACAAACAGTAAGGGTTGGGTCCTCAACATCTTCCACCCTGAAGCTCAGCACAGGCTCCCCTCAGGGCTGCATGCTCAGCCCCTACCTGTACTCGCTGTATATACATGACTACATATCCTCGAATCCATCCAACATCATAATAAAGTTTGCAGATGACACAGCAGTTATCTGCTTATGATTTATAACCAGAGGTGGGCATCACACAATGTAACAACCGGTTCAGCTAGAACCAAAAATGTGAACACACATTTACCATTGTTTCCATCATGACACAACAGTGTCATGATGGATGACAGCAGATGACACAGCAGTGATTGGTCTCATTCGAGACAATGACGAATCAACATATAGACGAGAGGTTGAATGACTAGCCTTGTGGTGCGATCGAAACAATCTGGAACTGAACACACTCAAAACCGTAGAAATGGTGGTAGACTTTAGGAGAAACCCTTCCATACTTCCACCTCTTACAATACTAGACAACACAGTATCAACAGTAGAAACCTTTAAATTTCTAGGTTCTATCATATCGCAAGATCTAAAATGGACAGCTAACATCAAAAACATCATCAAAAAAGGACAACAAGCGCCAACTCAGAAAGCTCAAATTGCCCAAGGAGCTGCTGGTCCAGTTCTACAGAAGAATTATTGAGTCTGTCATTTGCACCTCTATAACTGTATGGTTTGGTTCTGTAACCCAACAAGAAAGACACAGACTTCAGAGGATCATTAGAACTGCAGAAAAAATAATTGCTACCAACCTGCCTTCCATTGAGGACCTGTATACTGTACGAATCAAGAAGAGGGCCATGAAAATATTTACAGATCCCTCACATCCTGGACATAAACTGTTTCAACTCCTACCCTCAAAACGATGCTATAGAGCACTGCACATCAGAACAACTAGACACAAGAACAGTTTTTTCCCGAAGGCCATCACACTGCTAAACAAATAACTCTCTCAACACTATCAAACTATTTACTAAATCTGCACTACTATTAATCTTCTCATTGTTCCCATCATCAATCTCTTTCCACTTATGACTGTATGACTGTAACTTTGTTGCTGGTAATCCTTATGATTTATATTGATATTGATTGTTCCTGATTGCTTATTTGTACCCTATAATTATCATTAAGTGTTGTATCATTAAGTGTATCATTAAGTGTTAAATTTGTACCCTATGATCATCATTTGTGTTGCAAATGTTGCACCTTGATGAAGGTATATTTTCTCTTCTTCTTTTATTGAACCCATTTCATTGGGTTCACAACCCCTAGTGATCACAGAAAAAGAAGTGCAGGACCTATTTCACAGACAAAAGCCAGGAAAAGCTCCAGGCCCAGACAAGATAACTCCTTCTTGCTTAAAAGTCTGTGCTGACCAATTGGCCCCCATCTTCACCCATATTTTCAATAAATCACTAGAGATGTGTTATGTTCCTTCTTGCTTCAAACGCTCTACCATCATCCCAGTGCCGAAGAAGCCCACCATCAAGGAACTGAATGACTACAGACCAGTTGCTCTAACATCTGTAGTCATGAAAACCTTTGAAAGGCTAGTCCTTTCCTACTTGAAAACCATCACGGATCCGCTGTTAGACCCCTTGCAATTTGCATACCGAGCAAACAGATCAACAGATGATGCTGTTAATATGGCTTTGCACTACATCCTACAGCATCTTGAGTCTCCAAAGACCTATGCAAGGGTCCTTTTTGTAGACTTTAGTTCAGCATTCAATACCATCATTCCAGACACTCTTCTAACTAAGCTAAACCAGCTACAGGTACCGGAACAGACTTGTAAGTGGATCACAAGCTTCCTAACAAACAGGAAGCAGCAGGTGAAGCTAAGCAAGATCACATCAAATACCTGTACAATTAGCAGAGGGGCCCCCCAAGGCTGTGTGCTCTCCCCACTTCTCTTCTCTCTGTAAACCAATGACTGCATCTCCAATGATCCATCTGTTAAGCTACTGAAGTTCGCAGATGACACAACAGTGATTGGTCTCATTCGAGACAATGCCGAATCTGCATATAGACGAGAGGTCGAACGACTAGCCTTGTGGTGCAACCAAAACAATCTGGAACTGAACACACTCAAAACCGTAGAAATGGTGGTAGACTTTAGGAGAAACCCTTCCTTACTTCCACCACTCACAATACTAGACAACACAGTATCAACAGTAGAAACCTTCAAATTTCTAGGTTCTATCATATCGCAAGATCTAAAATGGACAGCTAACATCAAAAACATCATTAAAAAAGGACAACAAAGAATGTTCTTTCTGCGCCAACTCAGTAAGCTCAAACTGCCCAAGGAGCTGCTGATTCAGTTCTACAGAGGAATTATTGAGTCTGTCATTTGCACCTCTATAACAGTCTGGTTCGGTTCTGCAATTCAACAAGAAAAACACAGACTTCAGAGGATAATTAGAATTGCAGAAAAAATAATTGCTACCAACCTGCCTTCCATTGAGGACCTGTATACTGCACGAATCAAGAAGAGGGCCGTGAAAATATTTACGGACCCCTCGCATCCTGGACATAAACTGTTTCAACTCCTACCCTCAAACGACGCTATAGAGCACTGCACACCAGAACAACTAGACACAAGAACAGTTTTTTCCCGAAGACCATCACTCTGCTAAACAAATAATTCCATCAACACTGTCAAACTATTTACTGAATCTGCACTACTATTAATCTTCTCATAGTTCCCATCACCAATCTCTTTCCATTTATGACTGTATGACTATAACTTGTTGCTGGCAATCCTTATGATTTATATTGATATATTGACCATCAATTGTGTTGTAAATGTTGTACCTTGATGAACGTATCTTTTCTTTTATGTACACTGAGAGCATATGCACCAAGACAAATTCCTTGTGTGTCCAATCACACTTGGCCAATAAAAATTCTATTCTATTCTATTCTATTCTATTCTATTCTATTCTATTCTATTCTATTCTATTCTATTCTATTATGTACACTGAGAGCATATGCACCAAGACAAATTCCTTGTGTGTCCAATCATACTTGGCCAATAAAAATTCTATCAAACAAGGAAGCCTCATGTAGCACTATTTTTGTTTTCATACACTGACCATTATAGCATTGGTGAGTTGCCCCCGGTTTGCATCGGTTCTATAGAACCAATAGTAAAATCGGCAGGAGGCTCTGCCCACTGAACGAATGTCATCAAAAACGATCTGCACGGGCACGATGCAAACCAGTAGTAAAGGTAAGTACAACTCACCCCTGCACTATAGGCTTTAAAACTTATTTATCAAGTCCAAATGAAACAATGATTAATAATTAGTTGATATAATTTATTTAAAGAAAGTTTGAGGTTAATGGCAGACAAGACAATTGGATAATCATTTAATATTTAATAATTACAATTAACAGTCTTCAAGCTAGTTCAGGGCATTAAGCAGGACATCATATAAGGGAGAGAAATATAAAGAATGAGTTCAAAACAATTTTTTTGAAAAAAATATTATTCAAGCTCAGGTATGGACTAAAATCAGGCATTTAACAACAGAAACAGAATTAACACCCACCTACCAACACTTACTAAGGACAAAAGTTTGCACTGGTATAGCAAAAGAATAACAATAGAAAGGGTTGTATAAAAGGGTAACAAGAGAGAACAAGGACTTCTGGTGAAAAGGAGAGAAACAAAGAGACCTACTGCTAGACTGTAGATATTATATTTGAGATTTAGGTGAGGGAAACTGCCTTTTCTTTCTTTTGAGAAAGAGAAGGGGATACAAAGAGTGAAAATTGACCATTTGGGAAAGATTTCCAGTTCTTCTACAACTAGGACGTTTTAAAAACATTTTCCTACAAAAAATAGCAAATATAAAAAAAGGAAAGTGCATTTCTAGTTATTCTTAAGCTTTCCAAAGCCAAAAAAAGGTGAAGCTTACATTTACTTGTTTTGTCCTTCCTGGGCAGTGGGGAGGAGAAAAAAATGAGATCCTTTGAGTAGAGATGGACAAGGATATTTTGATTACTATCTTAACCAAAAGTCTTTACTGAAACAACCTGATTCGGTAACAGAAGCACCACAGGAGAAAAGTGAAATCTGGAATTATAGATTTTTCATTTTGTTTCTTTAACATGCAGTATAAGAAAAAATAATTGGGTATGTGGTTTAGGGAGGAGAACTGCCAAATTAGAAATCACTGGAATTCAATATTGATTTTGTTTGTTTGTTTGGGTTGAACATGAACAATAATATCTTATTCTGGTCTGTAGAAGATTAATAACTGGACAATGTTCAAGAATTTTCTGAATGCATTTTTGGCAATTAATTGAACAATAATTTGTTATTTAATTCATTTGGGTCAGATGCAATTGCTGCTTCTAAGGTTCCACCTTAGGAGCAGCGACTCTTAATGACTCTCTGCTATTCATTTAACAAGCCTATTCAGATTAGGTGAGAAATGAAACTACTCTGGAAGACATGTTGGAGTCCCCTAACAAAATTGTTCAGACTGAAGAAGCTACTTGGATAAGCAATGAAATGTTTCAAACCAAAAGGATTATTGTATCAGTTGTATCAGCTCCCATCAAGATACATATTTTGTCAGTTGCCCCTTCCCCCAACATCCAAGACAAGGCTACCTCAGAAACATCTAGTAAGAACTTGATGTAAAACATCAACTGTAAAACATTAGTTTTAAATCAGAAGCTGGACATTAACTTATAAGATACGCTTTGGTCTTATTGTATTTTGAACTGATATCAACAGGATTGTTAAAATGATTTTGAAGTAAACAGTACATGTTAAAATACAGATATGTTTTAGCTATAATTATTGATTTAGAATCATGCTGAATATAATGAAATTAGATTGTATTTAACTATGAAAGTTAGTTGAAAAACTATACAATAAACTATACATGTGAAAGCCAGCAATGATTGTTAATATTTGAATTTGGTTCCTCTTTTTTTTTTTTTGAAATTGAAAAGGAAGATTTTTAACCACCATGAACCAAGTTTTTGGGGTTGTTCTATTTATAACATAATTTTAAAAACTTTAAGAATCATTTTTATTATTAATTGCTTATGGCTACAAATTTTCAGGCTGAGCTGGTAATTTAACTAAAATATGTATTTTAATTTGTTGATTTGACTGTTTAATATAGTAAAATATTTTATTTTAAAAACTGGGGTGGGGGGAGATTCTGGATAATTATGATTGAAATAACAGGGAACATATCTCCCCTATGTTTACCTTGTTGCCAGAAGACTACAAAGTTCACTCTAATTTGAAAAAGATTTTTTGACCTCTAACTCTTTTCAGTCTTTTTGGCACATAACACTATCTTTGATAGCATATTCCCCAATGTCTTATTGATAGCAACTCTTTATATATTGAATCAGAGCTTGAACAAGTTAGAGCAGAGACATCTATTCCACATTAAGTTACATACTGAGAAACAAATAAATCATATAATTTTAGGATCAGGCTTCATATTGAGTTGGATCACAACCCTTTAAAATTGGAAAAAAAATGCAAAGGACAAAGATGAGACTTAGAGCAAAGACAGTGTGCAGAAATTTGATTTTACAAAGCAGACTGTATTTGCTCAGCACAAAATATCCTTATTGTGATTAATTTATTAAAAATACATCATTCATTAAACCAGTTGTATTATAAAGCTGAAAGTTATCAGAGACAAATCTTAAGTAGTAAAATCTAAATGCCATTTAACTGGCTGCTCTCATCCGTGAACGCAAAAGCTCAAATTTAATCCTGTTTACTCCAAATCAACTTTTATTTTGTGAAAGTCAAATAACAGAGCATGAAAATCATGGAGGTTATCCTTTTATTTGAACAGCATGACATTGCCTGTATGTTGTTATCTACACAGTCAGGAATGATATAGTTTTAACTCAAGTGAAAGAACAAATTATGGCACCCTAAGGTAAAGAGAATTGAGAGCACCCAGAAGTCAGAGAGGATAATTTATACTGATTTGATTGTGCATCCAATATTAGACTGTGGAAGCATTCATAGAATTACGTTTAAGAATACTTAGTCATTTAATTTGAATAATCTGAAGGAGATTCAGTAAAACAATCATGAGTATTTACATGTCAGAAGCTGCAGGTGTTCATGTATTGCCATCTTGCTCTTCTGGAAATAAAACTTATTTTTCTGAATTTTTTTTAAAAAAGAACACTGTAGTATTATAAAGGTATCATTCAGCTAAACTGTTCCCATTTGTACCTGTTTGCATTTAATCCTTCCTTTTTTCCAAATCTGATCAGAATTATATTTTATATACTTTGTAAGGAATGTGTGAAAATAGCTTTAATTTTTTTGACAGGAAAATCTCAAAAATCCCAGGAGAAAATTACATAAATATCTATAATATTAATTTACAGTATGCTTTGGTACTCTCCAAAATGAAATGTAGAGATCAATTGCCATGGACGTAACTGGCTTGGTGCTTGTTTATTAAATCTCTTCTCCAGTTGTACAAATTGTACAATATAGATTTGCTCAGAGGTTAACTATATTGGTACACTTTGGGGGTCCTTTTGACTCATGCTCAACAAACTGGTAATAGATATGACTAGAATTGCACAAATATATCTTGTATACCACTTGTACCAATTTTTGGATTAATTTACCCTGCTCATAGTTATTTATAGGTTTTTAACATCCAGTCTGTAGTAGTGCAACATGCAATATAATGGACTGCTCTTGGAAACCAATTATTAGCTATAACCGCTCCTGAATGCAACATCATGGGTAGCTATGGGAGCATTTAGTTATGTCTACGTAACATGCTATTGTGCAACCAGTGAGCTTCTGGGTGCCATATAAGTTTATATAAGAATCCTTATGGAATAGAAAAAAAGATGTTTTATCTTCAGGGATTAGCACATTATAGGTCTTATGTACTAAATAGTGTTTTTTTTACAAGAAGCAGAAGGTGTGCCCCCTCTGTCACTTCACCTACCCTATCTGATTTTCAGTGAAAGGCAGGACATCTACATCAGCATTATAGGTATCAGAACAAATTATTGTTATAGTCTAAAACAACATAAGGAGGGAGGAGAATATTATAGTAAAATATTAAATGAAACAAAGTATCCTGCATGGACTAACCCCAAATTTGGTAAATGGCCCCAATGAAGCAGTTATTCTTTTGAGCTGTTTTAATATTTTGTTAAAATAAAATAGGGTATATAGAAATTTCAGATCTGTATGAAGAGTAAACTAGCATTTTAGAAACAGCAGAATCAAGCTGCAATACTCTAAAGCAGGGGTGTCCAAACACGCGGCCAACTGAAGTATAATTTAATATGGCCTTTTAAGCTCATGCAGCTCCTCTCCCATGGGCGGGAATAATGAAGTGAGGGGCAGAGGAGGCGGCGGCAAGAGGCTGCTGGCCGTGCCTGCCCCAGCAGTTCTACCTCGCCTTCCTCGGGCCGCCTGGCGAGGCTCCTCGCGCCTCCCATGTGTCGGACACGCGGGCGGCAGTGACAGCCATCGAGAAACAGGTGAGGAGGCGGCAAGCGCGAAGAGGCTGCTGGCGTGCCCGGCCCAGCAGTTCTATCCTCGCCTTCCTCGGGCAGGGAATAACGAAGGGAGGGAGGCGGCGGCGGGAAAGAGGCTGCTGGCCATGCCCGGCCCAGCAGTTCTATCCTCGCCTTCCTCGGGCAGGGAATAACGAAGGGAGGGAGGCGGCGGCAAGCGCGAAGAGGCTGCTGGCGTGCCCGGCCCAGCAGTTCTATCCTCGCCTTCCTCGGGCAGGGAATAACGAAGGGAGGCGGGTCGAGCCTCCAGCGAGCAGGCGACTTAAGCAAGGCAAGGAAGGAGTTGGGGAGGCGTGTGGAAGAACAAAAGGATTTGCGGAGGTGGGGATGGGGACTGAAGGGGTGGGCAGCGAGCAGCCCGCGCCGCTTCCCGCCAGTCAAGAACGCGCCGCGCAGAGGCAGCAAGGAAAAGTTTTCCGTGAGCAAAGATGACACGGGACGCGGATTGCCGCCTGGAGCTGTCACGTGGCCCAGGTGGCCAGGGACGCCTTTCCATGCAGACCAGGGTCGCTTAAAGCGGCCTGGAAAGACACACTTGGGCGCGCAGTCAAGAAAATCAAGAAAAAAAGTATTGTACGTTACTTCCTTTATCAATCACCTTGCTGACATTTGGCCCTCACTCAAAAAAGTTTGGACACCCCTGCTCTAAAGTGATTTATTCTAAATAATAGTTGGATGGGAATGGAATTTTTGAAAATGGACTTTTATGATCTAATACAAGAAAAATACTGATTGCTCTAAGTCAGGGGTGTCCAAACTTTTTTGAGTGAGGGCCAAATACAGAAAAATAAGCAAAGGCCCGGGCCACGGGGGGGGGGGGGGAATGGGCGTGGCTTATTTTGGGGTGTGGCTTGGTGGTCATGTGACTGGTGGGCGTGGCTAACTGCTCATGTGACTGAGTGGATGTGGCTATGGGCATAGAAACTACTCAGAGGGCTAAAAAAAGTAATTTTTGACCAGTCCTCACACTTATGACCATCCTCACATTTATGCCCATTGCAGCATTTTTAACAACCATATCACTCATTTCACAACTGCTTCTCTTCACCACGGTTACAAGATAGGGTGCAAAATGTAAAGATAGTTGTAGGTGTGAGGACCAGTCAAAAGTGTGAGGACAAGTCAAAAATAACTTTTTCAGCCCTCTGAGTAGTCCTTATGCACAAAATGCTGCAACAGGCATAAATGATGACCGGTCATAAGTGTGAGGACTGGTCAAAAGTGTGAGAACCTGTCAGAAATCACTTTTTTCAGCCGTCTGGGTAGTCCCTATGCACAGTTTAGGCTTAAGTATACTATATGTGTGTGAGTTATATATATGTGCGTGTGTATCTCTATGTTTGTGTACGTGTGTGTTTGTGTTATGTTGATTTTTAATGTAATATTTTTAAATATAATTATTCAGAAAGGCATGCGGCTGGACAACAAACAGTATATAAGCCTAGTAAATTCATGTGTGGCCGGGCCACACACAAAATGACATATTGACACATGATTACTGTGTGTATTTCTAACAGAGATCAAGAACTCTGTGTAGGACCAACACAGTCTGATGTAGTCTGATGCCAAACTACATCCTCAATTTGCTGTGTCTGAGTCAAGGCAGCTTTACGTCCACCCTGTTGCAAGCTGCGGACGTTGTGTTTTACAGGAATATGAAATGAGTACTTTCTGCAGTCACACAACCGCTTACCACGCAAAGACAATTTTGCCTGAGTTTTCCGCTATCAGCCCTGTGTCAGCCTTACAAAACCCATGTTCAGAGACCCTGGTGTGACCTCAGAAGGTGGCTTCTGTGACCAAGAGTAAGAAGACACCTTCAGTGGCACCTCAATTGATCCAGTCACAAAATTGCACTACGGACTACTGTTTTATACTTTTGATTATACTTTTCTTTGCAAATGTCAGCAAGGTGATTGATAAAGGAAGTAAGCATTAACAATACTTTTTTCTTGATTTTCTTGACTGCGCGCTAGTGGGTCTTTCCAGGCCGCTTTGCGACCCTGGTCTGCATGGAAAGGCGCCCTGGCCACCTGGGCCACGTGACAGCTCCAGGCGGCAATCCGCGTCCCGTGTCATCTTTTGCCTACGGAAAACTTTTTCCTTGCTGCCTCTTGCGCGGGCGTTCTTGACTGGCAGGAAAAGCGGGGCTGCTCGCTGCCCACCCCTTCAGTCCCCATCCCCACCTCCGCAAACTTTTGTTCTTCCACGCTCCCCAACTCCTTCCTTGCTTGCCGGCCAGCCGCGGCGGCTCCGACCCGCCTCCCTTCGTTATTCCCTGCCCGAGGAAGGCGAGGATAGAACTGCTGGGCCGGGCACGGCCAGCAGCCTCTTCGCGCTTGCCGCCTCCTCCCCTCCCGTTATTCCCTGCCCGAGGAAGGCGAGGATAGAACTGCTGGGCCGGGCAGGGCCAGCAGCCTCTTTCGCTTGCCGCCTCCTCACCTGTTTCTCGATGGCTGTCACTGCCGCCACGCTGTGTCCGACATGGGCGGCGCGAGGAGCCTCGCCAGGCGGCCCGAGGAAGGCGAGGGTAGAACTGCTGGGGCAGGCACGGCCAGCAGCCTCTTTCCCGCCACGCCTCCTCTGCCCTCACTTCATTATTCCCGCCCATGGGGAGGAGCCTGCAACAGCCAGAATGGTGAAAAGGGCCATATTAAATTATACTTCCAGAATTTGCTGCGGCCAATAAAGTTGCTGCTGGGCCGTAGTTTGGACACCCCTGCTCTAAGTGTTATACGGTGTGTTTTCAACAGGAGAGAATGCAATTTGTATTAAAGATGGTATATTATAAAAGATTGATGCATGATAAAGTTCATTTTGAGATTTAAGCTATGCAGAAGAATGAATTCAGAATGAGTCTCCATTACTGTTAAATATAAAAGTTTAAGTTTCCCTATATCATTCTTCTCCCAAGATATATTATTCTTAGTAAGATCAGGGTAATGTTAATGCCAAAAAGTGTTTAAATTTGAGCACATTTCTGCTTCATTCCGATTTTCTGCAATGTAACTTAGAGTAAGCTGAAATTCTTTGCAATGAAAGTTTTTGCAAACAGAATTTTTGGCTGTAGCTGTTATTTGCTGCTTTATTATTTCCAGAGCTTCCTGGATCTTCCTTGTTTCTAAGTGGTATTTCTTGATTAGATATTCTTTGGTCTTCTTGTTCTTCAGCTTGTTTTTATTTTTATTTTATTATCACCACCACCACCATCCAATGAATAGTGGTATTACTATAAACCACTTTTCCCCCTTTCCCCTAATTTTCAAAGAACACAAGGAAATTATGTGTGAAATTGTTTCATTATCAGCAAAGATGAATATAATTGTTTTTCTCTGTGGGAGGGAAAGTTAAATAATAGGGTAATAAAGAACAATTCTCTTTTGGTATGTGTAGCATGGGAACCTGCCTATATTGAAGATGCATAATTAAATATTGCCATTAATACCTACCATTTTGCATTAAAATAATTCAATTTAGCTATTTGTTCCTAGTGGCTGAGTGTAACGGTTCTATTAAATCATCTCAATAGGATAGATGGAGAGAGAGAGAGAAATTAGGTTCTCTTTCTGTATTATTTTAATTCTCTGACACAGCCTTTCATGGTACACTATGTTCTCATGCATAGTCAAAGGACAGCTAAATCACTGAATAATCAAAACATTGTATAAAAGTATATGTGTCCACTCTGTATAGAATCCAGTGATATTGGGCTAATTGAGAAGAAATAAAGATGTTTACTAAATTTCAAGGGTTAATAACTGTATATCAATGTTAATTAGGTGAAAGAAAAAGGTATAGTAGATGAAACTAAGATGAAAAGTGGTTAAGGAAACTGTTCAAATGTTTGGATGAAGAAAATTTAACAAGAAAAGACTTTTCTTTGAGGAACAACTGCAATAACATTTTTTAAGGCTTTTATATGTGTATGTGTGTGTGTGTTTGTGTGTGTACATGTCATTTAAAAGGATCTTGTAAACATTATCTATATTTGTATCACCTATATCTATAATTTTATTTATTTATTTTATATATTGAATAATAATTGTTCACAATATCCTTTAGTTTAAATGACACTGATTTACTGGATATCAAAAAGGTTAAGGTACCTACTACATAGAAAATATTGAATTGTAATATTTCAGACAGCTAATTTCTTTCTCTCTGAATTATGTGTATTTTTTTCCGTCTAGCTATGGAAAGTTGTCATCAAAAATTGAGAGATCTCTTATTCATTTGTCAGATTATTCTTGTTCAACTTGTTCATTTCATATTGATTAAAGGAAAAATATACCTGACATACTTCATTTCTAATGTCTTACACTTCTAATGTTTTTGAGAAATACTCATTTTATTCAGTTTTTTTTTAAAAAAATTATGTTATTGTTCTTTATCTGTCCAATATCTAATATAAATGCTATAAATTAATATTTATGCCTTTGAAAATACAACTTTATAAAACCATTGTTTTATTTATCTAGAAAAAATAAAAGAACTTAAACATTTTTAGATCACATAATTTGAATAGTTTTTTAGATTACATCCTTTTGAACAACAACCAATTTTTAGAAATAATCTAATATCAGTTATGTTGTTGTGGGGAGAGGGGGTGTTTTATTACTCATTATTTAATTATATTTCATTTTGATAAGAAATAATTAACATAGCCTTAATATTTATAATATTTAATATTTAATATTTTCAGATTTCTATATTTTTAATCACATGGCAGTTAACTTCTGAACCAACAAAATGATCTTACAATTAAAATATGAATTGTTTAGAATGAGAATAATTCCAACTATTCACTATTCAACTATTCATAATTAATATCGGTCAATCATAGATGATTGCAATTAGTCTGTTAATATATTATTTGTAATCTTTTACTTCTTATTTTTTTCTTATTTTATCATTTTATGCATTCTTTTTTCTTTGATTTTTTTGCATTTAGTTAACAATTTTTAAAAAAGAAAGAAAGAAAGAGAGCAAGGCAGGCCAACATGATATTAATTTACAGATGGCATACATAATGGATTGTCTAATAACACATCTTTTCCCACACTTTCCAATATTAAGAAGCCTAACTTTTAGTAATAATAATTGTCTGCCTGTCTGCCTACCTGTCTGTTTCATTTGCTATAACTACAGTGTTTGTTGCAACTATGATGGCAGCTGTAATGAAAATTACCAGTTGGCTGAGGTTGCTTAGGGTATTTTTTTTTGTATCCTTCACATTACTGCTAAGAAATTATACTAAGCTTTATATGATGTGATATATGATAATGTGTCATCGATTAACCTTGTGTAAGCAGCACTTTGTACTTTGAATTTTTTGTTTGGGATGTGGAAGAAATTCTAAATATACAGTATAACTATGCACAAGTAAACCAGGATATATTTTAACTGGTTTACATTAATATAATGATTTCAGACCATTATGCAATCACATTGGCCTAAATCATACCTTTCGTCATCCTCAGCTAGCATTTTCTTTAAGATGAATTTCACTTCATGGACATATTTTAATGCCTTTAGGATCTGTTGTGCCACTACTTTTTCTTCAGTGATATATAGAACAGTTTCTAATTAGTAGCCTATATACATTTAATTACTAAGCTATTTAACTTTCTCATCCAAAGCATTAATGAAGATGTATATAACATCAGGGGCCCTATCACCCTGTAGCATTTTCCTGCATAATGGATCCAGTCTGGTACTCTGCAATAAACTGTGTATTCCATTTGCAAGTTTTTGACTGAAATATCCATCCAAGTAGCACACACCTTAAACTTCAAATAATTGAATTTTGATACACAATTGCATAATGTGTGAAGTCCATAGAAGAGAAAAAATAAATTATTTACATAAATTATGTTTGAAAATATAAACACTAAAAAACGAGTGGGCTTACTCATTGTTTTTCTATATGAAAACTATATTTCTGTTTTTAAAAGGTGTTTAAAATTGGTGCTGAGGTGGCAATTGCAGTGGATGTAATGTTATCCATTCAGAGGAACTGTCAATTTATATTTAATTGAATTTTAGTTGATCTGGGAAAGGACTTGAAATATAGGCCAATAAAATCTCATTCTAAAATGCATATTTGTTATAGAATAAAGTTACAGTTTATAAGGATGAACTAAACTACAGAACTAAGAGTAGGTGAAATAGCATAGGAAATCTCCATATATGGTATTTTAAGGCAAAGAAAAGCCATGGACAAAATTGTGCTTTAAACCAGAATAATTAATTTGATCCTTTAGTTGATATAGTTAGATATCAAGAAATTATGACAATGAGACATTACCACCATGAGAGAAAGTGCTTGGAAACAACTTTTTATTATTACTATTATGGTTGGTCACACAATCATCCAGTTTAGATGGATTTGACATTTTTGTCCCTCCTATCAAGTCCCTCACAAGAACCTGGGATAGGCAGATTTTGTTGTTCATTGTGCTAAAGGTATCACTGCAGGATGAAAGCTGTTCCAAGTAAAGCTGTTTTTTCTTTTGCAATTGACCGATGGTGATTTTGTCAGTGCTAATGATGTTCAAGTGGTGTTTCAGATATTTTCGGATTGCATCCAAGGTGCCTGTCACTTTGCTTTCTCTTTGCTAAAGTCTTTCTACTTCTATTTGCAAACCTTTGTATTTTGTTATCTTCTCCAGTTCTTTCTCTTCTATTCTGCTTTGACCAGCTGTTGGCATGTCCACCATCCAGATTTCTTTGTCTTTTTTGATCAGCAATTGTTAAGCCTGGGATGTTTTGTGGCAGATTTTTATCTGTTTGAATTCTAAAGTTCCAGAGCACTTTGGCTATTTATTTTCTGTAATTTTGTCTATTTTGTGGTCCCATCAGTTCTTGCTTGTGTTTCTTGTAGTTATTCCAATGCACCTTATTGCTACTTTGTTAGGCTGTTGTTTGTAGTCAGTCTGTGCAATCTTCCTGCAGTAGCTAACTAGGTGACCCACTATTTCCACAGCTTCCTTGTAGTTGTGGCTTTTGCTCTCTTTTGCTGTCTTCTCAATTCTGGCTTTGTATGCATTTATTCTTAAGGCTTGATCTTGAGCAGACAGAATTATATTCTTTGTCTCTTCAGCTTTCTTTATCTCACCATTGCCAGGTCTTATTATTTGTGTGTATATGCAGTTTGTTTGTGTGTACATACTAGCCATACTAGTGTGTATGTGTGTTTGTGTTTGTTTGTGTGTACATACTAGCCATGCAATGCTTTGCATTGACAAGATTCTTATCTATTCTTCATTTCTTGTATACCAGTTTTGGCCTCCGATATTTAATAAGCATTCATGGTATAGTAAAACTAATACACTATGAATGGTTACTAAATATCAGAGAGACGAAACTGACCTACTTTCCTTATCTCAGTCATTGCCAGATCTTGTTGTTCTTTGGTTTGCCTGCTAGTGTCTATGTGTGTTTGGTGTGTGTGTGTGTGTGTGTCTGTACCAACCATGCAATGCTTTGCCTTGTTATGAGTCTTATCTCTTCTTCATTTCTTGTATGCCAGTTTTGTCTCTCCAATATTTAATATTTAATTCTTAATATTTAATTATATTTAATATTTAATTCTGAGATTCTGCGTATGCGCGTGATGGTGGCTTACTGAGATATGCAGAGCGGCGTCTGGTGATGTCTCTGGCCAGCAGCAACGTCCCAGCTGTTCACCCTCTCTGGTTGCGCCCCAGCCCGCTGGATTATCTTGTTGGCAGTCGCGGGTGAGGTCTTTGGGCCTCTTGCGACCCGCAGTCGCCGTGTGCGGAGCTGAGAAAGGGCGACCGGTGAGGCATGGCGGCCATGTTGGAGATGAGTGGGGGGGCGTTTCGGAAATGCCGGTAGGGCGTTTCTAGGCCACTCCCCCTTGCCTCTTGCCTTGGAAAAGCTTTTTGGTGGTTCACTTTGCCTGCCCTGGACTTTCTCTCGGTGGTCGCGAGTAGTCCTTGGCCTTTTGGGACCCGCGGCTGCTGCTATGGAGGGAGAGAAGGGGTGACCAGTGCCCGATGATGGCGGCCTGCTGAGGCGTGTGGATGGGATGACGCTCCGGCCAGCCAACCTCTAAGATTGCCCCCGTGCCGCAAGGCTATCTGTAGTGCCTTCAGATTTTCTGGCACACTGGGGGTGGTTTGGACTTGCCTGGAGGGGTGCTGGAGGTGGTAGAGATTGCTCCTTGGATGGTAGTCCCAAACGCCCTTGGGGGACAGCACCGGAGTTGAGGGGGGGCGTTGGAGGAGTTGGGATTCCAGTCCAACATGCATCCCCTGCCGCGATGTCTTCTGCGGCCTTCCTGGTTTTCTGGGATGCCTGGGTCTTCTGTAGCCTCTCCTGGTCCCTTTGGGGCGTGTTTTGGGAGATGACGGGGGACCCACCTGAGGGATAATGATGGACGGTGATAGAGGCGACGGAAGAACCACCCATTCCCTTTAAGGACTCGGGTTTTATTGGACAGAACAGCTGTGTTTTGTGTTTTATGTACTGATTGGCTTAAGACGGTTTAAGATCATAGTTTGTTGGTCTACCAGGATACCATGGACTTTATACTTTACATCTTGCCATGAAGATTGACTATTGGACTGTTCTACCTTTTCCAACTTTACCGAGTCCTAGACGATCATTTTACGATAACATCACAGCTGGTTTGGAGACAGACCCATGTATCTGCTGTTGCTATGCATTACTCGCCACACGAACTTTTGCACCTGCGAGGTTCCCCCGCCTCGCAGAAATGGCCCTCCTCACTACCGAGGGCCAGCCTTGTTGAAGGGACCCGTAAAGGTGGCATGCATCTTGAAAGAATCTCTGGGGATTTTTAAATAGGGTTTTTTAAACGGGGGAGGATTAGTACGGGTGATGGGGGTAACCCGTCGGGGAGGGTTCCAGTTCCTGCGCCTGCTCGCGGCATTATTCTAACTGGTCCGAAGGTAATGGGGGAGGATCATGTTCCCATCTATGAGGGTAGTTTCATTGGCACGGTATGTGGGAGGGGCAGATATGGCGGAAGCGGGGGGCCGTATCGTTTTCCAGGGGTGCGTGCTCGCTGTTTGAAAGCGGTCGCGCACTCTGGCCTCTCAGGCTTCTCCCGTTCCCTGAGTGGTCAGTTTCCTCGGAGCTTGGGCCTCCGGCTGATGTTGTGCAATGCACGGTCTGTGGTAAACAAAGCCCCTCTGATCTATGACCTTATACAGGAGGGGGCCGCGGACCTTATGGGCATTACGGAGACCTGGTTGGGCACGGAAGGGGGGGTTCCCCTTGCTGAGATGTGCCCACCGGGTTTCCGAGCATTCCATCAGCCGAGGGCCCAAGGTAGGGGTGGGTGGGTGGCAATTGTTATTAAGGAGAGTCTGGAGCTGAGGGAGACCACCGTACCTCAGATATCTGGATGTGAATCCCTCCTTGTGAAATGGGGTTGTAGGAGTCAGATGGGCTTGTTGATCGTGTACCTGGCTCCTTGCTGCGTGACAACAGCCCTGCCTGAGCTGCTGGAGGTACTAGCCGGGGTGGCAGTTGAGATCCCCAGACTTATGGTCATGGGGAACTTCAACTTGCCATCGACCAGCGTGGCATCTGCGACAGCTCGGGAGTTCATGGCCTCCACGATGGCCATGGACCTGACTAGCAGGTCCTGAGTAGCAGCCCTACTCACACTGGGGGAGGCACACTGGATTTGATTTTTATCTCTGGTCGGTGGTTGAATGATCTGGAGTTAGGAGATTTAGTTATTGAGCCATTGTCATGGTCAGATCATTCTCTCCTTCGCCTAGACTTTCGGATCGCTACCCACCACTGCAGGGAGATGGGACCAACATGTTGGTTCCGTCCCAGGCGCCTGATGGACCTGGAGCGGTTCCTGACGGAGCTTGGGCCATTCCCTGAGGATCTGACCCACGGCACGGCCGAAGAGCTAGTCGCAGCCTGCGAACAGGTTGTGGCTGGGGCTCTGGACCGTGTCGTGCCTTTGCAGCCTCTGACCTGGCGTAGACCTCAATCGGCTCCTTTGTTTACCAAGGAGCTGAGAGAGATGAAGTGCCGGAAAAGATGCCTAGAGAGTGTCTGGAGATCCAGCCATGCGAAAGCTGATTGAATACTAGTTAGGTTACCCAGACCTATCTAGTGGCATTGAGGGAGGCCAAGCATGTCTACGTTTCCTCCCTCATTGCATCGGCAGATAACCGCCCAGCCGCCCTGTTTTGGGTGACCCGCTCTCTTCTTCAACAGGGGGAGCGGGATGACCCCCTACAAGGGTGAGCTGAGGATTTTAGTGTTTATCTGCACGATAAAATCGCTCAGCTTCGGGATGGTTTGGATCAAAATTGGGTAGCTCCATGTGAATCGTCAGAGACTCGTCTTGTTGAGACGGTTTGGAATGGGTTTGACCCTGTGGCTCCTGAGGACATGGACAGGTTGCTGGGAAGGCTGAATGCCACCACTTGTTTATTGGACCCGTCCCCCTCCTGGTTGGTGCTGGCCACGCAGGAGGTGACGCAAGGCTGGCTCCGGGGGATTATTAATGCTTCTTTGTTGGAGGGGGTTGTCCCTGCCACCTTGAAAGAGGCGGTGTGAGACCCCTCCTTAAAAAGCCTTCCCTGGATCTGGCTGTTTTAGGAAATTATCGTCCAGTCTCCAACCTTCGTTTTGTGCCAAAGGTTGTAGAGAGTGTGGTGGCACGTCAGTTACCCCAGTACCTGTAGGAAACTGTCTATCTAGACCCGTTCCAATCTGGTTTCCGACCTGGGTATAGCACTGAGACAGCTTTGGTCGCATTGGTTGATAATCTCTGGAGGGCCCAGGACAGGGGTTATTCCTCTGCCCTAGTCCTATTAGACCTCTCAGCGGCTTTTGATACCATCGACCATGGTATCCTGCTGCACCGGTTGGGGAGTTTGGGAGTGGGGGGCACCATTTTTCGGTGGTTCTCCTCCTATCTCTCTGACCGGTCGCAGACGGTGTTGGCAGGGGGGCAGAGATCGACCACGAGGCGCCTCACGTGTGGGGTGCCGCAGGGGTTGATTCTCTCTCCTCTCCTGTTCAACATCTATATGAAGCCGCTGGGTGAGATCATCAGTGGTTTTGGGGTGAGTTACCAACTGTACGCTGATGACACGCAGCTGTACTTTTCCACCCCAGGCCACCCCAATGAAGCCGTCGAAGTGCTCTCCCGGTGTTTGGAGGCCGTACGGGTCTGGATGGGGAGGAACAGGCTCAGGCTCAACTCCTCCAAGACGAAGTGGCTGTGGATGCCGGCACCCTGGTACAGTCAGCTGCAACTGCGGCTGACTGTCGGGGGTGAGTCATTGGCCCCGATGGAGAGGGTGCGCAACTTTTGAAGACCATTTGGCGGCCGTCAGGAGAGCTTTTCATCAGGTTCGCCTGATCCGCCAGTTGCGCCCCTTTCTTGATCGGGGTGTCCTATGCACGGTCACTCACGCTCTAGTTACGTCTCACTTGGACTACTGCAATGCTCTCTACATGGGGCTCCCCTTGAAGAGCACCCGAAGGCTCCAGTTGGTCCAGAATGCAGCTGTGCGGGTGATAGAGGGAGCCGCTCATGGCTCCCATGTAACACCACTTCTGCGCAAGCTGCACTGGCTGCCTGTGGTCTATCGGGTGTGCACTTCAAGGTATTGGTTACCACCTTTAAAGCGCTCCATGGCTTAGGACCGGGATAACTACGGGACCGCCTTCTGCTGCCATTTGCCTCCCACCGTCCCGTGCGCTCTCACAGGGAGGGACTCCTCAGGGTGCCGTCGGCGAAGCAATGCCGTCTGGCGACCCCCCAGGGGAAGGGCCTTTTCTGTGGGGGCTCCTACCCTCTGGAATGAACTCCCCCTGGGACTCCGTCAACTTCCCGACCTTCGGACCTTCCGCCGTGAGCTGAAGACATATTTATTTCGTCAAGCAGGACTGGCATAGGATTTTAGAATTTTAATTCTTGTTATTGGGGTTTTAATTTAATTGGTTTTATTGTTTTATATGTATTTTATATAGGGCCGTATTTGATAGGTTTTTTAATTATTGTTTTATTATATTTATTATTATGGTTTTATATAGCTGTCAACCGCCCTGAGTCCTTCGGGAGAAGGGCGGTATAAAAATCTAATTAAATAAATAAATAAATAAAAATAAATAAATAATAAGCAGTCATGGTGTTTTAGCTTCAGTGCATTTTCTTCCCTGTGCTTCAAATATTCTTTCAATTCCCCCCTCCTTTTCCCTTATCTAATATACTTTCAAAATTCCATGCCCGCTTATGCTGCTTGGAAAGAAGAATCTGTCAATATCACTACGTAAATGGAGGGCATGATTCATTGTCATTATTTTTCTGGTCTTTTTATTCAGAGTTCTTAGTTCTGCTTAAGTCCAGTCCACTATTCCAACATTTTATCTAATAACTGGAATTGCCCATGCGTTAACTGCCTTAATGGTATTGCAGTGGAGTTTGGACTAGACAGATGTGCCAGCCTTATTGTCAACAGAGTAAAAATAGTAAAACTGAAGGAATCAAACTGTCTTATGGAAATAATATATCAAGAGTCTGGATCATGAAGATCACTACAAATACCTGGACATCGTTCAAGTTGACAACATCAAGCACATTGAAGTCAAGAAGAAGGTTAGTAGTGAATACATAATGAGCGATGAGAAAGATCTTAACTTCTAAACTCAGTGATGGAAATACCATCAATTCAATTAATACCTGATAATTCCAGTCATTAGATACATAGTTGGAATAGCCCAGAAAAGATACTTAATACTTTTTATTAACTTATGGCTTACCATGCTATATGGAGTGATAAAAATCTTAGTTTAAAGTATTTGCACAAAGTTAAAGTAAATCGTGCAAACATTTACTTGTTTGTTTTCATATGAAGACACGATGCTGCTTTATATAATCTGATTAAATTATAAACATGGCATAGATATTTTTTTTGTTTACATTTATATCCCGCCCTTCTCCGAAAACTCAGGGCGGCTTACATTGTGTAAGACAATAGTCTCATTCTATTTGTATATTTACAAAGTCAACTTATTGCCCCCCCAACAATCTGGGTCCTCATTTTACCTACCTTATAAAGGATGGAAGGCTGAGTCAACCTTGGGCCTGGTGGGACTAGAACCTGCAGTAATTGCAAGCAGCTGTGTTTTAATAACAGGCTTCTTACAGCCTGAGCCACACCGCAGCCCATCCATATTGTTTCCCATACATGAAGTTTACAGAGAATAGCAGTCAAGCACAAACAAGCTTGCTATATCATTTAAAAGCAATTATTAAGCTTTCAAAAAAAAAATAATAAGCAAGAATCTCATTTTTAAAAAATCTTAAATAATTATTTTCCTAAGAATATAGATTATTAAATATTTTGTTCAGGGTGTTAATTTTTCATATCTGGAGATGCAGGAGAGTGGAATAAAATCTGAGCAATGTTCTACTGTGGAAAAATATTTTTCTCCTATTTTTTCTGACATAACTATTAATTCTTTCCTTTATTGTAAAATTCTGTCTTTTTCAAAGATGGATCATTTTAAGATGTTTTTTCTACAGGCATAGTGAGCTACTTCTATTTATTCTCTCTCTCTCTCTCTCTCTCTCTCTCTCTCTCTGTGTGTGTGTGTGTGTGTGTGTGTGTGTGTGTAAGTAATATTTTTGAGTGTGGCTTCTGACATGGAAATGGCTAATTATAAGAAAATTCAAACCAAGTTATCTAAGGCTACTACTTCACTGTTTTATATACAGCACAGCTAGAATAATTCACCATAATGAACTCTTTAGAAGAGCTACAATTTATTTAAATATAGTTTCTTTTTAGATAATCTCTACATAGAGGCATATTTTATATTAGGCTATGTATTTAGGCTTGGGGTGGTCATACTAATCAGTCTAATTTTTCCTGAAAATATTCTACTTGCTCATGCTGTCATACTTGCACATACTTCGTAAAAAAAGTTATTTTACCATTTAAACTTTATGTTTGCCTACTGAGTTTCTTTAAGGAGCTTGTGAAATTGTTTGTCGAACTGTTTCTTATTCTGACTCCCATATCATTTTCTTTCAGATTAATGTACTGAGAAATAGCTATTACTCAACAAATAAAGAAAACAATATAAAATACTGCTGGGTACATGCCATAATTTAAATTATAAACTTAGTTTGATCAGTTGCTGATAGTACAAATGTATATATTTAAGCTTCAGTGGATGTAAATACGGAGAATGTCCAATATATCAGTGTGAAAGTCTCTGCATGTTCTTAAGAAAAAGGTTTTTTTTTAGATTTATGCTACATAAGGTTGTAAACATCTGTTAGTAACTAAATTCTGGTGGAAATTATATCACATATATTGCATATACTCCCAATGTTTAACAAATAATACAAGAGTTTCTGATTTAAAGATCCTCATATAAAAATAATGTCCATATTGACTATTCTTGTAAGATATTTTGTTTAAAGACATTTATCAACATGTCATACATTTGATAGTATAATAATGCTACACATGATTGACTACAATGATTTATAATATCTGCAAGGACAAAAAATATATCAGAAAATAAGAACTGTCATTGTCCATTGCCACTGAAAATAAATCTGATACATTTTACTTGTAAAGATGTGTGTGTGTGTGTGTGTGTGTGTGTGTGTGTGTGTGTGTGTGTGTGTAAATATATAAATATAAATATGCCACATAACTGTCTGGACTTATCTACAAAACCTTTCTGAAACAAGTACAAATGCTACTTTTAGTATATTTTAATGCACATGTTGATTCCAAAGCAAATATTTCTATATTAAATAACTCTAAAACATATGTTTATTGAGTTGTGGCCATATTTTCTTCTATACTATATACTTTTCTTCTATTACAAATTAAAATATACTTGACACCATGACAGTAATTATAAAACTGTCCTTGTTTGGTCAGCTTGGAAACCTATTTCACCATATATTTTCACAGATCTTTCATTTCACCACCACTAATTGTATTTACTTGCAAGCTGTTTAGACCACGGGTATCAATTTCATGGCATCATCTTGTCATCATGTGATGTTTTGTGATGTTTTCTCCTTTGTGGAGCTGGGGTGGACATGGCCTACATGTGATGCATCCGACTCACAGGCTGCCAGTTTGACACCCCTGGTCTAGACTGTCAATGACATATTTCACCATGAATGAGAAAAAGGAAAAAAAAGAAAGAAGAATGAAACAGGAGCAAAAAAAAAAAAAGATATCTGGATCAAAATGCTATTATTCTGTCCAGGAACACAGGCTGTATATTTATTGTTGAACTCAGTTTAGTGACTACTTTTAGCTATAAAACAGGAATAGATTGGAGAACGTGTTGTCATAGTCCACATTATCTCCCAGCCTAAATTCAAAAGGCAGAAAATATGACTTTTGTAACAGAGTTATTAACACTTGGAACTCACTACCTGACTCTGTAGTCTCTTCTCAAAATTCCAAAAGCTTTATCCAAAAACTGTCTACCGTTGACCTCACTCCATTCCTAAGAGGTCTGTAAGGTGCGTGCATAAGAGCACAAATGTGCCTACCATTCCTGTCTTATTATTCCCTTTCATCACATCTAATTAATATAGCTATTACATACTTATGCTCATATATATGCTTATATATTATAAGTTGTTACATGTCAATGCTTATATATACTGTTGTGACAAAATAAATAAATAAATAAATAAAATAAATAATCATAAATCATTCATTTAAGAAGGGACTAACTAGACTACTGATTCTAAGTATTGCTCAATGCAAAAATTCAGTTTAAAGCTTTCCCCAACAGACCTCTCTAGCTTCTGCCTCAATACATCCAATTAAGTGGGGTCCACAAAATTTCTTACAATAAAAAACACATTGAAACCTTATTATCATTTCTATTAGCTTTTTGAATGAACCATAACTATATAGTTATAAATAATTCTAAAAAAATAAGTTGTTTTGTCCTCTTGAATCTCTTAGATATTGATTTGCTCAATGAAATAGAAAAGATTTTAACAATAGTGTTTACATAAATAATATTCCAAAGTGCTGCTTATAAATGTTCCATGTGCTAAAGAAAAGGTCTGCAACTTTGGGGCACAGAGGTAAAAGCAAGTTGGTATAATTCATGACCTCACTTGAAAGTATCTGATACTGTATTAAGAAAGATGAATCATGAGACATAAATGCTGGAGAACAAAGGTTAATACATACAGCTCATGAATTACTTATAGCCTATTCCTGCAGTTCTTTCTACTAAAAAAATATACACAGGAATATTGTCAGTTGTGGTATTTCTTTACAGAATAATGTTTGATATAATGGTTGAAATCTGTGCTCTGTGAAAGAAAATTCAATAATCATAACATTACCCTGCATACATACATACATACATACATACATACATACATACATACATACTTACATACTTACATACGTACGTACATACATACCTACATACAGCACGTATGTACATACCATTGGTGAAATACTCCCAGTTCGGACCAGTCTGGTAGCGATGGGGTGGATAGTTCGGAGAACTGGTAGCAAAAATCCCTGTCCACACCCCTCTCTGCCCATGCCCACAAAATTGCCCAGTCCCCACTTGCATACTTGCTGCTTCTTTTGGGCTGGCTCCTGCCTTGCTTTGCTTTGGCTGCTGCAATCAATTGCATCAGCTAGCAACTGAATCTGCCTGCCTGCAATCCATCTCATCGGTGAGCAACTCAATCTGCCTGCCTTGTCCTTTGAATTGGGTAAGTAAGGGGGAGGGAGCTTTAAAAAAATAGTTAATTGGGGCTTTTTAAAAGAGTTTTATTTTTTTTAGACATAGCAATTAACTTCAAATTGCTATGTCTAAATTTAAAAGGAAGTTTTAAATTTAACTGCTTTTATCTAAAAATATAAATAAAATAAAATAAAATAATAAAATATTTGTGCAGCTTTCTGAGATTTGGTGTGTTTCTGTAGTGTTTCACTCTAACTACACAAACACACAAAATCTCACAAAGCTGTATGTGGCATTTTGTGTGTGTGTGTGAGTCAGTTGTGTTGTATGTGTGTGTAAAGTGTGAAAGTTGGTTTTTGAGCTTTTTGTGGCTGTGTCAGGTTCCTGCTTGTTGCAGGGGCCATTTTGGGTGAGGTGCAGCTGCTTTTACATTGTGTGTTAGTTGGTTGTGTTGTGTTGTGTGTGTGTAAAGTGTGAAAGTTGGTTTTTGGTACCTCTTATTGTTTTGTATACTTTGTTTATTATTTTTATTATTTATTGTTATTGGCCGTGCCCACCGTCATCTGACCACCAAGCCACATTCACCAATTAAGCCATGCCCATAGAACCGGTAGGGAAAATGTTTAGATTTCACCCCTGGTACATACATACATACAAACAAACAAACACGCCATTTTCCAGAAAAAAAGAACCAGAGACTGGAGGGAGTGGTTAAAGCATAACTGCTTTAACTCCAGGCAGAAATGAAGTTTTAAGTCATGTTAATTAGAGATTCAATAGCCCAAGAGTAAAAATAACAACCTTAAAAAAGTGATTCATAACACCGATAAGGAGAGCAGCCTTCCTCCTCTAAAGCATGGGTATGATAAACATTGTACTATATTACAATTATCTTTTCATGTTTCTTTTTATATCCAATAGAACCTTGGAAAAAATTAATCTAATAAAAATGATAACATAGGAAAGAGTAATATAAGTTTCTAAAATTCATGCTAGCTGTTACCAGATTGCTCACTGTATGATTATAAAAAATGAAAAATTTTATGATAAGAACAGAGTAAACAGAACACTCAAGAAAAATTGACATCCTGAAAGTTTTGTGTGCATTAATATTGCCTTTATGGTCAGAATTGGGGAGATGTGGGGCCATCAGGAGTGGAACAAAGTGACTGAAAATCTGACTTTTACTTTCCTGTTGCAATTTTTGGGCATTTGGTCACCATCTTTGACCAAAAGTGCTCCTTCAAATTTTTCTCTTGACAAAAGTTGCCTTAATATCTCATATCCATAATGATTCCAAAATGAAAAACATTCTTTATCTCATACAAAAAATAACTCTTTATGGTAGAAATGAGGGACATTTTCTACCGAGTTTCCTTATAATATGTTTGGTATAGTTGCATGAGAATTTTCATGATATTGGAATTGATTCTGTGTAATTTTGTGTAATCACAGAAACTCATGAATTGATTATTCTTGAAGGACTGTATTACACGATGTCCATAATATTGATACAGTAATGTGTACTATTGTTGCATGTGAAAGATAAAAAAAAATTGATTAAGGAAAACAAAATTAAAATAAAATTCCTGGGGGCTATGTGGAGTCATCTAGAACATTGCTTGACAACAACTTAAAGTGAGTTTCCAGTGCCTTATTCCATATAGAAATATGAAGTTGTGTAAATAACTAAGATTTGGAATAAATCCTTGAATAAAACAATGTTTTATAATAATTCTATTAAACATTACAATTTTAAAGGTAAATACAAACTAAAAGAATAAAAAATAGTACAAAAAAGGTAAAAAGAAAGAAAAAATAAAAAATAAAATAAAGAAAAAAGAATTATATACAGAAATGATTTCTCCCTTCATCACTAAAATCATAAATTTTAGAATAGAATAGAATAGAATTTTTATTGGCCAAGTGTGATTGGACACACAAGGAATTTGTCTTGGTGCATATGCTCTCAGTGTACATAAAAGAAAAGATACGTTCATCAAGGTATAACATTTACAACACAATTGATGGTCAATATATCAATATAAATCATAAGGATTGCCAGCAACAAGTTACAGTCATACAGTCATAAGTGGAAAGAGATTGGTGATGGGAACTATGAGACGATTAATAGTAGTGCAGATTCAGTAAATAGTTTGACAGTGTTGATGGAATTATTTGTTTAGCAGAGTGATGGCCTTCGGGAAAAAACTGTTCTTGTGTCTAGTTGTTCTGGTGTGCAGTGCTCTATAGCGTCGTTTTGAGGGTAGGAGTTGAAACAGTTTATGTCCAGGATGCGAGGGATCTGTAAATATTTTCACGGCCCTCTTCTTGATTCGTGCAGTATACAGGTCCTCAATGGAAGGCAGGTTGGTAGCAATTATTTTTTCTGCAGTTCTAATTATCCTCTGAAGTCTGTGTCTTTCTTGTTGGGTTGCAGAACTGAACCAGACAGTTATAGAGGTGCAAATGACAGACTCAATAATTCCTCTGTAGAACTGAATCAGCAGCTCCTTGGGCAGTTTGAGCTTACTGAGTTGGCGCAGAAAGAACATTTTAGTCATCTTCTCTGAAAATCTAACAAATTATCTTTTCTTATCATCTTATTTATAAACAAATCATCACCTTGTTGTTCAGTTCTGATTAGACAATCCAGTCGGAGTTATCAAAGGTAACAAAATATATATTTTAAGCTTGATCAACTAAAACTTCCTTTCTTTTTCCCTTCTTTCATTCATCAACAGTCTTGATTTTTAAATCCTTCAAATAATGTCCTTGATGAACATTAATTTATTTTTATTTTTTTCCTTTGCACAAAAATCACAATTTAGTTACATTGTTTGATCCTCTAATTTTCCTCTTTTTTATTCATTCATTTTTACATATTACTACTCTATATTTTATTCTTGATGATATAAATATCAGTACTTTCTAGTATCTTTTTAGGCAAGGCACACTTTTCAGATTCAATAAAGCTAAATTCCACATTATTTAAACTTTGAAGTTATCCCATGCCATTTCTACATCAGCGGCGATATATATATATTCATTTTTGTGCCCATCTTTTCTAATATATGCATTCTGGATCCACTTTTTGGACACATTTTTCATAATATGCATATTTTACATCCAATTTTCTCTAACACATTTTGGGGATGCCAATTTTTCTAATGAAAGCTTTATCATGATATGAAATACATAATGAAATCTGTGCAAGAACAGGTAGCTGTGTCATAATTTGCATTTAGATTCAGACAGCATGGATGGATTGGATTTGTTTACATTCTCTGTTCTATCTACATTCTTTCAACAGCCATTTCTTTCAGTAGCATAAAAACAAGATGACCTGGTGCTACAGTAATCTAGTGATATTGCTTTTGTCATTAGCCCATCACACTTCGATGCTGGACATTTTTTTGTTTAGAATGTGAAAAATGGAAACAGAAAACCTTTGTTTTAGTTATTTATTTATTTATTATTTATTTATTTATTTAATCAAATTTTTATACCGCCCTATCTCCCGAAGGACTCAGGGTGGTTTACAGCCAGATAAAAATACAGAAATCATACACAATAAAAACTAATTAAAAAACTTATTTAAATAGGCCAAAATTTAAAATTACAATTAAAATGATAAAACCCCATTACCTAAAAATTAACAACTAACCCCCAGTTAAAATTAAGTAAAACTTTTAATCCAGTCCCGCTTGGATAAATAAATGCGTTTTCAGCTCACAGCAAAAAGTCCGAAGATCAGGCACTTGGCGTAAACCAGGGGGAAGTTCATTCCAAAGCGTAGGAGCTCCAACAGAGAAGGCCCTACCCCTGGGGGCCGCCAGCCGACATTGTTTGGTGGACGGCACCCTGAGAAGACCCTCTCTGTGTGAGCGTACGGGTCGGTGGGAGGCATGAGGTAACAGCAGGCAGTCCCGTAAGTACCCAGGCCCTAAGCCATGGAGCGCTTTAAAGGTGGTAACCAAAATCTTAAAGCGCACCCGAAAGACCACAGGAAGCCAGTGCAGACTGCGTAGTAGTGGTGTTACATGGGAGCAACGAGTGGCTCCCGTTACTACTCGCGCAGCTGCATTCTGTACTAGCTGCAGCCTCCGGGTGCACTTCAAGGGCAGCCCCATGTAGAGAGCATTGCAATAGTCCAAACGAGTTATAGAATAATATAAAGCATACAGAATTGCAACATCCCATCAGGGGTGAAATGCTCCCGGTTCGGACTGGATCACGCAATCTGGTAGCGATGGGGACAAGTAGTTTGGAGAACCGGCAGCAAAAATCCCTGTCCACCCCCCTGCCCATGCCCACAGAATCACCCGGTCCCCACTTGTCTACTTGCTGCTTCTTTTGGGCTGGCTCCTGCCTTGCTTTGCTTCGGCTGCTGCAATCAATTGCATCAGCTAGCAACTGAATCTGCCTGCCTGCCTGCGATCTATCTCATTGGTGAGCAACTCAATCTGCCTGCGTTGTCCCTTGAATTGGGTAAGTAACTGGGGTGGGGAGCTTTAAAAAAATTGTTAATTGGGTTTTTTTTAAAGAGTTTTATTTTTCTTAGACATAGCAATTAACTTTAAATTGCTACATCTAAATTTAAAAGGAAGATTTAAATTTAACTGCTTTTATCTAAAAATATAAATAAAATAGAATAATAAAATATTTGTGCACCTTTCTGAGGTTTGGGGTGTTTCTGTAGTGTTTTACTCTAACTACACAAACACACAAAATCTCACAAAGCTGTATGTGGCATTTTGTGTGTATGTGTGAGTCAGTTGTGTTGTGTTGTGTGTGTGTGTGTAAAGTGTGAAAGTTGGTTTTTGAGCTTTTTGTGGCTGTGTGAGGTTCCTCCTTGTTGCAGGGGCCATTTTGGGTGAGGTGCAGCTGCTTTTACATTGTGTGTGAGTCAGTTGTGTTGTGTTGTGTTGTGTGTGTGCAAAGTGTGAAAGTTGGTTTTTGGCACCTCTTATTGTTTTGCATACTTTGTTTATTATTTTTATTATTTATTGTTGTTGGTCACGCCCACTCAGTCATCTGACCACCAAGCCACACCCACCAATTAAGCCATGCCCACAGAACCGGTAGGGAAAAATTTTAGATTCCACCCCTGTATCCCATGAATAAGAACTTAATATATAACATAACACATTGATTACATAATTTTAAGAATTTGTACCATAGAATTGTACAATTCTACCAAAATGTACAATTTTATAATACTATGTGCTGTCCCACTCTCTCTGTCATTCTCTCATGCACCAAGGGTATTAGGAGTCTTTATTAAGGCTTCCAACCCTGAATTATTATTTCACAGCAATTTCCTGTGCCATCACCAGCTACCAATGAGTCAACAGGCTACCAAAAGAAACCAGTACTAGTCCACAGCTCAAAGACAAGGCAAGTCCCTAAAGCAAAGACAAATCCCAAGGAAAAGGCAAATCCACAGGACAAAGGCAAGGCCACAAAGCAAAGACAAGGCTACAAGGCAAAGGTAAGACCACAGTTGAAGAGGCACAATCTGAAGCTCAAGAACACACACCAAGGTAATGGACACATTTCACTCCCCTTGCTGAGCTAAACAACGCTTCCTAGTGCAGGTAATCAAGAGAAGTGAGGCTGCCTCCTCACAAGTAGCCTGGTAGACCTTCATTGTGCCTGCCTCCTCTCAGCCCTATGAGCTCTCAAATTTGGAGGAGGAGGCAGTTTTTCTTCATCTCCACTGACCAGCTGCAGCTGTGTACCCACTCTACCAAAAGCCTCTGGGCTTCTCAGATGCAGCTGTGATTCACCTGTCTCTAGCTCAGTCATTTCCCTATGGTTGGACCACCTACTCCTCCTGGCTTGTAGCCTTTGGCTGTCTCTGTTCCTAATGTGCCCAGGACCCGCTCATCTTCCTCCAAACTAGCATCTGGAGAGGCAGCTAGGGAAGCATCTGAGGAAATCACACTAAGATTTAACAATAAAAAGAATAGTATTGATATTTAACTATTCCAGGAATGTAATATACAGTAGCAATAGAATATAAAAATATATTAATCCAAAAATAAAGTAAAATTAGTCAGCAGGTCAAACAGTCTATATTGAGCTTTTCTTATACATTTTATTACACAAAGAATGTATTAGTACCATAAATGGACATTGAGATATTATGGGAATTAGAATTTAAGGTATAAAATAATTTATTAATATTAATGTTATGTCCTCGGAGTTACGACCTGAGGAACCTTTGCCTGTTGCTAGCCGCCTCTGATTGGTCCAGGCGCGGCTAGCCCAAAAGCGGGAAAACGCCTGCCTTCTGATTGGTTCTTCAGACTTGACAGCTAGCTATTTAAGCTGCTGTCAAGGCAAGGAACGTTGTTGTTCTGAGGAGCATGTTAGCTCTAATCGTTATTCTTGAATGTTGACTTGCCAATAAAGCCTGTTAATACTTAAACCCTCGGACTTCATTATTGTTCGCGAAAACAGAACACTGGCGATGAGGATGGGGGCCGGACACCCATCACCGCCAAAATGACAACTACGCTTCCCACATTCTCACTGTTCGAGCCGGCTAACGAGGCTTGGGATGCTTATCTCGAGCGCTTTGAATGTTTTCTTCAAGCTAATGATTTGGCAGATCTGTCAAGTGCCAGGAAGCGGGGTTTCTTCTTGAGCTCCTGTAGCCGTGAGATCTTTGCCACAGCCAGGGCTCTAACTGCCCCTCAACAGGTCTCCTCTGTTCCGTGGGAGACGCTGCTAGAGAAACTACGGGCTCATTTTTCTCTGGCTCCTTCCCGCATAGCAAGGTGACACGCTTTCAGACAGCGTTTTCAGAAAGCGGGGGAATCCATTAATGAGTACATGGCTTCCCTACGTGTCGCCACACTAGAGTGTGAATTTCGAGACTTAGATGAAATGTTGTTAGACCAACTGGTCACCGGGGTTCGAGACCTGTGGCTGCAGCGCCGCCTTCTAGCCCACAAAGACGTAACCCTGCAAGTTGCCATGGATGAGGCGCGTACCTCTGAGATGTCTGAGCGATCGGCAGCCAAAATCCAGAGATCCCATGTTGGGACTGATTCCGAAGGCAAGCCTCAAACAGTCCACCATGAGACCGTAGCTGATGACATGCCGTCCGACGAAGACAACGGAGTGAGCTGCCTCAAGGCGACTCCCAAAAATGTGTGGGACAGTGATTGGAAAGGGCCTTAGGGGGGTTGCCTCGGATGCGGAGGGAATCATCACCGTTCGGACTGCTGGTTTAAAACAGTGATTTGTCGCCGCTGCGGCCGGAAGGGCCATCTTTTTCAGGTCTGCCGGGCGTCCCTCCCCGCCTACCAGAGTACCACTCCCCAAGTGAAGCCCAAGCAAGGTGCCAAGAAGATGCCACGCTGCTGTGACGAGTGCCATGCAGTTGACCACAAGGTGATCAGCGCTGATACCGCTGTTAGCCACGCCTCCGCTGCAGTTCCCGCCAACATGATTTACCTCAGGGTGCATCTGGAAGGTGTCCCCCTCAAGATGGAGGTTGACACTGGCTCTTCGAGGTCCCTCATTGCTTGGCATACCCTGCGGCACCTACTACCTAAGTTTACAAAACGGTGCCTCCAGCCCTGTCCAATTAATTTAAGGGACTATCAAGGGAACCCAATTCCTATTGCGGGTTGCACCTCTCTTCATGTCTCCTTTGGGACTTTTGCGAGTCGCTTACCCCTCATCGTAGTTAGAGACAACCTTCCAAGCCTCCTGGGCTTGGACTGGTTTGCTGCTCTGCACCTTGATGTATTGGGGGTCCACACCACCGGCTTAGACACCCTGGCCCAACTATTCTCTGAATTTGCCGATGTATTTGAGGGCCAGTTAGGCAAATACACTGGACAACCAATTTCTTTTAATTTGGATCCTCAGGTAGCCCCAAGCCGCTTAAAGCCACGAAGGGTGCCGCTAGCGCTCCGTCCCAAAGTAGATAAGGAGCTGGATAAACTTATTGCCCAAGGAGTCCTAGAACCCATTGAGTATTCACACTGGGAGACCCCTATTGTGATTCCCCTAAAACCGGACGGATCCATTAGGATCTGTGCCGATTACAAATGTACTATTAATAAGGCCCTGCAAGCAAATCAGTACCCCCTTCCGGTGGTGCAGCACTTGCTTCACTCATTAGGGCCTGGGCGGGTATTTGCTAAATTGGACCTCGCCCAGGCATATCAGCAGCTCCCGGTGGATGACGCGACCGCCATGGCCCAGGCGATTGTCACCCACCGGGGCACTTTCAGGTGCAACTGCCTGCAGTTTGGGGTCAGCATAGCTCCCGGCTTGTTCCAGGGATTGATGGAGCGGTTGCTCCAGGGGCTCCCGGGGGTTGTGCCCTACTTCGACAACGTTCTGATCTCGGCCATCTACCGATCAGAACTCGTCGAACGATTACAGGCCGTCCTCAGCTGTTTCCGGACTGCGGGGTTGAAGCTAAAAAAAGATAAGTGCCACATAGGGGTACCACGGGTAGAGTTTCTAGGATTCTTGGTGGACTCCAAAGGAATCCACCTCGCGCCTTCTAAAGTCGAGGCAATTAGGAATGCCCCGACTCCAACTAATAAGGCGAAACTGCAAGCGTTCCTGGGGCTCCTTAACTTCTATTCCATATTCTTGCCCCATATAGCTACCTTAGCTGAGCCCCTCCACAGACTCTTAACGTCCAAGGCCCCTTGGCACTGGAACCAGGCTGCTGCTAACGCATTTCAGACTGTCAAAGACATCCTTGCATCGGCGGCTGTGCTTGTCCAATACGACCCCTATTTGCTGCTCTCCTTGACATGCGATGCCTCCCCCTATGGGTTGGGGTCCGTTTTGAGCCATCTACTTCCGATGGCTCGGAGGCCCCTATCGCCTTCTACTCGCGCACCTTATCGGCTGCCGAGCGAAATTATAGCCAGCTAGATCGGGAAGCCCTAGCCGCGGTAGCTGGAATCAAGAGATTCCACGACTACCTCTATGGTCGGTTCTTCTCCCTTATTACCGACCACAAGCCACTATTGGGGTTATTGTCAGGGAAAGACAAACACCCCAAATCCTATCCCCGCGTATGTCCCGTTGGGTGGAATTCCTAGCGGCATACTCCTATCAGTTAATATATAAGCCAGGAAAGTTTATTGGGCACGCTGATGCGCTCAGTCGTTGCCCCCTCCTTATGACAGATTCGGACCCTGCCCCAACATCCCCTGTCCTTCTTGTTGAGGACTGGGACGTCCCCATCTCCACCACCTCTATACGTGACCTTTCTGCAAGGGATCCTATTCTCTCTACCGTTTTGGACTGGGTGCGCAGGGGGTGGCCACGGGGACAGGTAGCCCCCAGTTTCCAGCCTTTTGCCCGTCGGCAGCATGAGCTGTCCGTCCTTAAGGGATGCCTATTGCGGGGAAATTGGGTAGTAGTTCCCCACGACCTTAGACGGCGCGTTTTAGCTTGTCTGCACGATGCCCACCCTGGCATCGTGCGAATGAAAGCCCTGGGTCGTAGCTACATCTGGTGGCCAGGCATGGATCAGGAGATCGAGGCCTGGGTGACTAGGTGCCCCCAATGCCAGACCTCCAGACCAGCTCCGGCCGCTGCACCAGTTAGAAACTGGGAGCTTCCCAAGACCCCTTGGGCGCTGGTCCATGTGGACTTCGTGGGACCCTTCCTAGGCCAGACTTTTCTGATTCTAGTCGATGCCTACTCAAAGTGGGTAGACATCGTCCTCACGCCTTCCCCCACGGCAGGGGCAGTCATCCGAGCTTTAGATGGCCTATTCGCTACTCATGGGCTACCCGACATTATCGTTACCGATAACGGAGCCCAGTTCACCTCAGCACCTTTCCAGCAGTTCTTGACAAGGCTGGGCATCCGCCATGCCACCACGGCCCCGTTCCATCCGGCCGGAAAATGGCCAGGCAGAAAGGGCCATACGGTCAGCCAAGGAGGCTTTGGGCCGCCTGAGTTCCTCAAATTGGCATCAAAAGATATGCCAATATCTCCTAGCGCAACATACCACCCCTTGCCTAGAAACTAACCGAAGCCCGGCTGAAATGTTAATGGGTCAGCGCTTACGGACCACTCTAGATCGCCTACACCCGAGTTATGCCCCTGACACGCCTACAACTTCAAGTTCCCCTTACAGAACATTCAATGCAGGGGACTTAGTTTACGTAGAAAATTATGGGACTGGCAACCGATGGCTTTCAGGCCAAATCACCCAACTAACCGGGCCCTATTCTTATAGGGTCCAACTGGAGGATGGTCGTCAATGGCGCCGCCATGTGAACCAGTTACGGCGCAGGGTCCCTGGAGTGAGTGAGCCATCCCCTGACCAAATCAACCCGTCGTCAACAACTGGCACCATCCCTAACCAAAACACCCCCACTGCAACGAATGGCGCCACGCCTGAGTTCTCGGGTATCCAGCTGGAACCCGCAGAAGTGTCTATTCCCGTTGCGATCTCGACGGCTGCCTTACCTGGGGTCTATGGCCCTCCAGCAATGCTCCAGCCGGTTCCTAGTCCACAGGCGCAGTCTCCAGCCGCACGGAGAGATGACAGCCCCGCTCCTCCTACTCCTACAATGCCAGCCCCTATACTAAGAAGATCGGGGCGGAGCCGACGTCGTCCGGCGTACCTCGATGACTACGCTTGCGCTGTCTGGGGGGTGAGGGGTGTTATGTCCTCGGAGTTACGACCCGAGGAACCTTTGCCTGTTGCCAGCCGCCTCTGATTGGTCCAGGTGCGGCTAGCCCAAAAGCGGGAAAACGGCTGCCTTCTGATTGGTTCTTCAGACTTGACAGCTAGCTATTTAAGCTGCTGTCGAGGCAAGGAACGTTGTTGTTCTGAGGAGCATGTTAGCTCTAATCGTTATTCTTGAATGTTGACTTGCCAATAAAGCCTGTTAATACTTAAACCCTCGGACTTCATTATTGTTCGCGAAAACAGAACAATTAATTTTATATTGATAGTGATTATTATTGTTAAATTGTAGCTTTGATTCAGTTAATTTGATCAAAGACAAAGAAGGCATACACACACACATACACACACACACAGAGCAGAGAAAAATCCCAGGTTATAATGTGTCAGTGAGAGTGGTAGTTAAAACTAAGTCTACAATCACCTTCATAGCACCTATGATTGGTTTCTTAATAGATACAATCCCTCAAACAGATTTTGTCATTATGATTTCTGGGTTTAAAAGTAGGTTGACATAAAAGATATTTGGTCTATCTGAGCTTAGAAGATGTGTTATATTGAGAAAAGGGCAGAGATCCCAATACAAAGAATAACATACAGTAGGTGCCATTAACGTAGCAGATCCTGAAAGACATGATATAGCTATTTATCATATGAAGCACAGGAAAATTTATCTGGCATAATTGGCTATAGCTTAAATCATCCAAAGAAAATGCATGCTGATAAAAAATCTCTAAAAATTAAGGCAGGGAGAAACATTTAGTTGGATTTCCAAATAAATAGTATGGGTGTTAACTGGCCATTTAAGCCTATGGTATTGGTTTATTATTAAGAACATAACTTTGGTTTCAGAATAATAAATAATACAGTAATATATAATAATCATTATAGGATATATAATAATATATAATAGAATAATATATACTGAGTCTGTTCTTTTTGGTGCACTGTAATGCTCTTCTTAATCCCTTCCTTAAGAAAATAAATGATATCTCATTTACTTGAATGAGATATAAATATTTCTGTGTTGGCAAAAAATGGGGAATGGTATTTGGGGCTTCTAAGCATCTTGACCATAAAGTTTAAATAAAATGAACAGGCAAAGCTAGTATATAATCCTATTTCAACCAGTAATTTTCAGGGATCCTTCCTATTCCTTGTCCTTGGGCATTATAAAGGACTTTAAGAAAATAATTCTTGTACAGTCTTGTGCAGGAAAACATACAAGCAAACTTCTGAGTTATCACTTAGGTCTTCAGCTTTTTCAAAAGTCTGTCATGCAGGATAAAATCAAAGATGGATTTAAGGCTTACCAAGGCAACATGAAAGGCCCCATGGGCTTAAAACTGTATATTTCTGCCAGATGGCACAGTACAGGTAACGGTCAATTGTAGACCTGCCAGTTTTGAAATTGGCTTGTTCATCTATCAGGATCATTATAGACTCAAGCCACCTGTAATCAGGTCAGTAGAATTTTCACTCCAAAAGATTTAATGTCTAAGAGTATGAAGTCAATAAGGGAACCTGCTATTATGAATGACAACATCAGAACATGTTGGGAGCTATCAGGACTCAGTATAATTTGCTCTTGTTCATACCTTGATACCTGTCCAAGAAAATTTTCCCTGCTTCAGAAAGATCATTAATATATATTTTTAGCAGTTAATTTTGTTTTTTGTTTGTTGTATATTCCATGTATCTTATTTAAAATTCATTCTATCCATCTTTGTGCTATTATTTTCAACTGGGCTACAGTATTCATAATTGTTGTTAAAATGCACTTTTTAATATCTAATCTACAAATTAAGTGATTTGAATCTCAGCATATTTCTAAACAAATAGTGAGGGGAAAAAGTATTTGATCCCCTGCTGATTTTGTACGTTTGCCCACTGACAAAGAAAAAATCAGTCTGTAATTGTAATGGTAGGTGTATTTTAACAGCGAGAGACAGAATAACAACAACAAAAAATCCAGAAAAACACATTTCAAAAAAGTTATAAATTGATTTGCATTTTAATGAGTGAAATAAGTATTTGATCCCCTATCAATCAGCAAGATTTCTGGCTCCCAGGGGTCTTTTATATAGGTAATTATTATTATTATTATTATTTATTATATTTGTATACCGCCCATCTCCCGAAAGACTCAGGGCGGTTCACAGCCAAAAAACAACAGAAAACATATAATACATATAAACAGCTAAAAGAATAGACAGTTAAATTCAATTGATGCTCTAACTTTTAAATACAAATTTAAAACCTCAATTAAACCCTTTTTAAAATCCCAATTTAAAACTACGTTCAAGCTAGTCCTGCTCTTGAAACAGCAACGCCTTCAGCTCATGGAAGGACCTGAGATCAGGGAGTTGACGAAGCCCCAGAGGAAGCTCGTTCCAGAGGGTAGGGGCCCCCACAGAGAAGGCCCTCCCCCTAGAGGTCGCCAGCCGACATTGTTTAGCTGACAGTATCTGGAGGAGGCCCTCTCTGTGAGAGCGCACTGGTCGGTGAGAGGTTAATGGTGGCAGTAGGCGGTCCCGTAAATATCCCGGCCCTAGGCCATGAAGCGTTTTAAAGGTGATAACAAGTACCTTGAAGTGAACCCGGAAGACCACCGGGAGCCAGTGCAGACTACGCAGGAGGGGTGTTACACGGGAGCCACAAGGTGCTCCTTCTATCACCCGCGCAGCCACATTCTGGACCAGTTGGAGTCTCCGGGTACCCTTCAAGGGGAGCCCCATGTAGAGAGCATTACGGTAGTCCAGGCGGGATGTAACAAGGGCATGAGCAACTGTGCAAGCCCGATCCAGAAAGGGGCATAACTGGCGTATCAGGCGAACCTGATGAAAGGCTCCCCTGGTGACGGCCATCATATGATCTTCTAAAGACAGCCGTGCATCCAGGAGGACGCCCAGATTACGAGCCCTTTCCGTGGGGGCCAATAGTTCGCCCCCAATGGTCAGTGATGGAATTAGCTGACTGTACCGGGCCGCCGGCATCCACAGCCACTCGGTCTTGGTGGGATTTAGTCTGAGTCTGTTCCTCCCCATCCAAACCCGTACGGCCCCCAGGCACTGGGACATCACTTCAACAGCCTTGTTGGGGTGGTTAGGGGTGGAAATATAGAGCTGGGTATCATCAGCGTATAGATGACAACTCACCCCAAAACCACGGATGATCTCACCCAGCGGCTTCATATAGATGTTGAACAGAAGAGGCGAGAGAACCGACCCTTGCGGCACCCCACATAAGAGGCGCCTTGGGGTCGATCTCTGTCCCCCCGTCAACACCGTCTGCGACCGGTCGGAGAGGTAGGAGGAGAACCACCGATGAACAGTGCCCCTCACTCCAAGTCCCTCGAGTCGGCGCAGCAGGATACCATGATCGATGGTATCAAAAGCCGCTGAGAGATCTAATAGGACCAAGACAGAGGAACAACCTCTGTCCCGAGCCCTCAAGAGATCATCAACTAGCGCGACCAAGGCTGTTTCCGTGCTGTGACCAGGCCGGAAACCGGACTGGAATGGATCAAGATAGACAGTTTCATCCAGGTACTGGGGCAACTGTCGTGCAACCATACTCTCGACAACCTTTGCCACAAAGCGAAGGTTGGAGACCGGACGATAATTTGCTAAACTAGCTGGGTCAAGGGAAGGCTTCTTGAGGAGGGGCCTCACCACCGCCTCTTTCAAGGCGGCAGGGAAAACACCCTCCATCAAAGAAGCGTTCACAATTTTCTGGAGCCAGCCTCGTGTCACCTCCCGGGTGGCCAAAACCAACCAGGAGGGACACGGGTCCAATAAACATGTGGTCGCATTCAATCTCCCCATTAACCTGTCCATGTCCTCAGGAGCCACAGGATCAAACTCATCCCAGATAATAACATCAAGACTTGCCTCCTTCACCCCGTCTGGATCCACCCAGTCTGTGTCCAACCCTTCCCGAATTTGAGCGATTTTATCAAACAGATATTGTCCAAATTTCTCAGCTCGACCCTTTAAGGGATCCTCTACCGCTCCCTGATGGAGGAGTGAGTGGGTCACCCTAAACAGGGCGGCTGGGCGGTTATCTGCTGATGCAATGAGGTTGGAAAAATACTCCCGTTTTGCCAGCCTCATCGCCACTAGATAGGTCTGAATTTGAGACCTAACTAGTGTCCGGTCAGATTCGGAGCGGCTGGCCCTCCAGATACTCTCTAGGCGTCTTTTCCGGCGCTTCATTTCCCTCAGCCCCTCGGAGTACCAAGGGGCTAAACGAGATCGGCACCGGGTCAGAGGCCGCAAAGGCACGACTCGATCTAGAGCGCCAGCCGCCGCTCGATCCCAGGCGGCGACCAGAGCTTCAGCCGAGTCATGGGCTAAATCCTCAGGGAATAGCCCAAGCTCCGTCTGGAACCCTTCAGGGTCCATCAGGCGCCTGGGACGGAACCAGCGAGTCGGTTCCGTCTCCTTGCGGTGGGGGTCAGCGGTTCGAAAGTCTAGCTGAAGGAGTGAATGATCTGACCATGACAAGGGTTTGATAACTAACTCCCCTAATTCCAGATCATTCAACCACTGTCCAGAGACAAAAATCAAATCCAGAGTGTTCCCCCCGATGTGAGTGGGGTCGTTCACTAACTGGGTCAGGTTCAAGGCCGTCATGGAAGCCATGAACTCCCGAGCTGATGTGGATGCTATCCCCACCGACGGCAAATTGAAATCCCCCATGACCATAAGCCTGGGGATCTCCACTGCCGTCCCGGCGACCACCTCCAACAGCTCAGGCAGGGTTTCTGTCACGTAGCAAGGAGCTAGGTACGTGATCAGTAAACCCACCTGAACCCCACGGCCCCACTTCACAAGGAGGGACTCACATCCGGTTATCTGTGGTACAGTGATCTCCCTCGGCTCAAGACTCTCGTTGATAATAACCGCCACTCCCCCACCCCTACCCTGGACCCTGGCCTGATGGAATGCACGGAAACCCAGTGGGCACATCTCTATCAGGGGAACCCCCCCTTCCGTGCCCAACCAGGTCTCCGAAATGCCAATCAGATCCGCACCCCCCTCCTGTATAAGATTGGAGATGAGGGGGGCTTTATTTATAATGGACCTGGCATTGCATAACATCAGGCGAAGGTCCAGCTTCTGAGGATTTAAGCCACTTGGGGAACAGGAAACTATGGGGGACCGGAGTGCGCGATCGCTCGTAAATAGCGCGGGCGCACTCCCCGAACCTGATATGGGCCCCCGCGTCCACCATACCTGCCCCTCCCACCTACCGTGCAGATATAGTTATCCCCAAGACCATGAGCTCTAGCCTCTTCTTCCACCTCAGAATCGATGATGTTTATGCCGTGAGCCGGCACAGGATCTAGCAATGGCTCAGATAGGTATCCCCCTGAACCTAACTTCGCCGTCCCACCCTTCCCCTTGGATAACTTATATAAGAATTTATTATAACACCTAGTTAAAAAACCCCTAAGCCTCCTCTTAGAGGCATGCCACCTCTCGGGATTCCAAAATCCGTCATCAAGGTAGGCCCTCGATAAAGTGGAGGGCCATGTCCGCGAGAGGGGGGAGACTCGCAGGTTAAGAAGCTGCGATCGCGAGTACATTTCGGGGTTTGTAGAGGGTGGCAGATGGTAAAAGTCTTAATCTGGCCAATCAGATGGTCACAATAAGTTCCGGACAAAAGATGGAATTTAAAGCTCCTCCGGTAAAGCGATGCTATCAGATGACAAACGAATGTAAGATGGTAGGACCCCATCGCCGCCGTTGTCATAACCAGAACAACGTCGGTCTCCGATCGGGCCCCCATCATAACGTCACAATCGTCTTTAACCTGGTTCGGTCATTCAGACTCTTCCAAATGAGGGTCGACTCCGTTGATGTCTTAAATCGGGCAGGCACAGCTGGCGCCTGAGCGCCCTACCCCCACCAGCCAGTTCTTCTCGGCTGAGATGGTCTCTGAGAGAGAGGGAAGCTCAAACAAAAAACGTTGCCGCTGCTACTACAGAGCGGCTAAAAAACGCCAACTGCAGCCCAAATCCAGCAAAGAGCTCCCTGCACTCCAGCCAGCCATTCACCTCGCGGGTTAAGAGACCCCCTTTCGGTTGAAAGCAGTATCCAAGGAGAAAGGGAAGCTCTTCCAACGATGTCGAGATAAAAGGAGCGCCGCCGCCACTGCAGCTGATGAAGAACAGCTGAGAACGCCAACCGTCGCCTGAATCGGCAGCGAAGTTAAAGAAGAAACCCACCCAGTCCTCAGCCAGCCAGATCTCTTCGAGGGCCCAATGACCCCATCTTTGGCTGGGGTGATCTTTAATGAAGAAAAGGGTGGTCTCCATGAAGGAGGAGAGCTCCAACCGATTCAAAAGCGCCGTTAACAATGCCGCCAAATGGAAAGCGGCAGGAAAACGCCATTACCGACCGCCCCAAGCCGTTGGAGCTGAACGGACCTCATCTAGACCAGCCAAGTTCTTCCCGGGAGCCAAAAAGCCCCTTAATCGGCTGGCAGAAAGGTCCTCTAGCCGAAAAAAAAGGAGGATAGTAATGGGAAATCCCCCAGCTGTCCGGGACTGGCCAGAAAGAAACGCCAGCCCCCTGCCGAAATTTTTATCGCACCGCCATCTTGCGCATGCTCAGAGGCTTTTAATGAGCTGAGATTAGAAGCACTCTCTTAAAGGGTGATCTCATCTTCTTACCTGTATAAAAGACACCTGTCCACAGAAGCAATCAATCAATCAGATCAGGCCAAGGATGTCAGGGACAAGATTGTAGACATACACAAGGCTGGAATGGGCTACAAGACTACTGCCGAGCAGCTTGGTGAGAAAGTGACAACAGTTGGTGCGATTATTTGCAAATGGAAGAAACAAAAAATAACTGTCAATCTCCCTCAGTCTGGGGCTCCATGCAAGATGTCACCTTGTGGATGTTCAATGATCATGTGAATGGTGAGGAATCAGTCCAGAACTACACGAGAGGATCTTGTCAATGATCTCAAGGCAGCTGAGACCATGGTCACCAACAAAACAATTGGCAACAAACTACACCATGAAAGACTGAAATCTTGCATCACCCATAAGGTCCCCCTGCTCAAGAAAGCACATGTACAGACCCATCTGAAGTTTGCAAATGAACATCTGAAAGAGGAGAACTGGGTGAAAGTGTTGCTGTCAGATGAGACCAAAATTGAGCTCTTTGGCATCAGCGCAACTCGCCATGTTTGGAGGAGGAAGAATGTTGCCTATGGCCCCAAAAAACATCATCCTCACCATCAAACACGGAGGTGGAAACATTATGCTTTGGAAGTGTTTTTCTGCTAAGGGAACAGGACAACTTCACTGTATCAAAGGGACAATGGAGGGGTCATGTACCATCATATCTTGGATGACAGCCTCCTTCCTTCAGCTATGGCATTGAAAATGGGTTGTGGATGGGTATTCCAGGATGACAATGACCCAAAACACATGACCAAGGCAACAAAGGAGTGGCTCAAGAAGAAGCACATTAAGGTCCTAGAGTGGCTTAGCCAGTTTCCAGACCTTAATTCCATAGAAAATCTGTGGAGGGAACTGAAGGTTTGAGCTGCCAAATGAGAGGATCTTCAAAGAGGAGTGGGACAAAATCCCTCCTTAGATGTGTGCAAACCTGGTGACCAACTACAAGAAATGTCTGACCTCTGTAATTGCCAACAAGGGTTTTGCCACCAAGTATTAAGTCATGTTCTGCAAAGGGGTCAAATAAGGGCCTCTGGTGGCTAAGCAGACTAAGTCTGTCTGTTATTAACACAGCTGCTTGCAATTACTGCAAGTTCAAGTCCCACCAGGCCCAAGGCTGACTCAGCCTTCCATCCTTTATAAGGTAGGTAAAATGAGGACCCAGATTGTTGGGGGCAATAAAAGTTGACTTTGTATATAATATACAAATGGATGAAGACTATTGCTTAACACAATGTAAGCCACCCTGAGTCTTCGGAGAAGGGCGGGATATAAATTAAAAAAAAAAAACTTATTCCACTCATTAAAATGCAAATTAATCTATAACTTTTTTGAAATGCGTTTTTCTGGATTTGTTGTTGTTGTTATTCTGTCTCTCACGGTTAAAATAAACCTATCATTAAAATTACAGCCTGATCATTTCTTTGTCAGAAAATCAGCAGGGGATCAAATACTTTTTTCCCTCACTCATTCCTTATCCTATGCTGTAAGTTTGTTCTTAATTATATGTAAGTCTAAGTGTCCATTGAAATATAGGAAAAGATAATGAACTTGAATAAGATGTTCATTTGTATCATTGAATTATGATATTTTTTCTAGGTTTTTTTTTTAAAAAAAATCTGGTAATTTGTCTTATTATTTCCTTCCCTTTTGTAATAAACACAGTCATATGAACACCCTTAAAGAGTCAATTTGGAATAACTTGAAAACTACTCAGAATTTCTCTATTTTCGTGTAATCGTCGGCTGCATTAATGCCAATAGAATCTTCTTGCTACCATATTGGGCAGGAATCCAAGTAACTTCAAATCTAAGTGGACGTTTAGGCAGCGTGTAAGGAGATTCATACTATGTCATTCAATACTATATGAAATAATCTGTGAATCATTATTGCTTTGAAATGTTGTCTCCTGTTGCTGTTCTCTGTTGCTGCACCTCTTCTGTGATGCGGAATCATTGTTAGTAGTGCTTAAATTTGGACTCTGTTGATTTTTTATTTCTTCAGTAATGTAATATATGTTCTGCATGAACTGTGCATCTTTCAGATTTTTTTTTTCTGACATGAACATCATTTTTGCTTAAAAAAGGTGCTTTAGTCTAACTACCTGCCCTCTCAGCATAGGTGACTGAAGCACAAATGAGTCAAGCACAGTTTCAATTTGTCCATTTTGTGGTTAGCAGCTCTTAACTGCTCAAAGAGTGAAAAAACAATCTCTGCGGTAAGAATGCAGTATCTGGCCAGCAAACTAGATCAGAGTTTTGATGGCAGCCAAACATAATTTAATAGGAATTTCTTGTATCAGAAATGAAAATGGGAAGGAGCAAGAGTTTTCATTAAGCTCTCCATCTGTTTTTGATCAGGTGATTTATATGTTTCCTAGTATCGATTCCTTATTATCCCAAATATTTTTTTCTGAAAAAGCAGTTTTTAAAAATTTGTCATGACTGACTGCCTTTATCTTAGCCTGGAAATCTTCAAGAAGCATCAGTATTCCAATATCTGCTGTTTTAAACTCTGTTTTAAACTATGCAACTAGTTGTTGCATAGTGAGACTGACACTGAAAGCTTATGCACTGGAGACAAATTCCTTGTGTTTGTAATCAGACTTGGCCAAATAAAGCATTGTATTGTATTGTATTGTATTGTATTGTATTGTATTGTATTGTATTGTATTGTATTGTATTGTATTGTATTGTATTGTATTGTATTGTATTGTATTGTATTGTATTGTATTGTATTGTATTGTATATTCTGTTCTGTTCTGTTCTGTTCTATTCTATCCTATTCCTGCACATTTTCCATCTTTTGTTATTTTCACTTCAATTAGGATGTTTGAAATTTTGATTCCTCATGCTGACTGGGGAATTCTGGGATTGAAGTCCACACATCTTAAAAGTTGCCAAATTTGAGAAACATTGAATTAAAACAAAACTAGAAGAAAATCTTTATAGCATTGCTCTTCTGTGTGTCTGTCTATGTGTCTGTCTATGTGTGTGTAAATTATAATTCTACTTGAACTGTAACAATGCAGGTTTCTTGGATGGGGACTGAAAACTATAGTATATCAAGCACTTTCTTCTCCTTTTCTATGTCATAAATAAACATCTTGTGTTTGTTAAAAGACTATTCTCCTATATTTGAATTAATCTATCCATCTGTGATTTAATGTTTGACTACAAAATACTGTATCAAACAAAGTAAAGGAAATAAGCATGCATACTGTGATAGCTATTTTGGAATTCTAGTCAGATAGCCAGACCAGAATTCTAGTCCCACCTTATGCACAAAAGCAGCTGGGTGACTTTGGGCCAATTACTTTCTTTCAGGGTGGCTGAGAACAATAGCAAGCAACTTCTTAAAAAACTTGCCAAGTAAACTAAAGAGACTTATCTAGGCAGGCTTGGGAATGGGACTCGATTGAACAGAACGGGAAAAATGTATACAAGCAGAAGATTAAAACAGGCAGAAGACTAGCAGAACACATCCATGAACACCAACTACTTACTTATGCTTATATATATGCTTATATTTTATTTATTTTTTATTTATTTATTTATTTTGTCACACAGTATATATATATATATATATTAGTTTCTAGCAGTTTTTTTTTCTTTATTATTATGATGGTTTAACTGCTGTATTTGATTTTTAATAACAGATGAACATGTATTTTAAAAATACACACATGAAAAATTTGGTCTAGAAATACTTTAGAAATATTGGTGGTTATTGTATGTACTTGAAAGGCAGAGACCTAATTTATTTACTTGCAGATTTAAACTCTATCATTAGGAGCTGTGATGGTGCAGTGGTTGGAATGCAGTATTGCAAACTAACTCTGACCACAGCCAGGAGATTTATTCTGATGTGCTCAAGGTTTATTTATTTTTTTATTTTTGTCACACAGTATATATAAGCATAAGCATGAAATAATTATACAATATATAAGCATGTATATGAATATGATATATGTAATAACTATATTAATTGGATATAACGAAGGAAAACAATAGGACAGGAATGGTAGGCATGTTTGTGCTCTTATGCACGCCCCTTACAGACCTCTTAGGAATGGGGTGAGGTCAATCGTAAATAGTTTTTGGTTGAAGCTTTTGGGATTTTGGGAAGAGACCACAGAGTCAGGTAGTGTATTCCAAGCATTAACAACTCTGTAACTGAAGTCATATTTTCTGCAATCAAGATTGGAGCGGTTAACATTAAGCTTAAATCTATTGTGTGCTCGTGTATTGTTACAATTGAAGCTGAATTAGTCTTTGACAGGAAGGACATTGTAATAGATGATTCTATGAGTTAAACTCAGGTCATGTTGAAGGCGGCGTAGTTCTAAATCTTCTAAACCCAGGATTTCAAGGCTGGTGGCATAAGGTATTTTGTTGTATTCAGAGAAGTGGAGAACTCTTCTTGTAAAATATTTCTGGACATGTTCAATTGTATTGATGTCTGAAATGTGGTATGGGTTCCAGACAGTCGAGCTGTATTCAAAAATTGGTCTAGCAAATGTTTTATATGCTCTGGTTAGTAGTGTGGTGTTTCTGGAGAAGAAGCTACGCAAGATTATAAGATATATCTTATAGTTATTTCATGCTTATGCTTATATATACTGTTGTGACAAAATAAATAAATAAATAAACAAACAAACAAACAAACTAGTAACCAGAAGATTTGATGAAAACTTTTTCATTTCATAACATATGGACAGGCTTAACCATAGTTAACTGTGACCATCCTAGATCAAGCCAAATCTACAGAATTCCTGGAAAACTGGCACTTTGATAAATTGGCCATCATTAGACACACAGACATAAAGAACTACATTCTTTGCAAAAGAGACAATCAACAACCAAACAATGAACAAAAAGACCAAAAGACCCCCACACTAGCAATCAATCCAGATGAGCATAGACCAACACAAAGATTAACACCAGATCAACAATGAAGAAGTAAACAATACCACAATCAAGAAACTGCCAAAGAAACCAACAGTAAACAGCCCAACCAAAGAATCTCTAAGATTACCCCCACTAACACTGATAGGGCAAGCCTCTAAAATATAAATTAAGAGCAAATCTCATTCCTTACTAATATATGACCTAAAGTTATGCTTGCCCTCCTTAAACTAGCGAATCATAGAACCATTATTAGAAACACATGTATACAGAATCTCAACACAACTATACAGAGTTTTATCACAAAAATTATCAAGCCACTGCAGCTAAACCTGATTAGACAAGACCGAACTGTAGTATGAAAGATTACTTCTATATAAATAATGCTACAATCTCATCTATTGTAGTGTGGTTTACTTACACCCCTCCAATACATTAAGTTGCAGCATAGAGCCTCCTTTTGTTTTAGTATTCCTATGCTGATATATAAATGGAAGGTGTTGTTGACTTAGAAAACACTTATTAAATGGAACTTTATATTACCCTCTAAGATAAAAGTATAAATGCATAAATTGCTTCTTTGAAATGGTGCGATATATTCCATTATTTAATAGTTTTTAAAGAATCTAGTTTCTAAAGAATACATCAACTTATTGTTTTTAAATATTGCTATGGACATTTTGATTAAATAGATTTCTTCTCAGCTTGTGCTAAATTTAAAAAAAATACTGGAAAATGTCTTCACTAGTAATTTGTTGACCAGCTCTGTATATGGTGTGGAGTGAGTTAGAATTTATAGACAATAAATGAAAGTCTGGTTATCAGAAATGCTTCTATATAATGGGAGATATTTCTAGCAGCTGTAAATTTGCATAGCTCTATTAAACTGTGTGAAGTTGTATCAATTTACAGCACACACAAATCGAAGCCAATGTTTGTAAAGACAGTTTATGTTCCTTCACATAAATCGACTTTATGAATTCAAATCAGTGAATAAGAGACAAGAGTGACCCAATAGCTAAGAGAATATTATATATATTATATATATAATATATTATATATAATATATATATTATAATTATATAATATAATATAATATAATATAATATAATATAATATAATATAATATAATATAATATAATATAATATAATATAATATAATATAATATAATATAATATAATATAATATAATATAATATAATATAATATAATATAATATAATATAATATAATATAATATAATATAATATAATATAATATAATATAATATAATATAATATAATATAATATAATATAATATAATATATTAGTAGAATATATTCTACCCTTCAAGAAGACCTCGACTTAGTTTCCAATTGGTCTAAAACTTGGCAACTTCAAATCTCTACCAGCAAATGCTCAGTCTTACATATTGGAAAAAAGAATCCTATCAACAAGTAAAACTTGATGGTCATTACTTTACTGACGACCATTACCCTGTCAAAGATCTTGGAGTTCTCATATCAAATGATCTAAATGCCAAAGCCCACTGCAACTACATAGCAAAAAAGGCTCTAAAAGTAGTAAACCTAATTTTACGCAGCTTCTTTTCCAAAAACTCTACACTACTAACTAGAGCATACAAAACATTTGCCAGACCTATTCTTGAATACAGCTCATCAGTCTGGAACCCACACCACATCTCTGACAAATACAATAGAACGCGTCCAGAAATATTTTACTAGAAGAGTTATTCACTCCTCCGAAAACAACAAAATACCTTATACCACCAGACTTGAAATCCTGGGATTAGAAAATTTACAACTCCGTTGACTTTGACATGACCTGTGTTTAACACACAAAATCATCTATTGCAATATCCTTCCTGTAAATGACTATTTCAGCTTCAATCGCAATATTACAAGAGCAAAAAATAGATTCAAGCTTAATGTCAACCGCTTCAAACTTGATTGCAGAAAATATGACTTCTGCAACAGAGTTGTTAATGCTTGGAACTCATTACCTGACTCCATAGTCTCTACTCAAAATCCCAAAATCTTCAACCAAAAACTGCCTACTATTGACCTCACCCCATTCCTTAGAGGACTATAAGAGGTATGCATAAGAGCACAAAAGTGCCTACCGTTCCTGTCCTATTGTTCCCTTTATTATATCAAATTAATATAGATAATGCATATTCTTTACATATATATATATATATATATATATATATATATATATATATATATATATATATATATATATATATATATATATTTGTTTTCTGAGGTTTTCACGGTGTTTGTATATAGGTCTTTGGTTGTTTGGGTTTTCTCCGTGTAAAATTGGAAGTGTCTTGGCGGCGTTTCGACGAAGTCTCATTCATCATCTTCAGGCTTCAGCTTTATATATATATATATATATATATATATATATATATATATATATATATATATATATTCTTCATGATATGTTTTTTACTTTTGACAATGTTTATGTATACTGTTAAGACAAAATTAAATAAATAAAAAAAAGAACTCAAGAAATACAAATACTTAATTTCTTTAAATGTGCTTTTGTTCTCTCCCAACCTTATTGGATTTATAGTCATTGTGCAAATGCTTGACACATGTCTTCTTGGTACATTTCATCATTCAGTCTTTAAAAAATCTTAAATCTTAAATAAATAAAAAACTTAAATATATTTGTGGTACATACATACATACTGTCATGCCCCTTCGGAGTCTGAATCTGCAGGGAAGGTTTAGCTGGAAGAAGAGCTGACAGCCATCGAGAGGGCGGCTCTGTTGGCCTTGGAGGAAACTGGGGAAGGGCAGAGTCAATCCAGGCATTAGAAAGGCTTGCAGACAGGGAGGAACAGGAGAGACAGAGCTCAGGTGAAGAGCAAGGACCACTCCCTCCTGATCTTAGAGAAGGGAGAGAAGAGAATGCAAGATCAATGCAGATTGAGCAGGCTACGAGAGAGCAGAGTGCCCCACTTCCCTTCACAAAGCACACTTGGGGACTGAGATGTAAGGAGGTGCCGGTGGGAGGGGGATTTGTCAGGAACAAGCATTGAATCTGTGGAGCCTTGTGTACACTTGATGACGCCTGGAGATTACTGTGCTCTGTCTTGTGGGACTTGCCCGGTTTGCAAGCTTCGCTGAACTTGCTCTGGTTACTATTCGACTAAACCTGGCTTATTGGACTGCTGGCCCTGCTTACTGTTTGGCTAACCTGGTTTACTGCATTATTCGCAGCCAGAGGCTGATGAAGGTGTGTGTGAGCTTTGCTTCAGGACTTGTAGTAAACATGGGGACGTTCGGGGGCAAAGTTGGAGCAATAAAGGGGAGTTAGACCTGTTCTCTGGCTGTGTTACTTTCTTGCTATGGGTCATCACACATACATACATACATACATACATACATACATACATACATACATACATATTCATCCATTGTTTTTATTAAACATACAACTATATTTAGAATAGAATAGAATAGAATTTTATTGGCCAAGTGTGATTGGACACACAAGGAATTTGTCTTGGTGCATATGCTCTCAGTGTACATAGATACGTTCATCAAGGTACAACATTTAGTAGGAATAGATAAGGTACAACATTTAGTAGGAATAGATAAGGAATACCTGGAATAGCTTGCTTCTGGAAATACAAGAAGCTGAACATAGATGGATGACAAGATGGTCAGCTAACTCCTCTTACAACAAATGGATTAGTAGCTGTATATAAAATCTAAAATGCTAGGTCACCACTTCAGAGTGTACGTATGTCACCATCATCTGATTGCCTCGACAAGTGCCAAAGTCTACAGACTCAAGGACAGAACTAGCTAAAGAAGCCAGCTCAAACATCATGATTATGTATTGCCACACTGAACATTGGTACTTGACTGGCTATATGATATGATATATGCTACATGACCATGGGATGCCTGAGTTATTCGTAAAATGGGTTCCGATGATCTACGTTAATACCACCAGCAAAGTGAGATGGGCTGCTGCCCATTCCACTGTCTTTCCTGTGCAAGTTGGTATGCACCAAGGCTCAGCATTATCACCACTGCTGTTCATTTTCATCATGGATTCTATCACATGAGACCTGCATCATAGTATCCTCTAGGCATTCCTATATGCTAGCAATGTCCTGCTCACAACTACTACCAGGGAAAAATTGCAGTACTGTGAATAGACATGGAATAATCTTCTTAGCTAAATTAGTGTGTGCTTTATCATCAAGAAGACTGAGAATCTAGAGGTCAGTTCAAGCACCACCATCATCGAGGTCAGCAGCAAAGATCCAGTGAAGATAAACTCCTTCCCTTACTTAGGATCCCATCTTCAAAGTGATTGTAACTTTTATCAGGAAGTGTGCATAAGGGTGAATGCAACATAGCTGCAATGGAAAGAGATCACTGGGATGCTCTGAGATAGGAACATGACAATTCACTAACTTGAAAGTATCTAGAATGATGGTTCACCCAGTTGCCCTGTATGATGACAAGTGCTGGCCAACCAGCAAAAGTGCTGAATGTTATCTAAATGCTATGGAGATGCATATACTTCATTTGGTGTTTCCTTTGTTGATCTTATCAGCAATAATTACAGCCCAGCAGCAGGTGAGCATAGCACCAATAATAGAGAAATGAATGAAAAGCACCTATAATGTATGGCATTGTCCGAGAGCAGCAACCCATAGCACTCTTGCATTGTCTACCACTTTAACACTAATTGTAAATGCCTGAACAGAATATCAAAGCAAAAATAGCAGTACACAACCAACATGAAGATCATCTGGTTGGACACATTCAATTAGGTGAAGAGACATTCATTAATCTATTATTTATTTATTTATTTATTGATCACATTTATATACCGCCCTATCTCCCGAAGGACTCAGGGCGGTTCACAGGCAAATAAAAACATATAAATACAGATTAAAATCACAATTAAAAAACTTATTCTAAAAAGGCCGAATTGTTAAAACAATATAAATAATAAAACCCATTTAAAACCAATAAATTTAAAATCTAGTCCAGTCCTGCGCAGATGAATAAGTGTGTTTTAAGCTCGCGACGGAAGGTTCGGAGGTCCGGAAGTTGACGAAGTCCTGGGGGGAGTTCGTTCCAGAGGGTGGGAGCCCCCACAGAGAAGGCCCTTCCCCTGGGCGTCGCCAGACGACATTGCCTCGCTGACAGCACCCTGAGGAGTCCCTCTCTGTGAGAGCGCACGGGTCGGTGAGAGGTATTCGGTAGCAGTAGGTGGTCCCGTAAGTAACCCGGCCCTATGCCTATCTGAAAAGTCGAACCTATGCCTCCAGGAAACTGCTAGCAGGAAGAAGAGGAAAATGAAAAAAAAACAATTCTGTCTCAAAAACTTTGTATCTCTTCCCTTTAATGAAAAGTTCTGGCCACACTTTTTCCCACCTTAGGAATACTATACATTCTACTCAGTGGTGGGATTCAAATAATTTAACAACCGGTTCTCTGCCCTAATGATTTCTTCCAACAACCAGTTATCTAACTGCTCAGAAAGTTAACAACCAATTCTCCCAAAGTGGTGTGAACTGGCTGAATCCTACTACTTATTCTACTGCATTCTGTCCCAAAATACAAAGATAAATAGGCAAACAACTGAAAACTTCTGTTCCTAACTCCAATGGAATCTAACATGCTTTATCTTCTGCCAACCCCCTTTTTTATTATCTCTTCATTTAATCACATTGTGATGAAAAGTTAATAGTATGCGTATGCTTCTTATGAATCATTATGAGAACACAAAGTGTTGGCTTTCCAAACTTCGTTTCACATCAAAACCTTAAATTGGATTGGATTACCTCCAGAAGGAGCTGTAGAAGCCAAACTCTTTAAAATGATTTTAATGTATCAGAATTCACAATTATTCAGGCATTCCTTTCAACATATATGCATAGACATATGTATCACTTGCTACTAAAATCATGTTAGACTTATTGTATATCTCGGTTTATAAATACTTGTACTGATTAGTAGAAACATGGCAAAAAGTTTTGCCATTTAGTATTTTATATAACTAACAACTCTTCCATTTTATGAGTTAGTAAAATGGAAGTCTGTTTCCATACATACATACATACTTACGTATGGATAACAACCTTCCTGTCAAACTGACAACAAGTGGTCAAAATAGGCAGTGCTCTATCAAATCCTGTTCTTGTCAATAGCGGTGTTCCCCAAGGCAGCATTCTTGGACCAACACTCTTCATATTATACATTAATGATCTCTGTGACCATATTATAAGTAATTGTGTTCTCTTTGCTGACAATGTTAAACTATTTAACACTACCAACAATACAGCTACCCTTCAAAAAGACCTTGACTTTGTGTCGGAATGGTCAAAAACTTGGCAACTCCAAATCTCAATCAATAAATGCTCTGTCTTAGATATTGGAAAAAAGAAGCTGAACAGTAAATACAAGCTCGATGGACATTACCTTGTAGATGACCACCACCCCGTTAAAGACCTTGGAGTTTTTATATCAAATGATCTAAGTGCCAAAGCTTACTGCAACTACATCACAAAAAAGGCTTTAAGAGTTGTAAACTTAATATTGCGTAGCTTCTTCTCCAGAAACACTACATTACTAACCAGAGCATATAAAATATTTGCTAGACCAATTCTTGAATATAGCTCGCCTGTCTGGAACCCATACCTCATTTCAGACATTAATACAATGGAGCGTGTCCAGAAATATTTTACAAGAAGAGATCTCCACTCCTCTGATTACAACAAAATACCTTATGCCACCAGACTTGAAATCCTGGGTTTAGAAAATTTAGAACTCCGCTACCTTCGACATGACCTGAGTTACAACATCCTTCCTGTTGAAGACTACTTCAGCTTCAATCACAACAATACATGAGCACACAATGGATTTAAGCTTAATGTGAACCTGTTCTGTCCTCCTCTGCCTCCGTCTGAATGATGGCTTAATTAGCCGGCACTCTGGCGGCAAAAGAGCCAGCGTCTGCCAAGAGCCCTCGTTATCTTCCATGACGCTGGTGAGTCACAAACTTCAGCTCTAGTCAATCAGTGGATTTGCCTGTTACAAAGAGACATACCAGCTGTGGGGTGTGGCTCCATGACTCAACACTTCCTAGCCTGCTCCACCCTTGCTTCTGTTGTTCCCTCATCTCCTGCCTATGAAACCTAGGATTCAACCAAGCCTGATTGCTGTCAGCTGGGTCTGCAGGCATGGCCTGGGAGGGGGGGAAGTCAGGGGATGGAGGCCTCATTATTTCTTCCACCTGGCCTGCTTCTGGCTCCTGGAGCTGAGCCAGGGGAGCCGGTGCTCCTGAGGTAAGTCCTGACCGCCCTTCCCCCTCACTTTCCAAGTCGCTTTCTGGCAGCAGGGCCAGCTCGGGGAGCGCAGACACAACAGAACCGCTCCAAACTTGATTGCAGAAAATATGACTTCAGTAACAGAGTTGTTAATGCCTAGAAAGCACTACCAGACTTTGGTCTCTTCCCAAAATCCCCAAAGCTTTAACCAAAAACTATCTACTATTGACCTCACCCCATTTCTAAAAGGTCAGTAAGGGGCGTTCATAAGAGCACCAACGTGCCTACCATTCCTGTCCTAATGTTCCCTTTGATTGTATCCAATTTCATATAGTTATTACATACTTATGATTATATTTATGCTTATATATCATATAGTTATTTCATACTTATGTTTATATATACTGTTGTGACAAATAAATAAAATAAAAAATAAAATATACATACATGCATACACATACTGTGGTGGAATTCTAAGTTTTTTATTACCAGTTCTGTGGATGTGGCTTGGTGGATGTGGTGTGGCTTGGTGGGCATGGCAGGGGAAGGATATTGCAAAATCTCTATTCCCACCCCACTCTGGGTCCAGCCAGAGGTGGTATTTGCCAGTTCTCTGAACTACTCAAAATTTCTGCTATTGGTTCTCCAGAATCTGTCAGAACCTGCTAAATTTCACCCCTGCATACATACATGTATATGTATACAAACACACACATTTAATCATAATTCTTAGTTTACATGTAATCCATTTAAAATGTTATTTTGCTTGTCTCTTTATTGATTACTTAAATTATTTTTCATTTACAAATTTAAATATAAATTTCCAGTTTCTGACCGTTTTTGGATGTTTGTAATGTTGTTCATAATTAATTTAGGAAAATTTCCCTTAGATAACATGTATTCTACACATATCTGTTAGAATTTTTATAACTGTAAAACCTTCTGCCTTCAGTCAGAAAAGGTGAATCTATTTTGTTTCTTCCACAAGATTAAACACAGACCAATGAGTCAAGTTCAAATCTTTGGTCTGAAGTACAGTACCAGTATACCATCTCTTTGCTTTAAATCTTTTTATTTCATCTTGGTATTTTCCTCAACTTCAGTCAAAAAATTCCTCCAACCTAATTTCCTTTAACATGCCAGAAACATTTAATAATATACATGAATAGTCTATTCATGTACCTCCATATTCTTACAAGAATTAGTAATGAAATTTATCTAAGATTTCTGTTCTAGCTTCACTGTTAAGACTTTTAATAAGAGTGTAAAGAAAGATTTCCCCACTGCGTTGAAGATAATACTCAAATAGCTTTTTGAATATGATATTCCATTTACAAAAAGAAAAAAAATAGTTTCAAATTCATATGATGTGGAAAGTGCTACATTATGAGAAACCAACTCTTAAAGAATTTGTTTCTACTAAAACAGGAATAATATTAAAGGTATTTTTAGATGTGAACATCACTATAAACCTCTTACTTAATAATGAATGCAATCAAGTGGAGGAGCATCAACTCTCCATTTAAATGAAATTCTACTTTTTCCCAGTAAATATAAACTTTAATGGAATGCCACTCTTACTGTTGTTTTATCCCGCAACTGATATGTGATGCATTATTTTATAACTATTCGGATTTGAACCCATTGCTAATAACCACTTTTATTTAGATTTTTAAAATCCCATTGTAATTAATTTTAATAGTAACTCAAGGCTGTGAACATACCTATTATTTCTTCATCCTTGTATTTTCTTTACAACAACTACTTGGTGAACTGGGATGGGCTGAGAGAGGGTGACTGGTCCAAGATAATTTAGTCAATGAATTTGTTCTACTCTTTGTTTGATTATCAGATTACCTTTCTAAGCACCCTATCCAAATGTTATAAATGTAGACTATTTTTAATGGTGCCAAAACCTGGTACCAATCACCATCACCACAATAATTCATTATAGTCAGAGACCTGAAAGCAGACAAAATGATATAATGAGATTACCTCATGATAATGTTACTGCTAGAATGAGGCCTACCTTCTTTTAATCCTAGAGCTTTAATATTGATATCTTGCATCTAACTTATAAAAAGCAAAATTGCACAATTTAACAGGTAATTTAAGATGTATTTATTTTATTTCATGTTTCTAGACTGCCCATGTCCCTCAATATCTGATGTATATAATGTTAAACCAGTCAGTGTTTTCCTCTTAATCCATCTTCATTAAACTTTCAATTATGTCATCTACCTCTTAAGCATATACCGTATATACTCGAATATAAGCCGATCCGAGTATAAGCCGAGGTCCCCAATTTTACCCCAAAAACTGGGGTAAACTGGGGACTCGAGTATAAGCCGAGGGTGGGAAATGAGGCACCTACCGGTTGGGGAAACCCTCCCTCCCTCAGCTGAGAAGGCTGGCTCCCCGCCCGCCTCTCACTGCACCGGCAGGGCTTCCGTCCGTAAAATGTGAAAAAGAAAAAAACTCGAGTATAAGTCAGATAGACCCGAGTATAAGCCGAGGGCTTAAAAAACAAAACTCGAGTATAAGCCGTATAGACCCGAGTATAAGCCGAGGGGACGTTTTTCAGCACAAAAAATGTGCTGAAAAACTCGGCTTATACTCGAGTATATACGGTATTTTTTTTCCGGTGAACTGGAGATTCCAAACTTGCATCTCGAAATTGTGGTTATAATACTGAAGTCAGCGTACTGCTAATAATGTGTTATCTTCAGGCTCCTATCCCATGTTTGCAAGGTTGAGTCAAGGCTAAGGCCATAGGCAAAATTTGATCAGTGATCAAATTTTAAGGTGCATCAAAATTGAAAAAACAAATCTGAAAAATGCAATAAAAAAGCAAAAAACAGTACCGGTTTACTCTGCAAGCCAACACCCTTGTTTGAGCATTAAATATAATTTTACAATATAAATAAGGTGACATTGTCTAAGAAAAAGAATTGTCCAGATTAAAACATTACACTTATGAAAATCATAAAGTGTAAAACATTACACTTATGAAAATTGTAAGTGTAAAGGTAAAAACTTGAAGAAAAAAAATGAAAAAGAAGATACCATTTTTGAAATTCTGAACAAAATCAGAAGCTGAGCCAAACCATATGGTATATGAGAATATGACTTTGCCTAGGCCATCAAAATGTTAGAGCTGGCCTTGCATGTCCGATGCTATTAGAGCAAAGCAATCAAGACAGCCAATGATTACATTTTGAATCCCTGACGTATATTCCATTACAAAATTTCTCTGACTATCTGAAATCCTGCTTTTTCTGCTAATGGTAAATGCTCTGTAATAGGAAAAACTGATTCCACAACTATATCCACAGATTTTCTAAAGTCCAGATACAAATGAAGTACTTATTTCTCAAATGTTGAGTATTAATCCAAATGCACAGTCTCCAGTGTCATATTGTTATTTGCTTGAAGAAATACACCTCCCATTTCATAATCAAAAGCATCCAGAGGCATCTATGGGAAACAAAGGAGAAATTAAAGCAGATTTTTCTCTCAGAGACTCCCATTCCACTTGAAAATTGGGCCCTTTCCCTCAAGATGAAATCATACTCAGAAAGACTGAGTTGTTCCTGTTACTACAAATTTCTTGTGTGTCCAATCACACTTGACCAATAAAAAGTCTATTCTATTGTATTCTAAATATTGACCACTTCTACTTTAAACTTCCTGCAGTAATACAATCTACTGCAGACTACAAATTAATTTCAATATTTTTATTCCAATAGGTATTACAGAATTTTCTTTCCAATAAGAGCCAGGCTTCTTCTGTTCATAGATTGTTACTTTAACTTTTACACATGCTACTTGACATAATTCAGGAAAAAGTCCAATCCTTCTTCCAAATCACATTGATTCCTCTTATGAAGGGACTTGTATATCATTATACTATGAATACACAGAGTGAAAGCACAAAATGAAAAAAAAATGTTAAAAAGTTATAATTATGTAGTTATTTACGAAGCACATAGAATAGAATAGAATAGAATAGAATAGAATAGAATAGAATAGAATAGAATAGAATAGAATAGAATAGAATAGAATTTTTTATTGGCCAAGTGTGATTAGACACACAAGGAATTTGTCTTGGTGCATATGTTCTCAGTGTACATATAACAAAAGATACCTTCATCAAGGTACAACATTTACAATACAAATGATGGTCATAGGGTACAATTTAACACCTAATGATACAACACTTAATGATAAGCATAGGGTACAAATAAGCAATAGGGAACAATCAATATCAATATAAATCATAAGGATTACCAGCAACAAAGTTATAGTCATGCAGTCATAAGTAGAAAGAGATTGGTGATGAGAACGATGAGAAGATTAATAGTAGTGCAGATTTAGTAAATAGTTTGACAGCGTTGAGGGAATTATTTGTTTAGCAGAGTGATGGCATTTGGGAAAAAACTGTTCTTGTGTCTAGTTGTTCTTGTGTGCAGTGCTCTATAGCGTCGTTTTGAGGGTAGGAGTTGAAACAGTTTATGTCGAGGATGTGAGGGATCTGTAAATATTTTCACGGCCCTCTTCTTGATTCGTGCAGTATACAGGTCCTCAATGGAAGGCAGGTTGGTAGCAATTATTTTTTCTACAGTTCTAATTATCTTCTGAAGTCTATGTCTTTCTTGTTGGGTTGCAGAACCGAACCAGACAGTTATAGAGGTGCAAATGACAGACTCAATAATTCCTCTATAGAACTGGATCAGCAGCTCCTTGAGCAGTTTGAGCTAACTGAGTTGGCGCAGAAAGAACATTCTTTGTTGTCCTTTTTAAATGATGTTTTTGATGTTAGCTGTCCATTTTAGATTTTGCGATATGATAGAACCTAGAAATTTAAAGGTTTCTACTGTTGATACTGTGTTGTCTAGTATTATGAGAGGTGGAAGTATGGAAGGGTTTCTCAACCTCTCATCTATATGCGGATTCGTCATTGTCTCGAATGAGACCAATCACTGTTGTGTCCTCTGCGAACTGCAGTAGTTTAACAGATGGGTCGTTGGAGATTCAGTCATTGGTATACAGAGAGAAGAGAAGTGGGGAGAGCACACAGCCTTGGCGGGGGGCTGTGCTAATTGTAAAGGTATCTGATGTGATCTTGCTTAGCTTCATTGCTTAGCCTGTTTGTTAGGAAGCTTGTGATCCACTTACAAGTCTGTTCTGGTACCTGTAGCTGGTTTAGCTTAGTTAGAAGAGTGTCTGGAATGATGGTATTGAATGCTGAGCTAAAGTCTACAAAGAGGACCCTTGCATAGGTCTTTGGAGACTCAAGATGTTGTAGGATGTAGTGCAGAGCCATATTAACAGCATCATCTGTTGATCTATTTGCTCGGTATGCAAATTGCTAGGGGTCTAACAGCGGATCCGTGATGGTTTTCAAGTAGGAAAGCACTAGCCTTTCAAACATCTAAATTATATTAAAATATCTTTACAATCCCCAATCCCCAAAACTTTTAAGCACCCCTAATATTTGGAAATTGAAAGTTGAAAATTTTGACATGCACTAAAATGTCATAATCTCTGTGTTATGTTGCTTCACTTTAAACACCTTGTTCTTTACTTCCAAGATTTTTTCTTTTAAAACTTTTATAGCCCAAGTCCAATACTGGCTGTATTCTCTTTACCAAATTTCTTTCACAACTGTCCCCATTTGTCAGGGGAAAAAAATATAAAATATCTTTTCAGTTTCAAGTACTGAATATTTGTCGAGTAAATATGTAGTTGCCGTTTTCTTTAAAAATTCTTTTTCTCTAACTGAAACACATAGTTCTCAAATATTTGAATCGAGATATGAACTTAGCTGAAATAGAGCAGAAGATTTCACTGACAATATTGTTCACCTGACAATTGTAGAATTGTTCCAATAATAGAAAATATAAAAAAGACATAGTGCATTTATTCAAGGAAAATGTTTTTTGAAACCAAGATTTCTTAAATTATTTTTTTTACACATCTCTACATCTTGACATACTTTCAATTGTTCAGATGTTATTAATGACACAATAGTTAAAGACAAGTTAACTAAGAGATGTAAATATATGCACGCCCACACACCCATAGGTGATATTCTATCCTACTTTCTGTAATTTTTTGTTGCTAGCATTTGATAAATTCCTGATAATGGTTCTTCTCTTTTATTTCTGAAATTATTATGCTACCACTTTACTATGATCTTTTTCTTTACCTTGCTTTTACAAGAAGTTTGTTCAATGGAATAGTAAAGTGCTTGGGGCTGAAATTTCCAGAATTCCTAACTAGCAAGATTAAAGCATGGAAATATTGGATGTAAATTCTCCAGGACTTTGGAGAATCTTGGAATGATCACAGCTATCAGATATTAACCACCACATCTTAATTGCAAAATTCCATATGTGCACTAGATTGCAGTCAAGAATTACAGAGAATAGTAATCCTTTCTTCCATCTACTGTTTAGTGGTATTTTTGCAACTACTCAAATATGTTGAATCACAGCACAGCTGTTATTTATACTTTATACTTGAGTAACTTATAAAGAATACGAAAGACAATATTTCTTTTAATCCAATTATAAACTATTCATAAATGGATACAATAAAAATCCACTCCAAAATTTTACTAACGTGGCAATGATATTGACAAAAATGCAATGGCATTTTTGCTCTTGGCAAAAATTGTATGCAAATTACATTGTAGGATTGGACTTTCGTGGAATAGTAGTATAATTCCAGTGGGGAATATCTTATATAGCTATCATTTTTTTTTATTAAAAAAGTTTTACAAAATTCCCCCCCATATATCCCCCTCCTACCTCCCACCCTAACCCCCCTCCCACACTCCCCCAAACCCTCCCCCTCCCGACTTCCCAGAGCAAATGCAGAAAATAGTACCCAACAATCACATACTAAATTATGCTAATTATCCATAACCCCCCTCTCTCTAAAACCTTAACTCCCCTTCCAGAAACAAGAAACAAAAAAAAGAAAAGTACATTCTTCTTCTAATCCATTCTATATCAGTCCATTCCATTCTTAGAGTCTTCAGAATCTTCCGATTAAATTGGTATTTCCAGTTCATCGATAAAATACATAGTTTTTAATATCCAGTCTTCATCAATCAAAACCAAGAAACATTCCATCTTTCAGTATTCATCAAAAATTCTTCTATAATATACCTTTCTTCCTTAAACAGTCTCTCAAATATGATTCATATTTCCAGCTTAAATTCTTAGATTTTACTGTCCAATCTCCAAAAATAAACAATATTCTATCTTCTCATATCTTTGATATCACTTGCATACATCAAATAGCATTACTAATATTGATATTAAACCAGTGGTGGGATTCAGCCAGTTCGCACCACTTCAGGAGAACCGGTTGTTAACTTTCTGAGCAGTTTGGCAAACTGGTTGTTGGAAGAAATCATTAGGGCAGAGAACCGGTTGTTAAATTACTTGAATCCCACCACTGTATTAAACCTATATTGTGTCCAAAATATGTCAATTATAATAATTAAAATCTTCAATTTACCTTATATATATCAAACAACATTATTAAAATTACACCTGTAACTTATATCCAAAATATATCAATTTTAACAATTAAATTCTCTTTAACCAAATAACAACATTACATCCATAAACAATCTCTCAAATATAATATTTAATCCAAATTCATAAATTTTACTATCTATCCTCCAAAATTAAACAATATTCCATCTTCCCATTTCTTTATACCTTACATATATCAAATAATACCACTAAAATTACACCTATAATTTATATCCAAAATATTCAATTATAACAATAACACTACTTACTCCTATAACTTATACCCAAAATAAATCAATTATAAAAATTAAACCCTATATAAAAAAAAATACCATCACAATCACATCTTAAGCATTCTCCCTCTCCTTGTCTTCTATCTTACACATTTTCCACCATCTGCTCCCCAATCAACTTAACATCTAGTAATAAAGGATTTCCAATCTTTAATACATTGGTATAAAAATCTCTTGCTTTAAAAACTGTGTTAACAAAATACTTTCTTCCTTTATAATTCACTGTTAAGCCAGCTGGAACCTCCCATCTAAAATCTGATGTTTCTTAAGCTCATCCACTAAAAAGGCAAATTCTTTTCTCTTTCTTAACATTTTAGGAGGAATTTCCTTCATCATTATTATATCTTGTCCTAATATTTGAAATTTATTTTTATAAAATGCTTGTAAAATTCCATACTTAATCTTCTTAGTTGTAAAATAAATAACCACATCTCTCAGTAATCGCTTCTGCCTTGCCAACCAAGAATTAACATGATAGATTTTTTCAATATTAAGTTCAAAATCTTCTGGTTCCACTCCATTTATCTGAGCAAAAGCCTGAGTAAAAGTCTCTTTTAAATTTTCCTGCCTGTATTCCTTTAATCCCCTCACCCTTATAGCATATTCCATTAATCTATATTGTAATATAACCCTTTCTTCATCTGCCCTATCCACCTTTACCTGAATATCATCTATTTTATTTTCTAAATTCAAATTAATTTGATTCGTTTGAACTTCCTCTATTTTCCTTTGCAAATCTAGATTAATTTGGTTAAGTTCTCCCAGTCTTTCCTCCATCTGAATACTAGATACCAATAATGACGTAATTGTATCCTTTACCATTTTCATATCCCTCTTCTGCTCTTCCACCATATCTTTAAAATCTGATATTTCTTTCTCCATTTCATTAAATTTTTGATCTATTTCTAAAAGATGAGTCTCCAAAAGCTCCTGTAAAAACTTCCTTAAAACTTCCTTGATATCTTCTTTTAATTTCCGTATCTGAACTGAAGAAATTTCAAAGATTTTAGTAGTAGTTAATTCTGTTTGCTTAAAAGCCATTTTTAAACTGTATAATCTAAAGAAGAGGGGGAAAAAATTCAATAATATTTTCTTCTTAAACACTAATAGAAAAAGGTAAAAAAAAATCATAAACAGTTCTTATTCATTCCATTTAGAGGATATCTTCTTATGTTCTTCTTATAGGTTCCACGCCAGCAGTTGTAATAAGCATTTCCTTAACTTTCGCTTCCAATACACAAAACACCATTTGCTTTCATTACACAAAATGCCATTTCCTTTCTTGTCTCCAATCTTTGCTACAAATATATCCTCTGATAGGGAGTTAAAATCTTCTTACTAGCAAATGCCAGCCCTCCTGTTTCTGCTCTGTCCTCATTAGCAATCCATTACAAATCCATTTCATTCATGGAGATGGACGCTGCGTTTTGTTCCGCCATTAGGCAGAAGCATTCCAGATCCGGAGCTTTTTTTGGGCTATAGAAGGAGCGTTCCCATCAAGCCTCCAGAAATTTTCCTGGGGCTTTCCTGGGGGCTCTACTTCAGCCCGAATGCTCATCTCTCCCTCTTTGCCTGAGGGAGAGATTTTCAAGCCACCAGACAGCCGGTTTGCACTGTCTGAGCGACTCTATGGAATCACGGAGCTAGCAGTCTAAAAAAGGCCACCATCAATGAAGCGGTGCCACCAGAAATCGTCTTATGTAGCTGTCATTTTAATGAACATTATAAACATTAATGAACATTGGGAAGACTATTTGGATCAGGAATATATAAATATTTGCCACCTGAATACCAGTACAGATTATTACAAATAAGTAACAAAACAGGCAACAAAATAGTTGACTATTTTATGAATGCTTGAAATGTTTCCCACAGAGATGATTCATCAATCATCGCTTCAGAGCAAGTTCAAAAAAGAATGGATATTGCAAAGGAACAACAGTAGTGAAATTGCACTCTAAATCACTTCTTATCTAAACAGTATGATTTAATGATATTAGTGAGGAGACAAATAAGGCATGGCTCTGGATATTTTAGGTATGAGATAACAGGACGCATTTTAGGAAAGATTTACCATTTTAATAACTGAAAATGAATTTAAATTAGTTTAGCCTTATACCCATTAGCTTAATATAGTAATTTACAAGTGTAACTTTATGCAAACAAGAACATTACATCAACATCACTATGCAAAATAAATGAATACATATTGTATTCAGAATATAGGGTATTTTATTTCATATTTCTGTGTAGACTTCTTCAGTGAAGTATAATTTTCCAGTTTAATTCAAATTTGTGATCTTATTTCTTTCATTATTCACAACCCATTAAGTTCTAAAAGAGTGATCAAAACTGTTCCTTTAAAAGAAAAAAAGGACTATGTTATTTTTCAGACTATAAGATGCTCTGAAGTGTAAGATGCATGTAGCTTTTGGGGAGGAAAACAAGGAAAAAAATCTGCCTCTGCCTCCCAGCAATTTACCTCCTTGCAGCAAACAGCAAACAGCCTGGTCAGCTTCAGCACAGCCTGATTTAGCACAAGCAGCAGATTGGTGGCTAGATCGGCCTCCCAGAATACTGCCAATCAGCTGTTCCAGGCTGCAGGGATAGCCGCTGTCTCTCTCCGCCTCCTGGAATAGGCCAAAAATAGGACGTTCAGAGGCCAAAAATGGGGCACACAGAGGCGGTGATAGGTGGCAGCAGCGATGGGTGGTGACACTGGTGATGGGCAGTGGTGATCCTTGCAGCCTGGAACACCTGCTAGGCACTATACTGGGTGGCCTATCCAACCGCCAATCAGCTGCTTGTGCTAAATCAGGCAATTTTCTGAAGCTGACCAGGCTGTTTGCTGTTTGCTGCAAGGAAGTAAATTGCTGGAAGGCGGAGAACAAAGGAAGGTGGGGGGGGAGGGCTTTGGCAACATTCACTGTATAAGACACAAAGACATTTCCACCCACTTTTGTGGGGGGAGTGCATCTTTTTTTTTTATTGAAAAAGTTTTTACAAAAATTCCCACCCCTTTCCCCCCTCTCCCCCCACTCCATCCCCTCCCCCCTCCCTCCAAAACCACCCTCCTCCCTTCCCCCCGACTTCCCATAACAAACACAAGGTATAGTTCAAAAGAAAAAACAATCATTCGCTAAATTTTCCCTAACACAAATTATAATCCTCCTCTTCTTCTCAAATCCTAACTTCCCCCATACAAATCAGAGATAAATACATCCTAATCATTCAAAGGCAATCTAATATCTCTTAATCTGATATCTATTTTGCATATATTCAATCCATTTTTTCCATTCAGTTAGATATTTTTCTTGTGTAGTATCTTTCAAAAAGGCTGAGATTTTAGCCATCTCAGCCAAATTAGCAACTTTTAATATCCATTCTTCTATAGTAGGTAACTCTTTTTTCTTCCAGTATTGTCCTATCAGTAGTCTTGCCGCTGTTTAAAATTTAAGTTTAAGTTTAAAATCAGCTTAGTCTCAATTACTTTACAGTCCGTAATAATTCCCAATAAGAAAAATTGCGGCAGGAACTTTATCTTCTTTTTCAAAACATTTTGTATAATCCACCAGATCCTTATCCAAAAAAACTTAATCTTCTTACGTCCACCAAATATGAAAATATGTAGCATCATCACAATTACATCTCCAACATTTCGCTTGCATGGGGGAAGAGTGCATCTTATACACCAAAAAATATGGTAATTGGAATCTTTTAGTTTCTAGCAGTTTTTTTTTTTACTTTATTATTATGACGGTTTAACTGCTGTATTTGATTTTTAATAACAGATGAACATTTATTTTAAAAATACACACATGAAAAATTGGGTTTAGAAATACTTCAGAAATATTGGTGGTTATTATATGTACTTGAAAGGCAGAGACCTAATTTATTTACTTGCAGATTTAAACTCTATCATTAGGAGCTGTGATGGTGCAGTGGTTGGAATGCGGTATTGCAAACTAACTCTGACCACAGCCAGGAGTTTTATTCTGATGTGCTCAAGGTTTATTTATTTATTAATTTTTGTCACACAGTATATATAAGCATGAGCATGAAGTAATTATACAATATTTAAGCATATATATGAGTGTGAGTATGTAATAACTATATTAATTGGATATAATGAAGGAAAACAATAGGACAGTTTTTAGTTAAAGCTTTGGGGATTTTGGGAAGAGATCATAGAGTCAGGTAGTGTATTCCAAGTATTAACAACTCTGTTACTGAAGTCATATTTTCTGCAATCAAGATTGGAGTGGTTAACATTAAGCTAAAATTTATTGTGTGCTTGTGTATTGTTGTAATTGAAGCTGAAGTAGTCTTCAACAGGAAGGACATTGTAATAGATGATTCTATGAGTTAAACTCAGGTCATGTTGAAGGCAGCATAGTTCTAAATTTTCTAAACCCAGGATTTCAAGTCTGGTGGCATAAGGTATTTTGTTGTATTCAGAGGAGTGGAGTACTCTTCTTGTAAAATATTTCTGGACACATTCAATTGTATTGATGTCAGAAATGTGGTATGGGTTCCAAACAGTCGAGCTGTATTCAAGAATTGGTCTAGCAAATGTTTCATATGCTCTGGTTAGTAGTGTAGTGTTTTTGGAGAAGAAGCTATGCAAGATTAGGTTTACAACTTTTAAAGCCTTTTTTGCGATGTAGTTACAGTGGGCTTTGGCACTTAGATCATTTGAAATGAAAATTCCAAGATCTTTAACAGGGTGGGGGTCATCAGTAAGGTAATGTCCATCAAGCTTAACTTAGTGTTTAGGTTCTTTTTTCCAATATGTAAGACTGAGCATTTGCTGGTTAAGATTTGGAGTTGCCAAGTTTTAGACCATTCAGATAAGAAGTCCAGATCTTTTTGGAGGATAGTTGTATTGTTGGTGGTGTTAAATAGTTTGACATCGTCAGCAAAGAGAACACAATTACTTGTAATATGGTCACAAAGATCATTAACGTATAATATGAAGAGTGTTGGCCCAAGAACGCTGCCTTGGGGAACACCACTTTTAATAGGAACAGGGTTCGATAGAGCATTGCCAATTTTGACCACTTATTGTCTGTTTGATAGAAAAGCTGTTATCCAATTGTGGAGGGGTCCTGAGATGCCGTAGGATTTTAGCTTTAGGAGAAGTTTATCATGTACTACTGAGTCAAAGGCTTTAAAAAAGTCTATGTAGATTGCATCTATTTCTTTGCCCTGATCAAGATTTGTAGTCCATATGTTTTTGCAGTGAAGAAGTTGTAAATTAATGATAATTATTTTCTGAAATCAAATTGTTTATTAGAGAGTAGATTGTTTGTTTCTAGATGGAGGGTAATGAGGTTGACTCAGTCTACCATCTTTCTGAGGTTAGAAAAATGAGAACCCAGATATTTGGAAGCAATATGCTGACATTTGTAAACCACTCAGAGAATGCTGTAAAGCACTAATCTAAGTACCTGCAACATTTCTCAAGATCTTTTGGTAACAGTCTTTGATTTTTAGAATATCTATTCATGCCCTTTGGTTCCATTTGAGCAGTAACATAAATGTCATAGATTCAAGAAACTGCAGCTCCCACATGGTTTATAATGTTCATGTATGTGCTTGCTAGAGATACAGACATGAATATATTATAATGGATTTGTAGACTAGATTCAGCTTTTACACTTTATTAATAGAATAGAATACAGTGGTGGGATTCAGCCAGTTCGCACCACTTCAGAAGAACCGGTTGTTAACTTTCTGAGCAGTTTGGCAAACTGGTTGTTGGAAGAAATCATTAGACAGAGAACCGGTTGTTAATTTACTTGAATCCCACCACTGATAGAATAGAATTTTTATTGGCCAAGTGTGATTGGACACACAAGGAATTTGTCTTGGTGCATATGCTCTGGTTAGTAGTGTAGTGTTTTTGGAGAAGAAGCTATGCAAGATTAGGTTTACAACTTTTAAAGCCTTTTTTGCGATGTAGTTACAGTGGGCTTTGGCACTTATATCATTTGATATGAAAATTCCAAGATCTTTAACAGGGTGGGGGTCATCAGTAAGGTAATGTCCATCAAGCTTAACTTAGTGTTTAGGTTCTTTTTTCCAATATGTAAGACTGAGCATTTGCTGGTTAAGATTTGAAGTTGCCAAGTTTTAGACCATTCAGATAAGAAGTCCAGATCTTTTTGGAGGATAGCTGTATTGTTGGTGGTGTTAAATAGTTTGACATCGTCAGCAAAGAGAACACAATTACTTGTAATATGGTCACAAAGATCATTAATGTACAATATGAAGAGTGTTGGCCCAAGAACGCTGCCTTGGGGAACACCACTTTTAACAGGAACAGGGTTCGATAGAGCATTGCCAATTTTGACCACTTATTGTCTGTTTGATAGAAAAGCTGTTATCCAATTGTGGAGGGGTCCTGAGATGCCGTAGGATTTTAGCTTTAGGAGAAGTTTATCATGTACTACTGAGTCGAAGGCTTTAAAAAAGTCTATGTAGATTGCATCTATTGCTTTGCCCTGATCAAGATTTGTAGTCCATATGTTTTTGCAGTGAAGAAGTTGTAAATTAATGATAATTTTTTTCTGAAATCAAATTGTTTATTAGAGAGTAAATTGTTTGTTTCTAGATGGAGTGTAATGAGGTTGACTCAGTCTACCATCTTTCTGAGGTTAGAAAAATGAGAACCCAGATATTTGGAGGCAATATGCTGACATTTGTAAACCACTCAGAGAATGCTGCAAAGCACTAATCTAAGTACCTGCAACATTTCTCAAGATCTTTTGGTAACAGTCTTTGATTTTTAGAATATCTATTCATGCCCTTTGGTTCCATTTGAGCAGTAACATAAATGTCATAGATTCAAGAAACTGCAGCTCCCACATGGTTTATAATGTTCATGTATGTGCTTGCTAGAGATACAGACGTGAATATATTATAATGGATTTGTAGACTAGATTCAGCTTTTACAAACTTTATTAATAGAATAGAATACAGTGGTGGGATTCAGCCAGTTCGCACCACTTCAGAAGAACCGGTTGTTAACTTTCTGAGCAGTTTGGCAAACTGGTTGTTGGAAGAAATCATTAGACAGAGAACCGGTTGTTAATTTACTTGAATCCCACCACTGATAGAATAGAATTTTTATTGGCCAAGTGTGATTGGACACACAAGGAATTTGTCTTGGTGCATATGCTCTCAGTGTACATAAAAGAAAAGATACCTTCATCGAGGTACAACATTTACAACACAAATGATGGTCATAGGGTACAAATTTAACACTTAATGATACAACACTTAATGGTAATCATAGGGTACAAATAAGCAATCAGGAACAATCAATATCAATATAAATCATAAGGATTACCAGCAACAAAGTTACAGTCATACAGTCGTAAGTGGAAAGAGATTGGTGATGGAAACGATGAGAAGATTAATAGTAGTTCAGATTTAGTAAATAGTTTGACAGTGTTGAGGGAATTGTTTGTTTAGCAGAGTGATGGCTAAAATTATTTCAAAAATTTGAAATAAATTATTTCAAAAAAATAATTTTGAAATTTATTCCATCTGTGTGATTTTAGGAGAAATAAGAGAAGGGAGTGGAGTGGAGTGGAGCAGAGTGGAAGGGAAGGGAAGGGAAGGGAAGGAAGAGAAGAGAAGAGAAGAGAAGAGAAGAGAAGAGAAGAGAAGAGAAGAGAAGAGAATTGTTTAATGGGCTATTATTATAGATTAATAGCTCACAATTTGCATGACTTATTAAAATATGCAGGGAGATGGTCCAAACTGTAAGCTAAAAGATGCCATGTATTTATTTTTGCTTGTTAGTTTGATATACTAATGGCCTTAAAGTCATGTCTCATTTATTGGTTTGAAGTCTTTCTGCTGTATTTTAAATGAACCATCTTTCTCTCCTTGTATATAAATTATATCTATCTGTATCTATCTGTATCTATATCTATCTACACACACACACACACACACACACACACACACACACACACACACACACAGAGTATCTTGTCTGCATCTGTGTGTGCGTCTCCCTCTCTCTCTCTCTGTGCCTGTAATGCCGGGGGAGGGGGGAGAGAAGGAGAGAGATGTATGAATATAAATATGAAGTATCATGCAGACATATAGTACATATAGCAACAGGCAAAGGAAAATAATGTCCCTTGAAATATGCCTCTGAAAACTTATGTGGAACAGAAGAAAAGATGATCTAGCAGTAATGATCTAGCAGTAATTGCGGTGACTCAGATGAGACGGCTGAGGGTGGTCTTGGTGACATTTTATGGGATGAGTTTGACCCTGTGGCTCCCGAGGACATGGACAGGTTGTTGGGTAGGTTGAATGCCACCACGTGTTTACTGGACCCGTGCCCCTCCTGGTTGGTGCTGGCCACTCAGGAGGTGACACGAGGCTGGCTCCAGGCAATTACGAGCGCTTCCTTGGTGGAGGGAGTCTTCCCGGCCGCCTTGAAAGAGGCGGTGGTGAGACCCCTCCTCAAGAAGCCTTCCCTGGACCCGGCTGCTTTAGGTAACTATCGTCCGGTCTCCAACTTTCGCTTCGCGGCGAAGGTTGTAGAGAGTATGGTGGCATATCAGTTTCCCTTGCACCTGGAGGAAACTGTCTATCTAGACCCGTTCCAGTCCGGTTTCCGGCCCGGCTACAGCACTGAGACTGAGATCATCAGTGGCTTCGGTGTGAGGTACCAGCTGTACGCTGATGACACCCAGCTGTACTTTTCCACACCGGGCCACCCCAACGAAGCTATCGAAGTGTCCCGGTGTTTGGAGGCCATACGGGTCTGGATGGGGAGAAATAGGCTCAAGCTCAATCCCTCCAAGACAGAGTGGCTGTGGATGCCGGCATCCCGGTACAGTCAGCTGAGTCCACGGCTGACTGTTGGGGGCGAGTCATTGGCCCCAATGGAGAGGGTGCGCAACTTGGGCGTCCTCCTGGATGAATGGCTGTCTTTTGAAGATCATTTGACGGCCGTCTCCAGGAGAGCTTTCTACCAGGTACGCCTGGTGCGCCAGCTGCGCCCCTTTCTAGACCGGGATGCCCTATGCACGGTCACTCACGCCCTTGTGACGTCTCGCCTGGATTACTGCAATGCTCTCTACATGGGGCTCCCCTTGAAGGGCATCCGGAGACTGCAGTTAGTTCAGAATGCGGCTGCGCGGGTTATAGAGGGAGCCCCTCGTGGCTCCCGTATGACACCTATCCTGCGCAGACTGCACTGGCTACCTGTGGCCTTCCGGGTGCGCTTCAAGGTTTTGGTAACCACCTTTAAAGCGCTCCATGGCATAGGGCCGGGTTACTTACGGGACCGCCTACTGCTACCGAATACCTCTCACCGACCTGTGCGCTCTCACAGAGACGGACTCCTCAGGGTGCCGTCAGCTAGGCAATGTCGTCTGGCGACGCCCAGGGGACGGGCCTTCTCTGTGGGGGCTCCCACCCTCTGGAACGAACTCCCCCCAGGACTCCGTCAACTTCCGGACCTCCGAACCTTCCGTCACGAGCTTAAGACACATTTATTCATCTGTGTAGGACTGGACTAGATTTTAAATTTATAGGGGTTTTAATTAGTTTTAATATTTATATTATTTTTTAAGAATCTGGCTTTAGAATAAGTTTTTTAATGGTTATTTTAATTTGTATATTACTGTTTTTATTTGCCTGTGAACCGCCCTGAGTCCTTCGGGAGATAGGGCAGTATACAAATACGAATAATAAATAAATAAATAAATAAATAAATAATGAATTCTGGTAAAATGCAGAGGAAACAGAGATAAGATATCAATAAACTATGAAAGGTTGTGCATTAGCTGGCTTTTAGTTCAGCTCAAGTAAAATACATGGGAGAAATTAATAGTATTCAGTCACCCAGTAAAATATATGATATGATATTATTATCAGATATAATATATTATATGGAGATGATGCCCCATGACTTCTTATGTTAACTTTTTAATGAAACATTTGTCTAGAAATTAGACTTATAATAGATTTCTGTCCAACAAAGCTTAGGAAGAAGTTCATATTTCATTCTGAAAAAATAAGAAACATTTTTGTAATATATATGTGTACATATTTATATCATATTCATATAGACATGCATGTAAAACCTGTGACCCAACAAATTTTTGCTTTTGATTTACATATCAATTATTTGTAAATTTAACAAGACTACAATCAAAAGCCACAAAAAACACAAATATAACTCATTCTTTTATAAACATTAAATATTTGGTATGTACATATCAAAAAATATAACACAATTAATAACATGTAATATAAATAAAATATATAAAGAGGTTTCTTTAGATATAGATAGAAGGAAGTAATTTAATTTTATATTTTGGGAAATTTGAATTCTCTCAACGTGAATATTATTCTCGGATTAATATTTTAGAATGTAATATTATATTCTGAAAATAAATTTAAATTTGTTTAGAAAAAAATTGTAGGGTTCTTCAATTCTGAGAATATTCTAGAAAATGTAATTACTAATTAATGAAGATTTGGTTTTTTGAATTTGGAACTATATTGTCAAGCTTATCTATTCTCAAGTATTAAATACTGGAAGTCAAAAATTTGAATTAATTTTTCAACTTGGATCCTTTAGGCAACTATATATACACCAAAATAGCACCTTTGGCTGAATGGCGTATTAAGATCTAAATATAATAGCACTGTATTTGGAAATAATTATATCAGTTAAAAAGCTATGGAATGGAATGTTTAATTAAGAACAGATCCAATCTTTTCCCAAGCGAAATTGACTTTACGGAAAAATCCAACATTAAAAATTGGGAAAAAAATGGTAATATGAAAAAATTGGATGGAAGTGGGGTATTGATTTTGGGTCAATTAATAGATGATATTTGTCTCTCACCATAACATTTGTTCAAAATTCATTTTCATCATCTATCAGATATAATTCAGTGGTAATATTTACAGCCACATTTGTTAACAACAGTTTGGAACAGCTGCATTTTCAGCTTCTGAGGCACCCAAACAACTGAATAAACCTTTTAAAGCTTAAAAATATCCTCCTATTATTGTATATGTGTGTTTATCTGTGCAAGTGCATGCACACCTGTACATATAGCAGAAATGAACTGATGGCTCAAGAGACATCTTCATGACAACTTCATTTCCAGCTGGAATGATGCTACTACTTGCTTCATTTAGAACAAGACCACTCCACATAATCATTTGTGAGTAATGCAACTGATGCCAAGAAATAGTGTCTGATAGGTGTCCCTTTCATACTAGATCTCTTATCCATGATCATAAAATCATTGCTGAAATTTGATTGCCTAGACAGCCAGCTGTCAACTATGCAATGTATGGTTCTGGTAACCTCATCTACCTATGACCTACAGTCACATTTTTTTTTCATGAAGCAGAACCTACCTGTGCCTCAGTCTAGGATCATGAAATGTTCTGAGGCCTTTAGAGGGAGGCATAATCATTTCCACTCTACTCCCACCAGAATGTGGTGAGGGACAAGTAAAGACTATATGATCCATTTCAAGTAGACCAAGTATCTGAGAAAAAGTGGAAATAACTGTCCTGTTCTGCACTATAATTATGATATTTCTCTGCACTATTTCTGCTCTTGTACAAATACTCCGAACATTTCTGTGCAATTTGTGTGTGAAGCACACAATCCCTGTCAAAACAGAATTAACTGAAAAGCAAGCAGCTGTGTCAGGTTCAGGTCAGGCATAGCTATAAATCTCTAATCTTCCATAAACCGAATCTCAGGAACTAGTTAACAGCAGACACTTCAAGACTCTTAAATAACATGCTGTACTGCATACAAGAAAAAAGTTCTTTCATATAGAAGATTGACTTGCTGCAGAACATAGAAGTCAAGTCCTTCAGATATATCAGTCTAGCTTTAAATCTTAAACCTTTTGCTCTTGCCTTTTCAGGTTAATGGGCTTTTTTCCCCACCTTGTGATTGGAATGCCCCTCTGCTTACATAATAGGTCCCTCTTATCTGAGCTTCTTGGTTCCTGCTTCACCATTTTCACAAAATGCCAGGTAAGAAAAAAAAGGTGCAAGGCAAGCCAAAAGCATATAAAAATAATTGCCAAAATGCTATTCAGGTGGAGTTTAAGGAGGTGGCAATACTCCCTACTCAGCTGTCAGTATCTAACCTTCCCCACTATTCACCATATGTGAAAATGAAGTACCAACACTGAAGATTGTCTCTATACCAGAACCATCAGAGAAACTACTGTTACCTTATGCCTCCCATCGACCCGTACGCTCTCACAGAGAGGGCCTTCTCAGGGTGCCGTCCGCCAAACAATGTCGGCTGGCGGCCCCCAGGAGTAGGGCCTTCTCTGTGGGAGCACCAACACTCTGGAACGAACTCCCCCCTGGCTTACGTCAACTGCCTGATCTTCGGACCTTTCGTCGTGAGCTTAAAACATATTTATTCATTCAAGCAGGACTGGCATAAATAGTTGATTTTAAATTGGGGTTTTAATAATATTTTAAATTTTTAAATGTTTTAATTATTGGCCGTAGAGTAATAGTTCATTTTAAATTCTTTTAATTGTATATATTCTGTGTTTTTATTCTGGCTGTACACCGCCCTGAGTCCTTCGGGAGAAGGGCGGTATAGAAATTTAATAAAATAAAATAAAATAAAATATAATATATTATATGGAGATGATGCCCCCATGACTTCTTATGTTAACTTTTTAATGAAACATTTGTCTAGAAATTAGACTTATAATAGATTTCTGTCCAACAAAGCTTAGGAAGAAGTTCATATTTCATTCTGAAAAAATAAGAAACATTTTTGTAATATATATGTGTACATATTTATATCATATTCATATAGACATGCATGTAAAACCTGTGACCCAACAAATTTTTGCTTTTGATTTACATATCAATTATTTGTAAATTTAACAAGACTACAATCAAAAGCCACAAAAAACACAAATATAACTCATTCTTTTATAAACATTAAATATTTGGTATGTGCATATCAAAAAATATAACACAATTAATAACATGTAATATAAATAAAATATATAAAGAGGTTTCTTTAGATATAGATAGAAGGAAGTAATTTAATTTTATATTTTGGGAAATTTGAATTCTCTCAACGTGAATATTATTCTCGGATTAATATTTTAGAATGTAATATTATATTCTGAAAATAAATTTAAATTTGTTTAGAAAAAAATTGTAGGGTTCTTCAATTCTGAGAATATTCTAGAAAATGTAATTACTAATTAATGAGGATTTGGTTTTTTGAATTTGGAACTATATTGTCAAGCTTATCTATTCTCAAGTATTAAATACTGGAAGTCAAAAATTTGAATTAATTTTTCAACTTGGATCCTTTAGGCAACTATATATACACCAAAATAGCACCTTTGGCTGAATGGCGTATTAAGATCTAAATATAATAGCACTGTATTTGGAAATAATTATATCAGTTAAAAAGCTATGGAATCGAATAGAATAGAATAGAATAGAATTTTTATTGGCCAAGTGTGATTGGACACACAAGGAATTTGTCTTGGTGCATATGCTCTCAGTGTACATAAAAGAAAAGATACGTTCATCAAGGTACAACATTTACAACAAATGAATGTTTTATTAAAAACAGATCCAATCTTTTCCCAAGCGAAATTGACTTTACGGAAAAATCCAACATTAAAAATTGGGAAAAAGATGGTAATATGAAAAAATTGGATGGAAGTGGGGTATTGATTTTGGGTCAATTAATAGATGATATTTGTCTCTCACCATAACATTTGTTCAAAATTCATTTTCATCATCTATCAGATATAATTCAGTGGTAATATTTACAGCCACATTTGTTAAAAACAGTTTGGAACAGCTGCATTTTCAGCTTCTGAGGCACCCAAACAACTGAATAAACCTTTTAAAGCTTAAAAATATCCTCCTATTATTGTATATGTGTGTTTATCTGTGCAAGTGCATGCACACCTGTACATATAGCAGAAATGAACTGATGGCTCAAGAGACATCTTCATGACAACTTCATTTCCAGCTGGGATGATGCTACTACTTGCTTCATTTAGAACAAGACCACTCCACATAATCATTTGTGAGTAATGCAACTGATGCCAAGAAATAGTGTCTGATAGGTGTCCCTTTCATACTAGATCTCTTATCCATGATCATAAAATCATTGCTGAAATTTGATTGCCTAGACAGCCAGCTGTCAACTATGCAATGTACGGTTCTGGTAACCTCATCTACCTATGACCTACAGTCACATTTTTTTTTCATGAAGCAGAACCTACCTGTGCCTCAGTCCAGGATCATGAAATGTTCTGAGGCCTTTAGAGGGAGGCATAATCATTTCCACTCTACTCCCACCAGAATGTGGTGAGGGACAAGTAAAGACTATATGATCCATTTCAAGTAGACCAAGTATCTGAGAAAAAGTGGAAATAACTGTCCTGTTCTGCACTATAATTATGATATTTCTCTGCACTATTTCTGCTCTTGTACAAATACTCCGAACATTTCTGTGCAATTTGTGTGTGAAGCACACAATCCCTGTCAAAACAGAATTAACTGAAAAGCAAGCAGCTGTGTCAGGTTCAGGTCAGGCATAGCTATAAATCTCTAATCTTCCATAAACCGAATCTCAGGAACTAGTTAACAGCAGACACTTCAAGACTCTTAAATAACATGCTGTACTGCATACAAGAAAAAAGTTCTTTCATATAGAAGATTGACTTGCTGCAGAACATAGAAGTCAAGTCCTTCAGATATATCAGTCTAGCTTTAAATCTTAAACCTTTTGCTCTTGCCTTTTCAGGTTAATGGGCTTTTTTCCCCACCTTGAGATTGGAATGCCCCTCTGCTTACATAATAGGTCCCTCTTATCTGAGCTTCTTGGTTCCTGCTTCACCATTTTCACAAAATGTCAGGTAAGAATAAAAAACGTGCAAGGCAAGCCAAAAGCATACAAAAATAATTGCCAAAATGCTATTCAGGTGGAGTTTAAGGAGGTGGCAATACTCCCTACTCAGCTGTCAGTATCTAACCTTCCCCACTATTCACCATATGTGAAAATAAAGTACCAACACTGAAGATTGTCTCTATACCAGAACCATCAGAGAAACTACTGAATCTATGAAATGTTCCACAAACCTTTGGTGCTGGTACTGATGGAACTTGATTTGTTTCAGGAAGATGGTTCTCGCATTCAATTCCTAAATTAGTTTCAGGATTTGTTCAAAGGTTTGTCAAACTGAAAGATTTATGCAGCCTTAATATCCATATAACCTTTTTCTTCTGGCCTTCCTTCATCACCCGAATCAGCAGGAACATGATTGTGCTAATGTATCAGTTCAGCCAGGTAAGAAGAAACAGCTGCAGGCAGAAGTAGCATGTGAATAATCAATTAAATTTATGTCGTCCCAGGTTTCTTTGGATTTTATTTAGTTTTTAAAATGGAAGCAGTGAAATTGACATCTGATCCAAATTTAAGTGGTGGTGGGGAAGTATTTACAAATAGATTCAGTTTGCTTCTTATATTTTTGGCTGCTGAATTCTCTCAGCAAGAACATCAAAGGTATTAAAATCAAAACTGAAATAAAAATCAAACTCATAAAAAATAGCACAGATCTATTTAAAAGTTTTATTTTATGCTTATTTTTTTCTCAAAAGCATATAAATAATATATTTCTATTTGGCAATCCAGAAAGCAAAGATGGTCTTGGAACTCTTGACCCTGAGTCACCATGAGACATTTGTGGCAATTATGTGTTATTTTTCTTAGATAATTTCATCTTTGCAGCATCATTGAGCTTATGGTGGCATTCTCTCATGAAACTTCATAACCTAATCTATTTAGGATGAAACCCTTTTCTTCATATATATTACTCAAATTCATCACATACAGTACTAAAAAAAATCCTAATCAGAATATCGTGCAAATGAAGACAGTATTTTTTTCACTGATTTGTAATTTATTTTAATATAGAACATTAAAATAAATATTTTGTTTCCCTTCTTTCAAATATCCTTGTCCTTCAATCAAGTAGGTGACTGCACCTCTGATTTATAATCCAATATTGATTTTATTTTTTACATTTATATTTCTTTACACTTTTATATTTACATATCTAGGAAAATGTAGAGATGAATTGTACGAAATGCAAATGGAAACAATAATGGTCCTAAGCAGCAGACATGACAAGAAACTTGATAGGTGCTACAGGTACTGACTTTTCTAGACTTTTGGTATAAATATGAATATTAAATGTCTACTGTGAGTATAAACTAAGCAAACGCTGCTAAAAAATATTTCAGTATTTTAAAAAATGAAAACAATGTAGTTTGTTTACAAGAAACATACTAGAAAAATCAATATGGAATGTTTGATCTGCAAAAAATTAAGTGAAGAATTTACTTCAGCAGGAGTCAAAAAGAAATAAGGATTTTTGTATCTAAATCCCCAATTAAAACCAGAACTGATATTGACTGATGATTATGGCAGTTATGTATGGGTTGAAGCTACTCTCCATGGGATTAACTTTGATAATAATGGCAATTTATGCTCCAAACAGGGAAAAAGTAAATAGTTTAGAAAGTCTTTTGGATAAATTAATGGACTTACCATATGAATATTGGTGTTTAATAGGAAACTAGATTGGGGTAGTTTGTACACAAAAAGAGACTTCTGAGAAAGAAATTAAGACAACATATGATAATGTAGAAAGGTGTTTTTTTTTAAAATATGGTCAGTCTAGATGCATGGAGGTATAAAAATGGTCATGCAAAAAAAAAATGTTTTTCAGAAAGACCTAGATGTTTCTCAAGAATTGATATATTTTGAATATCCAAGAATTTGGCTACTAGCATACATAATGCCGAGATACCACCAAAGACTTTTTAAGAACAAAGCTCAGTGACTTTAGCATTTAAAAGAAAATCCAGCTCCTTCAGATGGAAGTTTAATGAAACGTTATTACAAAAAGAAACAGTATGGAAGGCTGCAAAAATAGGTTAAAAGAAATTTTTTGACAGACATAAAGATGGTTTGAGATGCAAGTAAAAGCTTTTATGATGAGACATTTTATATAATATAATAGCAGACTCAAAAAGTAAGAGAAAATTCAAGCAATTTTAGATGAGATAAAAAATGAAAGAAGAATTAAAGAAATCCACAGAAAAGAAAATTATTTTACATCAGTGGTAATTACCCATGTTAATAGTAATAGAAATGGTAGTACACATGAATTACGTGAAACAAAAAAATAAAATAAAATAAAAATGAATGTGCAAATAAGCCAAAGAAAATTTTGGCATATGAATTGAGGAATAAAAAAGATACAAAAATCAAGAAGAAAGCTAAATTAGGGAATACTGTAACTCTATTTAGGGTTTATTTAAACTAAAAAAAGTGACCATATGAGCAATAGGGAGCAGCTTCCTCCACAAGTTTAATTATATAATGTGTAAAGAACAGACAACTGCATTGTGAAGCCCCTCATACATACATACATCACAAACCCTCTACTGATATTATATGGAAGCCCGTGATTTCTAGGCATGAAGGCCTATTAAATCTACAATCCATTCTGACCTGGTGGACTTTAATCTTTAAATTGACATGACTGAGATAATTTATAGAGAAAACTACTATTTGTTGCTTGGATGTCAATTTTTACTAGTTTTAAATGTAACTGAATAAGGTTTGCTTGGACTCATAAAAACCATTTTTAAGTTAAGAATAAGAGATAAGCTCTCCGAGGTTCCATTCAGCCATTATTAAATGTAGTACAATTCACTTGTGAGCAGTGATAACCAGTAGTGCCATGTTTAATTTATGCCTCTTATGCCAGTTAAAGCAAGGGAATTTGTGTGTTCAGTACAGATGCCTTTGTGCATATGGTTGGCTTTCCCATGAGTTCGATGTCACATTGAAATGATATTTGGCAGAAGGTTGTCAAATTGTAGGCATGACTTATATATTTCAGCTATGTCTCAGTTGAACCCTGAAAGCAAAAGAATGCAGAACATAGAACAGAAAATAAATTACCTAGGAGCTCATAGCAAGAGTAGGGAGCAAGGGTTGTATTCAACTTCCTACATATTGGGGTGATTTAGATATGGGGGCGCAGATCTTTAACAGAGGTCTATCCCAACTCCTATTTCATATATTTTCTCCAGGCAAGAAGCAGTAAAGAGAGAAGATTTTAAAACTTCTTTTGCACATTGGAAGCCTGACTTTGTTTTGGCTTTGTATCCTGACCCTTTTTTTTTAAAGGCAAAACACAGTTAGAACAGACTTTCAATAAATATCACATCTTTCTTTAACAAATATTTTATACTCAAATTCTAAGAGCGAATGATTCCATATTCACATATTGATAAATATGTGCTGTGAGTACAAAGAGGGAAAGAGAGAGAAATTTTATGGTTTTTTTCTAAGAGTGAGTTTAATCAGAGTGTGTGTGATACATTTTGGGCAAGAAATAAAAAACAAATTATAAACTATAAGCACTTCCAGTACTTAAAGCTATTTTTAATCTAAAAGATAAAAGAGAATTTATAAACTCAGAAAGTGTTTCCTATTTTTTCAAACAGAATAAATACTTAAAGGATAAAGCATTCAGATTTGTATTAATTTTTTCAATATTTTAATGGAGATGTAAGATAATGATCGCCTTTAGTTAATTGCAGGAATTACTATGGATTGTTTTTGATTCACATTGTAATGACTGAGTTCAATGAATTATTCCAATAACTTTGAATTGTCATATCAGAAAGTTATTTTGTTCATAATCATTGTGGCACTATATAGTAAGCATGCAAACCATAATAGAGTGATTAGGTGGTATCACAGATCGGATCTCCCAATTTCATAATTCTCTAGACTAGTATAAAATACCTAGAAAAGGCTATCTTTATTTATTCTAGTCCAAATGTTATGGTTCAATTCTACCCCTGTTATCAAACAAGCTTAAGTATGTGAAGGAACTGGATTCTTCAATTTCTCTCATTTATATTGATCTCTATATCATTATGAAAACCTATTGAATTGCACAGGTGTCATGATGTTTATTATTTGTAAGCAATTAATGAATTTGGCAAATTGTGAAAAATAATGACTAAATAAATATGTATGCAGTAAATAAAAGCATATTTTCCCTTGCTATTTTTAATTATGTGGCTCAAGTGTGTTTGTTTGTTGTTTAATTTTCTTTTTTCTAATGCAAGCTGCAATTGTTAATTACCAAACAACAGAAAAAATACAACACAGAGATTTCATAAAAATAGCCTTCTATAAATACTGTCTATGTTAGACCCACTATTTTTTTTTACATATTTTCCATTGAACCATATTTTTGTAAAAAAAGAAAAGAAAGAAAGAAAACAGAATATGGAATACATTCAGTTTTGTATTCTTTTTTGCTTTACTTTCCTTTGCCCATACACAATAAATGCCATAAATCATAACATTAAAACAAAAACAATAGTATATATCATAAATGAGTTTGGTTCCTTTATTTTGTGCTATTTTATTCTAATTTCTTCTGTGGTTCTATGCCTTTAAACTATTTTCTTGCTGGCAAATAATGTAATACAGAATAGTGAAAATGTTAAATTCCAGGCTATTGGTAACCCCCTGCATATCTGTGTTTTCCCCCAAGGGAAAATACAACAATCATAAAGGCCAACACACAGGATGGAAATAATATTAAAAGAGTTGACTGATTTTCTTTATATAGGATGATTTTGATAATTAAATTATAATATTTACAGGTTTGACAGGCTATTATTATACGGTTTATGGTTATACCAGTGCCAGTCCTTTTAATGTGAATTCTAATTGAACGATGTGGACATAATCAATTCTATCTTTTTAACAATGCAATCAAGTGGCATGTTGAGAATGTAGTTGAATTTCTTTATAAATTAGAGGACCTTATTGCTGTGCTAAGTAAAAAACACTGAACAATTTTCCCCTGTTCCTAGTACTGCATCATGCTGTTCCATTATACTAACACTGAATTCCTACTGCTAAACTAAAAAAAAAAATCCATTCACTTTTCTTTATTTCCATGCTTCATTCTGATTTCATGTTATGTTATCATATTAAAGTCTCATCACATGCTACACACACACACACATGTATGCGTGTGCCTGTTTGCACATATATTTGCATGTACATGCACTGTTCCTATGTAGTAGATAGATATTTTTGACTTCTCAGTCTAGGCTGAAGAAAAGAAACTGATTAAAAGTCACCTGGCTGGTTCCATGTCTAAGGGAGATCTATCACATGGATTCCCACCCTTTATCCTGCTCCTTAACCTCTGAACCAAATTCACCCTCTCAGAGAGATAGAATGAGGCAAAAAAAAATACACTACAGGGTTGTGCTAATCTCTCCCAGTGCTACTTCTGAATGTGCTCCTGGTTGTCTCCACATGGGTGTAAATGTACAGTGCTTGACATTCCCCCCCCCCCCCATGATTTAGTTCCATTAAAATTTTGGACACTTACAGTGTTTCAGTTCTCATACCTTAAACTTTTATTATATTTATGCTAGGTAAAGGTCAAACTAAATATAGAAAAGACTAAAAGGCATGGAATGGCAGGTATCTTAATTTTTCACAATATTAAGATTAAGTAATATTTATTTTTCCACATTTATACTGTATGTTTTGAATTTCACTAATTTTTTTCTCTCACTCTATTGTCTATTAATTTGGCAGTTTAGCTAACTGGAATAACCTTCAGGGACATATTGGCAGAGTAAAGTAATTCTGGTTATCAAGTGATTGAGGAAAAAACTATTTCAGTGAAAATATTATATATATGAATACAAACTTGAAACAAATTAGCGGGATATAATGGCTTGTCTCTGAATTCTCAATTTTCAGCAGCCAGAAGTATTTCCATTAGCAGAATGGAACATTTCAAAGAAAATGCTGCTGAAAATGCAGGCATACAATCCATGATAATAACATTCATAATATTATGTTTTCAAAAATAAATGTACAAGATAGGAAAGTGGGCACAGGACATTTAAAATCTCTGTTCCAGGTTCAGTCTTCATTATTATATGACTTTTCTTTGAGTATAATTTGTATAGAACAAGTTTGAGATTTAGAATTCAGAATTTTATGCATGGAACAGAAAGATAACCATAACACAGATATGGCTTGAAAAGTTGTTTTTAAAGTTTTTCCCCCTAAGGATTGAAGCTATGCTGAATCTCTATGCAATGCACACCTCAATCATTAGAATATTAAAGTCTCTTCTTCTGCTGGCCTACTTCCTACTAAGTCTCTTAGATCTATGGAGTTCAGCTGTAAACTGATAGATCTTTATCACACATCTCTGGTTTTTACTGGGAAGCTGAACATCAGAATATGAGAAACTGTCAGTGAATACTAGCAAGGAGCCATGGGGCTTGCTGGATTGACTTCTAACAGAGTAGACTGGTTAAGTCAGAGGTCTTCAACTCCCAGAATTCTCCAGCCAGCATAGGAGTTGAAGTCCACAAGTTTTAAAGCTGCCAAGTTTGAAGATCTCTGGATTAAGTCATCAGCCTGGAAAGCAGGAGACTCTGTTCATCTCTGAGAAAAGCAATATTAGCTGCTGCTTCTTTTTTTAAAACTTTCTTTATACAGGTTGACATCCTGCTATTCTTCTAATGAGAAATTTAGTTTGTTTCATTTTTAATTTATGTTTAGCATTTCTGATTAGGATATATACCTTATCTAAGCCATGGTGGTGCAGTGGTTGCAGGCTAATTCTGCTCACTGACTCAAGGCTGACTTAGCTTTCCATCGTTCCGAGGTCAGTAAATAAGGACCTAGATTGTTGGGAACAATATGCTGACTCTGTAAGCCACTCAGTGTGTGCTACAAAGCACTGAAGAGTGGTAAGGTAAACGTAAAGGTTCTCCTTGCACATATGTGCTAGTTGTTCCCGACTCTAGGGGGTGGTGCTCATTTCCGTTTCAAAGCTGTAGTACCATCGCTGTCCAAAGACGTCTCCATGGTCATGTGGCCAGCATGACTAACCACCAAAGGTGCACGGAACACTGTTACCTTCCCACCAAAGGTGGTCCCTATTTTTCTACTTGCACTTTTTATGTGCTTTCAAACTGCTAGGTTGGCAGAAGCTGGGACAGATAACGGGAGCTCACCCCATTATGCAGCACTTGGGATTTGAACCACTGAACTGCCGACTGTTTGATCAACAAATTCAGCCATCTTAGCCACTGAGCCACCACGTCCCATTGTACCAGGTGGTAGATAAGTCTAAATACTACTGCTATTGCTTTCTTAGGAGCCAAAGTCTATAGCTAGCCTTTGAGTTGTATGCTGTAGACCAGAGGTGTCAAATTCAGGTCATTTCCTTCACTAAATTGGGCATGGGTGTTGCCAGCATGTGATGGATCCAGCCTGTGGGCCAGGAGTTTGACAGCCCTGCTGTAGACGAAACATCAAAAAGTGACTATGGCTAAAACAAAACCAAAGGTTAAATTAAAGTATGTACAATTGATATAGTTATATTAGTATAGTCATTAATTTAATAATTTGTCTCTTCTTTCTTATTAGGAAATTACATGTGTTGCAATTTTTGGATGGTCTTGAAAAGCCACCCCCATGTCTTTGGTGAATGTTTAATATCATATCCTGAAAATTGCCATATGAATGTGGCATAGCCATTGCATGTATCTATATTTTATTTAACTAATCATATTTGGTGCACATTAGGAGGGATAATGAGAGCAACCACATTGAGGAGATGTTGTAAATGGAACCATATTAACTAAATCTTTCATTAAATGTGATCTGGAGGGAAAAAATAGTCATAAAAGAAATATGAAACAGCTTTGTAAGTTTTCAGTTAAGGCAAATAGAATGCAGTGACAAATAAACAGTGCTATTTATTGCAGATTAAAATGCTAATTATACTCAATCAAACCTAATGATGAAGCTAGAAGGGTAATAGTCTAAATTAAACCAATTAGATATATCCTAAAGGAAAAATGCTTCTTTTAAAATATCTACATACATAATTTAAGAATAGAAACAATGCAGAAACAAATGTAACCTTATTGCAAATTGCAAGGAGAAATGTGATTTTGTGTATCTGTGTGCTTGTGTATACAAACAGCAGAATGACTAAAGATATAGATAAAACCAAATTCCAGATAAACTGAATTAATTCATACCCATGCATGAAGTGGTATGCATTAAGATTTCCAGAAAATAGAGTTGTACTATCTTTTCGCCTCAACAAAATCAAAATCTGCCCTTTTAACTTCAAACTCAGACTAAAGTGAGATTTATGACTCTCACCATTAGCAGCAAGAACAGAAAGAAAAGAACTATAATTTTATTTTTTAAAGGCCTAAAAGCATAGACAAAGTAAGTTTCTTTAAGGAAGTTAAGAGCTAATATTAGCCTGAATAATCCTTTTGAGGATTTTTTATTCATTTCCACCTGCCTATTTTCTGATCTCCAACTGTCTCTAAAAGGGCTAGCAAGCAGTTAAAGTAAAAATGTGCTTTGGATTGTGCTGGCTATTTCTCCTTGATGCATGGACTAATCTCTTTGCTCAGAAAATGGCTTATCTAACTTTGGTAGTGTCACCCAGTGACAAAAGAAAGCTATGGTAAAGATGGTAAACTCTGGTAAATTATGTGGTAAATAAGTATTGTAACAGAAGACAGAGTATGCAGTAAGACTATCAGAATTTAGTTATTATCCAAAAGGAATAATTGGCAATAAAGTAGACCTAATATTGTATGGAAAGGTAAAGCAGAACAGCAACTTGTATAGATAAAATATTGACCTCTCTAAAAAACTGGAACATCGAAATATTTAGATTCTGTTTTAATCTTCAGAGGAAATTCCGTTTTAGATTGGCTTTAATCCAATTTGATTAAGTCAAAGCTTGTGCAACCTCAACCCATATATTTATATTTATATTTATATATTTATATATTGGCATCTTTTCAAAATCTTGCATTCCTAAAGCCAAATGTAGAAAAATCTCCATCTCATGTTTAGGACTGCATAGCAGCATGATCATTCTTTATTTCAGTGTTCTGGTTATGATTTTGTTCTTGTTGCAGATTTTTAATTCTATCTATTATTACATGTTTCATTTATTAGAAGAGATAGTTTCTGCCTTCCTTAATCTGCTTTCATATATTACAGTCCACTTCCTTTTTGTTGTTTGCATTTAATGTATATCCTGTTTCTTGCCTGAAGTAGTATAATACAAATCTTTAATATTTTTTTCCTCACAACAGTGAAATAGATTTGGCTGTTATACTGTCTGGTCTAAAATGCCCAGTGAATTCCATGCCTCAAGTCCAGCACTTAATCATTTTATTATAAGTTTATTGATGTATGAAATTATAGCTGTCTTCCCTCTCTAACTATCTATTTGAAGGCTACATTTTCTCAGGGCTAATTTGTTGAAGATTACATGATTGGGGCTGAAGCTAAAGATGTACTAAATGAAACTAAATGAGCCAAAATGAAAATATTCTCACATGCCATTCCTGTGCTATAAAAATATGCTTATATTTTAGGGTCATGACATTGTACCCATGTCATCTCCAGAAATCCAAAATTCACTTTGGTGCCTTCAGTATGAACATCACGTTTTCTTTCACCTCCTGAAACAAAATCTTCCATTTAAATAATCTAAGGTGACTTGGAGATAAATCTGGGAATGATAAAGTCAAAAAACTGTCCAAGTCCTGTTGCTGCATAAATCTAGTCATCTCTTCCCATCCATGGCCACTTAGGCTCTGGTTGATAGACATTAGACCCAAGGTTTGTGCATGGTATTTTTTTTTTTAAGATGGTATGGGGAGGTTGAATATCAATCATATGGAAGCACATATGCAATATTCCCATATCCATTTTAAAAAAAACCTAAACTAAAGTTTCTAAAATGTATTTGAGTTTACAGATTGATATCAAAGAGGGTTCTTCACATTTTGTTGGATATGTTTGTAAAGGACGACTGCTTGCAAAGAAATAGGAAGCTCTGGAAGTAACTGAGCAAAAAGACTGCAGGGATTAGGCAGATGGCAGGTGATGTTCTTCCTTATATCTTGCAAAGCCATCACTGGTAAAGTTCATTGAACCATTGTTTGTGTTGCAGTTGATTCGGTGATCTTCCTTTTGGTCACAAAAACACAATGAAACAGATCAAACAGCATTTCTTGTTGAGCTGCTTCAGGTCTGGGCAGCAAACATACCTTTTCCTAGGAGTAGCAGATCAGAAACTCTTGCTGGCATTTCAGCATTTAAGAGCCCCTTTGGTAAATTAGCTGCCTGGCTGGAGAGAGACACAGAGAATCTTCCAAGATGTTGAAGAGGAAGTCCTTGAAGAAAATTTGGCCCCAAATCTTTGAGACAGGTCCTTTGGCTACCTTCTTGGAAGCCATTGGCCTTCCTGTGATTGATTGTTGTTCTTTTCATTCTGGCTTGGATCCCGATTCTGTTCTTTTTGTTGAGTAGAGCTTGGCCCTGCTGACCTAACCAGAAAAGTACTCTCTTTAAGGCTAAATTCAGGGAAGAGCAGTTTGCTTGCCAGGACTGCCACTGAGACTTCAGCTCTCCATCTGCATGCAAAGTAGGAAGCAATGCAGACAGCAGAGATAGGATATGGCACTAAATGTGCAGCTCTCTTGGAAGGTAAGTCCACAAAGGTTGGGAAGAAAGAGTCCACTTTTTTCCTGCCTAGTGCCTGGTCAGAACTCTCAGATAAGGCTGACAGCTTATAAGGATGATTCATAGAAAAGCCAACTCCTAGTACACACAGTAAGCACAATGCCTACAATTCCCCGCTTTGGTTAGTGAAAATAGGAGCTGCCTGAAATACAACCCTGATCCCCCATATGTTCAGGAAAATGATTTGTGGTTGTTTTTCCAGATGGCAGGTGACACTGATTGGAAGGCAAAAAAAGACTTCAGGGAATTCACTAATCAGTAAAATGGTAAGGACAGCATTGCTGAAGCACTGTAGAGCTCAGCTGTGAAGGCAGAACAATTTATATTTATATACTTTTCTGCCAATTTAAGGATTGGAAGAAAGCACACTAAAGCAACTGAGAGAATCTCAATTTAACATCCTGGACAGTGACTGTAGTATGATAGTTAAGATGTTAAACTGGCACTGGAGACACCCAGTTTAAAGCTACCTTCATTTTCAGAAGCTCACTCACCACAGGCCAATCACTGTCTCTCCACCTATCTCACAGAGTTTCAGAAGAAAATGGCAAAAGGAAGTGCTAAATATAATAAACCATCTTCAACTCCTAAGCCTAACCATAGTATATAAAATATGTTAAAATTAATATTTTGCTTCCATTCTTTCTAGTATTCTTGTTCTTTAACTTAGCAGGTGTTTGCATCTATTGATTTATAATGAAATAAATTGCCTGGACTTTATCATGAACTCTATGTCGTTTAGATAATCCCCACATTGGTCTCCTCCCATTTTTTTTATTCTGCTTTTGTCATGAAAGAACAATTTTTGGGGTGTGTGTGGGAGGGGGATAATTGATTTTCTTCTTAGATTTGTTTTAGTTTTTCATATACAATTGTTATTATTTAAATTAATGTTTAAATGATTAATAAAGAGTAGGTTGGTGTCATGCCGTCCAATATGAATTGTTCTGGAATTACATTAGGAATCACAATATTCTAGTAGGTGAATATAAATTCTGTACTGAGATTAATAGCCAGCTTCTGATTTATCTGATTGTGCACCCTTCCAAAGCAACCTAACTTATTTTTTTCTTTATGGCATTTTCAGGGCATTCTTAGTGTCCTGCTGTGTTCCAGATGTGTTACTGCGTTCCAGGTACATCTGTTTTTCCCTGCTCACTCTTCTACCCACTCGCTCCTCTTTTGTCAACAACAACATCAATCAACTTGTTGTGACAGGATTTCTTAATAAGCCAGGTTTGGGGACTCTTTCACACTGCCTTTTTCTGCATTATTTGGATATTATTGCTAACAATCCAATTCTTTATTAGCAAATGTTATTGATAACAGAAGTGAAAAGTATGTGATTATAACTAGCCATATTTTGTTTTGGCTTTTCTCCAAAATGTGAACTCTTGATGAATGTGCCTTTCAACAAGATTGAAATATCTGAGCCATAATAGGACAGTTAGGGCTCTTAGAACAGCACCAGATTTCTACTACACAGAATCACAATCTGACTATCCTTCTTCCACATGCTGGGGCTGTGACATTCCCATATTGACTTGCTGATATTTTGATGTATGCATTTTGTAAAGTTATGCCAAACAATTGTTAGATCAGTTCTGATTCCATAGGAGATCTTTTGTTACTTCTCATCGCCCATGTTTAAAAATTTATCAGAGACCCAATCAGGCAGAGTGGAAAAATTTAGGGGAAGGCCAGGAACCTGCCAACCGAAGTGGTGAAGTCCAAAGCTTTTCCTGCCTCTCATTTTAAAAAGTAGGGTATGACATCCAACTTCTTACCAATCATCTTTCACCCTTGTTCTTTCCATGGATGGTATAAACCCCCTTTCATATTTCCAGTCTTCATACAACAGTTCCTCTCCTGCCCTGAACAGTCAAAATTCAGCTTGTTTTCCTTGTGTCCTTAATAATAATAACAATAATTTACCTTGTGGTTAACTGGAAGTTGTCTATTTTTAGCTTCAGCACCTGTTTGTTCCAATGTTATATTCTATGTTAACAGCATCCAATGTAACTTCAACATATATCTATAAAATATGGTAATGTTGCTCTTTTTCAACAGATATACAGTAGTTGCGGAACTAAAATTCATGAAATGTACATTCAAACATCTTTCTTGGCATAGAAAATAAAATGGCTTTGTCTATAATATATGCTGTTTAAATAATCCACATTAAACCTTTCTCATTTCCATTTGCTAATTCAAACTTGTTATAACAATCTTTTAAAAGATTTAAAGGAATGCTATTAAATTTGACGTGAAATACATTTTCAGAAAGTTTTATCTTGCAACACTCTAGGCTTCAGTATTCCACTTACTGGCAACTGATTGATATTAAGTAAGCAAAATGAAACTCCTTATAACATGAACATAATATAAGAAAAAAGTTATTGATGAACTTGCTTTAAGGCTCCAGAATTCATGAGTTGCCTCAATGCCATTTTATTGAGAGCTAATGCATGTGAAACACTTTGAATATTCAAAATGTACTTGAAATATAAAAGGCTATTATTATTTCTAATAATAACATATTATAATAGATCCTACAAAAAGGGTCACTATATTTTTAAGCCAGCAAGGAACAATGGCAAACTCATATTAAGAAATAGCAACAAATTGGTTCTCAATTGTGATGCTAAAAGCCAAAGTTTGAATAGAAGTAGGCTGTTATCTTCATATCTTATTCTTAGATCTTGTTTGCCTGATTAGAGACCTTTCTATCATCAGGCCATAAATCTATAAACTTATCTGAAACCAGACAAATGGTGGTATTTCCCATTGAAATAAAGATAAATTTTAGTTTAAGTAAATGTATTTTGTGATGCATTCTAAAAAGCATAAAACAAAACAAAACAAAACAAAAAAGCTTTTAGCCGCAATGCTTTCTTTTAACCATAGCACTTAACAGTAGCAAAATTATTATTATGCAATTACAGTCATGCCCTTGAAAAAGCCAGTGGGTAGGATTTACACAAAGCCTTTTTTCCCAATATCTTTATCAACATTAATAACATTCATGAAAGCCCTGAGAATTGTTCATTAGGACAGTTACATTTTTGCATTCCATATGAAGAAAAGGCAGAAAACTTCAATTTATAAAATTATAGTAATATGTAAAAGTATTATACAACTTGTATTTTCATTTTAGTTTAGGGATGGCATTAATATGTTTGACTAAGCCATCAATCAGTAGTTAAAACATTTATCTAAACTAAAGAACTCTTTTTAAGATAACAATTGCGATACGCTTCAGTGATGGATTTTCACTAATATTCTCCTTAACAATTATTAGTTATTTTCCAGCATCATATTTCTGTTTTTAGCAATTTAGTTTGTGACTATTTAGTAACAAAGTTTTTAATTTATTAATTTTGAAAAACTTAATATGATCTCCTGGTTCTGTAACTCAAAGATACATTATCCTTATCCACAGTAGTAATGGGAATTCACAGTAGTAATGGGGGATTTTAACTACCCTGACATCAACTGGGAGACAAACTCTGCACCAAGTGGAAGATCCAACAGGTTCCTAACAAACCTAGCAGACAACTTTGTTTCCCAAAAAGTAGAGAAGGGAACAAGGGGAGCAGCCATATTGGACTTAATTCTCACTAACAGAGATGAAATGATAGAAGGTGCTGAACCTACAGCATCCTTGGGGACAAGTGATCATGCAATATTGGAATTCAACATTATGCAAACACAAGTAGTAGAACAAAGTCAAACTAGAGTCTTCGACTTTAAGAGAGCTAATTTCAATAAACTCAGAGAGAGCTTGAGAAGGATCCCATGAATGAGAATCCTCAAGGGGAAAACAACTCAAGAAGCTTGGGAAATTTTGAAAAGTGAAATTAGAAAAACCCAGTCTAGCACAATACCAATGAGGAAGAAAAATAATAGAGCTCAAAAGAAACCAGCATGGATGCAATCTTCCAAATTGAAAGACAAAAAGGACAAGTATAAAAAGTGGAAAGGGGGGTAAATAACTAAGGCAGAATATCAGCAAATAGCCCGAGCTTGTAAAGATGAAGTGATGAAAGCTAAGGCTCACAATGAACAAAAGCCAGGGACAAACATAAAAAATAACCAAAAAAGCTTCTTCCAACATGTTAAAAACAAGAAAAAAGTCAGGAAAACAATTGGCCCATTGCTGGGAGAAAGTGGCAAGAAGATGACAAGCAACAGGGAGAAAGCAGATCTACTTAACTCATATTTTGCATCTGTCTTTACACAAAAGGAAAAAACAATCCAACCTATCAAAAACAGCACCACAAAAAACAGATTAGAAACACAAGTTAAAATAGGGAAGAAAATGGTAAGTGAACACCTGTCTACCCTAGACGAGTTCAAATCACCAGGACCGGATGGATTACACCCCAAGGTTCTGAAGGAACTGGCAGACGAGATCTCAGAACCACTGAACTATATCTTTCAAAGATCCTGGAGCACAGGGGAGCTGCCAGAGGACTGGAAAAGAGCTGATGTAGTTCCCATCTTCAAAAAAGGAAAAAAAACAGATCCAGGAAACTACAGACCTATCAGCCTGACCTCAATACCAGGGAAGATTCTGGAAAAGATAATCAAGCAACGAATCACCAAAAACCTAGAAGCAAACAAAGTAATAACCAAAAGCCAACATGGATTTGTCAAAAACAGATCATGCCAGACTAATCTTACTGCATTCTTTGACAAAGTGACAAAATTAGTGGAGCAGAGGAATACTATCGATATAATTTACTTGAACTTCAGTAAAGCATTTGATAAAGTAGACCATAACCTACTACTAGATAAAGTAGAAAAATGTGGGTTAGACAGCACCACCACCAGATGGATTCGTAACTGGCTGACCAACCGCACTCAACGTGTACTCCTCAATGGAACTACATCCACATGGAGGGAAGTATGCAGTGGAGTACTCCAAGGCTCTATTTTAGGCTCAGTACTCTTCAACATCTTCATCAATGACTTGGACGAGGGGATAGATGGGGAACTCATCAAATTTGCAGATGACACCAAGCTGGCAGGAATAGCCAACACTCCAGAAGATAGGCTCAAGATACAGAAGGATCTTGACAGACTTGAACCTTGGGCGCTATCTAACAAAATGAAATTCAACAGTGAAAAAAGAAAGGTTCTACGTTTAGGAAAAAAAATGCACAGATACCGTATATGTGGTACCTCGCTCAATAGTAGTAACTGTGAGATCTTGGCGTCCTAGTGGACAACCATTTAGATATGAGCCAGCAGTGTGCAGCAGCTGCCAAAAAAGCCAACACAGTTCTGGGCTGCATGAACAGAGGGATAGAATCAAGATCACATGAAGTGGCAATACCACTTTAAAATGCCTTGGTAAGGCCACACTTGGAATATTGCATTCAGTTTTGGTTACCATGATGTAAAAAAGATGTTGAGACTCTAGAAAGAGTGCAGAGAAGAGCAACAAAGATGATTAGGGTACTGGAGGCTAAAACATATGAAGAACGGTTGCAGGAACTGGGTATGTTTAGTTTAATAAAAAGACGGACTAGGGGAGACATGATAGCAGTGTTCCAATATCTCAGGGGTTGCCACAAAGAAGAGGGAGTCAAACTATTCTCCAAGGCACCTGAGGGTAGAACAAGAAGCAATGGGTGGAAACTAATCAAGGAGAGAAGCAATTTAGAACTAAGGAGAAATTTCCTGACAGTTAGAACAATTAATCAGTGGAACAACTTGCCTGCAGAAGTTGTGAATGATCCAACACTGGAAATTTTTAAGAAAATGTTGGATAACCATTTGTCTGAGATGGTGTAGGGTTTCCTGCTTGGGCAGGGGGTTGAACTAGAAGACCTCCAAGTTCCCTTCCAACTCTGTTATTATGAAATTATGAAATTATGATTTTAATATTTTCATTAAGGAATGAAGAATTTAATATATATAGCTTTTCAATACAAACTAATATGGGCACTGCTGGCAAAGGAGTTGTAAAGAATTCAAGCCCTGCTGGGAATCTTATTTTTACCCCCTAACAATGGGGAAAAAATTATAACAAAGCCGGGGTGAAATCTAAAAAATTTCCCTACCGGTTCTGTGGGCGTGGCTTAATTGGTGGGCATGGCTTGGTGGTCAAATGACTGGGTGGGTGTGGCCAATAACAATAAATAATAAAAATAATAAACAAAGTATACAAAACAAAAAGAGGTACCAAAAACCAACTTTCACACTTCACACACACACAACACAAAACAACCAACTCACACATAATGTAAAAGCAGCTGCACTTCACCCAAAATGGTCCCCGCAACAAGCAACACAGCCACAAAAAGCTCAAAAATCAACTTTCACACTTTACACACACACAACACAACACAACTGACTCTCTCTCACACACACAAAATGCCACATACAGCTTTGTGAGATTTTGTGCGTTTGTGTAATTAGAGTGAAACAGTACAGAAACACACCAAATCTCAGAAAGCTGCAAAAATATTTTATTATTTTATTTTATTTATATTTTTTAAGGTTTGTGGACTTCAACTCCCAGAGTTCCTCAGCCAGTTAGCTGAGGAACTCTGGGAGTTTAAATCCACAAGCCTTAAAGTTATTAAGGTTGAAGACCCCTGTTTTAGATAAAAGCAGCTAAATTTAAAACTTCCTTAACTTTTAATTGCTGTCTAAAAAAAAAAACCCTCTTTAAACATTATTAACTATTTTTTAAAGCTCCCACCCCCCATTTACTTACCCAATTGGGTTGCTCACCGATGAGATGGATTTCAGGCAGGCAGATTCAGTTGATTGCAGCAGCCAAAGCAAAGCATGGCTTTGCAAGCCCAAAAGGAGCAGCAATAAGGCAAGTGGTGAGGGGGCATTGGGTGGGCATGGGCGGGGGCTGTTGTAAGAGGTTGTAAAAATGATTTTAAAAGCCTGTAATGATGAGGCAACTCAGCTGGGATCGCCAGAGTAAAAAAAGATTTTAAAAGATTTAAAAGGCTCCTTGACGATCCCAGCTGAAGTTGCCTCATTGCCAGAACCTCTTAAAAGGATTGTTTTAACAACCTCTTCCGCCAAAGAGCTTGTAGAAAACATGTTTTTTAAGGTTCTGGTGATGAGGCAACTCAGCTGGGATCACCAGAGGAGCCTTTTAAAACCTTTTTTTTACAACCGCTTTGGCCAAGAGGTTGTTAAAAAAAGCCTTTTAAAGGGTTCTGACGATCCCAGCTGAACCATGGGATCATCAAAGCCTTTTTTTTTTTACTTTTAAAGGCATTTTTTTGGCTGAAGAAAAAATGCTTTTAAAAGTAAAAAAAAAAACCTCTGATGATGGCGCAGCTCAGCAGGGGCAGGGGGCAGGGGCAGGAATTTTTGCTACTGGTTCTCCGAACAACCAGCCACCATCGCTACCAGATTGGGAGATCCGGTCCGAACCGGGAGCATTTCACCCCTGAACAAAGCCCTAAAGCAGTTTTATAAATAAAATTTATGTTGGATGGGCCATATGATAACTTGCTATTTACAATTTAACTAATGCATTTTAAAACAAATGAAAACAAAATACCTTGCCAGAACAAAATCTGCCCATCTAGTCTAGTCAAGAGAAGGTCTACTGAAAATCCTCTGCTCTCATGAGATTCACAATGTATGGAGGAAATGGCATCCCTTTTCTTTAATAATTTTTACCTTATGGAAGTAATTTATGATTTTTTTTATCTTATTTACTTTTTCCAGAAGGGCATGTGGCAGAAACCTTCCTGCAATTCTACAAATTTTACAAGAAATCTTCTGCAATTCTAGTAAACACATATTTCAACATGATTTTGATTGCAGCTGACAAGCAGGAGGCCTATATTGGATTTTATAGGGTATTTTATCTCTGCTTTTATGTAGGGTTTTATGTTGTTTTATTTTTTTATACTGTTCCAATTTGTCTGTTTAGATTATGCTTCTCCCCCTCCTCTGTGTTTGAAGTTGTACACTAACAAGAATCCTTTGGGACATGGGTGGATTATATGTATTACAAAATACAGGTGAGTTGGATTATCTGCTAGGCATTTAGGGAAGTTTGTCGGTTAAGTGCTAACTAGATTTGTCCAGAATGTAACTGATCCAACTTTATATAGGAACTCCATTTTCCCTCATAATAACCAAATACCTCAACAAGGAGTCTTGCTCTCTCTTGACAAAATATCAGTGTCGACTATATTACTTCAGTCAACTGATCACCTCATTAATAATGGCTCCTGCACAGGTGCAGAAGCTGCTGTTAGCGAGAAAAGCCCTTCTCTGTTATTTGAAAAATCGTAGCAAATAATGGATTCATACATCATTCTATTCTTTACAGTTCTAGAACTCTGCACTGTAAATTAACTCTTCATACTAAGGCATATTTTGTTCTCATTTCACTCTGCAAAATGAACTATGCAGGCCTACTTGCATAGTATGTCATAATACATGGCTTATGAATCATATCCTTAGATTCCCATGATGCTGTGAACAAAAGCCATGTCATATGTTGTACTAACCATCTTTACTTTGGCTGTAAACTGCCCTGAGTCCTTTGGGAGAAGGGCGGTATAGAAATTGAAACAATAAATAAATAAGTAAATAAATATGTTTAGTCTGGTCACATGAATTGTCCAGATTCATGCCCTGAATTCATAATTTTCCATTAGGCCCAGAAGGAACTTATATTTGCTTCAAAATCTATGAAATCTTCTTTACAATCAGGAACTCTGAGAAATTTTTTTTGATTACACAGTGGTTTTTAGTTCTATGATTTAAAATCTTTTGCACCTTCTAATTGGACACTGAAAATGTTTAGGAATGAGCAGAGAAAATGTTTGGGAATAGACTAAGTTGATTGTCTACTTAGGACTATACAAGAGGTATGAAAACATATTATTACTTAAAGCCAAACTTGCTGCACGCATATTATCACTTTTTTATTCATACAATTCTACACTATATGCAAACATCTAGTTTATGATTACTGCAATCTTGAATAAAGTAATATTCACTTACTGTGAATTATACACTGATGCTAGATGACATTTAATGTAAATCAAAATTCAGTTAATGTGAGGCTAGTGGATGTGCATTTGATGTTGCTAGGTTGCTGTGAGGGTTTTAGATGCTGCTTTTTTATTTTGTGTGTGCAAAAGGCAGATTCTTTCGACTGAAAACACTACAAGCTCAAAAACAAAGAAGCTGATTACTACATTACAGCAAAAATTGATGGGATTGAATGACATGAAAGTGGTCATAGCAGCTCTATTATAGGATGACATGTTGGAATGACTAAATCTATAGTACATTATATTACAAAATGTCCAGTGGAAATAAAAGAAAAAGGTAAAGTTCCATCCGCTTTTTGCGGCTTGCAAATATCTACAAGGAATGGAAGTGTTACAATGATAGAGCAGAGCATATTTTAAGTGTATAGATTAAAAATTGAAATAAAAAAATACATTTCCCCCCAAACAGAGCAGCCATTCAGATAAAAGTTTTAAATCTGTTTAAATAAAAAAAAACATGAAGTAGGAAAAATGATTAATGCAAATATTGGTTGGTTTGATTGATTTAAAAATGGAGCAAGCTTACCTTTAGGAATTATATTTAGAATTGTTTTGTTTTTGCTTTGTTTTCTATAAATACTGACTGCTAATAATACATTTAGATTATAAGTATATACCCAGTTAACATTTTACAGAGAAATATTATTTGTAATAATCAGAATTTAAATAATGTGATCATTTCATAACATTCATTAGCCACACTATTTGAAATCTAGCTGAATATTGGTCCTAATGGACAAGTGGTCTAGGTTAATATTAAAACAACTTTATTGAAGAAAACCAAGAGTGTTTCTGAAGAGCTTTCTAAAACCAGTAATTAAAAAAACCCTTGTGATTTATTTCCCATAGTTTTGTTTTTAGTTCACAATATAGCATTCCTCTATCATTTTACTAGAACCTGTCTTGTTACCTGCAGATTTCTTGCCTGTGAATGTTCCACTTGCTAGTTAAGTGTAACTCAAATTTATTCTTCTCTTGTCCTGATTCTTCACTGAAACATTGACTGAAGTGCTCGCCTTCTGTAGCTGAATGTCATGTTTTCATTACTGATCTCTTGATGACTTTCAAGAAGAATGACAGCAGAGTATATGCATGAAAAGATCAGTAAAAACTTCACAATTAACTTTGGTGCCCTTGACTGTTACTTTTAGGTTTTGCTAAAAATAGAGGAAGCTCAAGTAATATTCAACCATATAGCACATTTTAACTGGCTTTATCATAACAGAATGACTCTCATGCAATCATTCAATTGAAGTAGGAATTGCAAATGATTCTAATTAAATTAATTAAAAAAATAACTATTGAAATAGCAAAGCAATCTTTCTTAAAAGGTTCTATTTCCACATTATTACAAAATTAGTGTTCTCTGTTACGTTGTGATTTCTGAGTATTATCAGTATGCTCCCATGTTAGTTTCTGTGTATCTGTATAATTCCAGATACTCCACAGCACTGGAATTGCACATTATATATTTAACATATTGTTTTGCTGCCATCACTCACTTATTAATAATTTACTGAATAAGCCGCAGCTGCCCAGGCTTATATAACATGTAATGCCAGATGCAAATAAATCACATAATGGTTTAGAAGAATTGAGCAAACCTATTGGAATGTCCAGGTTTTAGTCCATCTCCACTTAGAAGCCAGCTCTGATGCATTACCTATTAAACTGAGGAAACCGTTGACAGTTAAATAGGCCTTTAAATTTCATGGCTGCAACTTGTTTTTTTTAATGTTTAAGCATTTTAACATTCTATTACCTGTTTTGTACTTTGATTGTAAATTCTGTAAATCTGCAAACAGTAATTGGCAGTATACTAATTCCTTTTTAAAATAAGGATTCTAGGCTACATCGCTGAGAAATATTTACAGCTGAGACCATGCAATTTTAAATTGCCAGCAGTCCTGAACTGCACATTGGTAGTAGAATACTGTACCCAGCAAGGTGACAATAGCTTGCCAGACTGCTAATTCAAAAGCAAGCTGAGCTGAATCTCATTCCTGCTTCGATGGAAGAATAATAGACTAGACTGGACAGTTGAAAACATCCTGGGAGAAGACAGTGAGAAACTATTTCTGTATTATGCTATGAAAGCTACATGTGCATGTCACTATGCTCACCAAGAACTGAGCTTGTTTCCAGGAGGTCTTTACTCATTTATTTATGTGATCTATATCCACTTTTCTGCTTCACTGAATATTCAAAGCAGAAAACAATCATTTCTCAATCATGGAAATTAAATTATATTAAAGAAAGAAAAAAACCCTGAAAAGTTGAAAACTATCTCAACAGAGAATGATTTTCATAAAGAAAATATAGGTAGTCCTCGGCTTACGACCACAATTGAGCCCAAAATTTCTGTTGCTGAGCTTAAGTGAGTTTTGCCCTATTTTACAACCTTTGTTGTCATAGTTGTTAAGTGAATCACTGTAGTTGTTAATTTAGTAGCATGGTTGTTAAGTGAATCTGGCTTTCCCATTAACTTTGCTTCTCAGCTTGTTGCAAAAGGTGATCACATAATCCCAGGAGACTGGAATCCTCATAAATGTGAGTCAGTTGCCAACTGTCTGAATTTTGATCACATGACTATGGGGATACTGCAATGGTCATAAGTGTGAAAAATGGTCATGTCACTTTTTTCAGTGACGAAACTTTGAACGGTCATTAATTGAAATGTTATAAGTCAAGAAGTACCTACATACCATATTTTTTGCTCCATAAGAAGCACTTTTTTTGTCTCCCAAAAGTGGGTGGCAATGTCTGTGCATCTTATGGAGTGAATATTGTCGAATCCTTGCCCACCCTCTGGCCCCCACCCTTTGGCCACTTTTGGCCTCCGCGCACCCCATTTTCAGCCTCTGCATGCCCCGTTTTCCGCTTCAGTGTGTCCCATTTATAGCTTCCATGCACCCCATTTTCAGCCTCCATGCACTCCATTTTTGGCTTACCTGCATCCTGTTTTGGGCCTCCTGTTTTCAGACTCAGATGTCCTGTTTTTGACCTCAGTGCATCCTGCAGGGAGGAAACAGGGCATGTGGAGGCCAAAAACGTGATGCACGGAGGCTGAAAATGAGGCACGCGGAGTCCAAAAACTGGAGTATGTCTTATAGTCAGCTGCATCTTATGGAGCAAAAAATATGATAATTGATTTGTTCTTAGGAAAGTACAGGAATTGTTGAGATACTGGAAATGAAAATTATATTTCTTTTATTGCTGTTGCTACTAAAGGAACTGGAAGAAAATTTATTTATTTTTTATTTATTTATTTATTTTTGTCACAACAATATATATAAGTATCATACAAAAAAGATTATATAGTATATAAGCATATATATGAGTAAATATTAGGAGGAATAAGCATTATATATATAAGAAGAAGAAAAAGAAAAACAATAGGACAGGAACGGTAGGCACGTTTGTGCTCTTATGCACGCCCCTTATGGTCCTCTTAGGAATGGGGTGAGGTCAATGGTAGAAAGTTTTTAGTTAAAGCTTTTGGGATTATGAGAAGAGACCACAGAGTCAGGTAAAGTATTCCAAGCACTGATGATTCTGTTACAGAAGTCATATTTTCTGCAATCTAGATTAAAGCGGTTAACATTAAGTTTAAATCTATTGGTTGCTCTTGTATTATTGCAATTAAAGTTGAAGTAGTCTTTAACAGGAAGGACATTACAATCGATGATTCTATGAGTTAAACTTAGGTCTTGTCGAAGGCGACGGAGTTCCAAGTTTTCTAAGCCTAGGATTTCAAGTCTGGTGGGATAAGGTATTTTGTTGTTTTCAGAGGAAAGAAGAACTCTTCTTGTAAAATATTTCTGGACACATTCAATTGTATTGATGTCAGAAATATGGTGAGGGTTCCAGACAGGTGAGCTGTATTCTAGAATTGGTCTAGCAAATGTTTTATATGCTCTGGTTAGTAGTGTAATGTTTTTGGAAAAGAAGCTAAGCAAGATTAGGTTTACAACTCTTAGAGCCTTTTTTGCTATGTAGTTGCAGTGAGCTTTGGCACTTAGATCATTTGATATGAAAACTCCAAGGTCTTTAACAGGGTGGGGGTCATCTGTAAGGTAATGTCCATCAAGCATGTACTTAGTGTTTGGGTTCTTTTTTCCTATATGTAAGACTGAGCATTTGCTGGTTGAGATTTGGAGTTGCCAAGTTTTAGACCAAGCGGTTAGATGATCAAGGTCTTTTTGAATTATAGATGTATTGTCTGTGGTGTTAAATAGTTTGACATCGTCAGCAAAGAGAACACAGTTACTTGAGATATGGTCACAAAGATCATTTATGTATAGTATGAAGAGTGTTGGTCCAAGAACGCTGCCTTGAGGAAGACCATTCTTGACAGGAGCATTGCCAATTTTGACCACTTGTTGTCTGTTAGACAGAAAAGCAGATATCCATTTGTGAAGGGGTCCTGAAATGCCATAGGATTTTAGTTTTAGGAGAAGTTTATTGTGTACTACTGCGTCAAAAGCTTTGCAGAAGTCTCTGTAGATTGCATCTATTGTTTTGCCTTGATCAAGATTTGTAGTCCATATGTTTTTACAGTGGAGAAGTTGTAAGTTGGATGATAATTTTTTCCTGAAACCAAATTGTTTATTAGAGAGTAGGTTGTTTGTTTCTAAGTGTGAGGTGATGGATTGGTTGATGATTGATTCCATGACTTTGCAGGTGACGCAGCACAGAGAGATTGGTCTGTAATTTTCAACTAAGCTGGGGTCTCTTCTTTTGAAGATTGGAATGACTGTGGCTAGTGACCAAAGTTTAGGAAGGGAACTGGTAGTGAAAGCTTTATCAAAGATTATGCTTAGGGGTTCTGCTATATTAGTGGAAAGTTTTTTTAAGAAGTATGCACATAGTCCATTGGGTCCAATAGATAGCGATGGTTTCAAGTTATGAAGAGCTTTTCCAACATTATCTTCTGTGAAATCTATATGTGTTAAGTCATCATACTCATTGCTGGTACGTTTTGGGAATGTTGGATATGAGTCATCGCTGTTAACAAAAATGTCAATGGGTATGTAAAAAAAATGGTAATACTGTAACTATTGCACATATAACATGAACTGAATTGTTGCATTGAGTAGAGATAACTTCTTTTTTGTATTGATTCTTTTTTTTCCAGAAATCCTTCTGTCAAAAAGAAAACATGAAATATGAAAAGTGAGAAAGATATGATACTGTTTTTTAATTGCAACCAGTAAAAATGGTCTGTAATTAAATAAAACCAAAGTTAGTTCTTCATTTGCATTTGGCTTGCAAATATGGGCTGCAAGTCTGATAGAATGTAGGATAATGTAAAAGAATGAATAGAGCATTACTAATTATTTCAAAATCCCAGTATTCACGGTCAGGCTTGTAAGCCAAGGTATCGTAGATATATCCTTGCATATATGTCAAAACACTTAAAGAGATAACCAGATTAAAATGGATTCATCTCATTGACTTGGAAGAAAGGCCAAAATCAAACCCTTTAGCATTTGTTCCATCAGTAGGATTGCTTAAAAAAAAAAAACAGTTCATGAAATTCTGGGTATATGTAAGTATATATGCATATCTGTCATGGAATGAAATTCTGGGTGTATATATCATATATGCATATCTGTCATGGAATTCTGGCAAAGAACCTTTAAAAAATGGCAAAAATAAAGTGATGAAAGAGGGCATATAGGAAAATAATCAATATATTGTGAGTTCTAGGCATAAAAACTAGTTGGGTGATGTAGGCAGTCACTCTCAATCAACTCAATCCACTTCACATGGTTGTTATTATGGGAAAAAATAAGAGGAGAAATGAGTATTAGGTATATCCACTGACTTGAATTGTTTGTAAAGTAATAAGGCAAGATTAAAAAAAACCCTTTCAAATACATAAATATACAGTTAAAATATTTGTCCCTTTGCTTTTAAATGGGAGATCTAAAAAAGAATGATATTTCCCTTTGAAGTCTATTTTGAGTATTCAGCCGTATTTTAATAGATTTATATCAATATGGAAGAAGTTTATTTTAAGTCCACAAATTTACTTTTTGTCATCCTATACCTGACTGAACGTAATTTTATATTATGCATAGAATGTTAAAGGTGAAAGGAATTATTTTCACAATTGACCCTTAATTCTGTTTAGTGTAGGAATCCAAATTAAATTATCTAAGAAGATGGTTCTCCAGACTCTACCTGAATATATCCAATGACTTTTCTTTTTTCATCCCAGGTCTTTCTTTCTTTCTTTCTTTGCTTTCTATAACATCCAAAAGCCATATTTTCCATTCATTTCTTTTTTAGTTTGGAAAACAGCATGTACAAACAATACCGTGCAACTAATAGAACATTCCAAGAATTGAACATTCCGAAATATCCAAAGGCTCTAGATTATCTTTTGGGGTCTATGATGACTCAGGGCATGGCAAAAAGGCAACACAGCCAGAAAATAAGTGTGAGTCCCTTTATTAGCTCCAAACTTTGCCCCCAATGTCCCTTTACTCTCCGGTCTGGAGAAAAACCCTTCCACAAACCTGTAAGCAAACAAAACTTCCATCCATAATTCCAACAGAACAAGATAAGGTAATTAATCTGGCAGGGCAAGCAAGATAAGGAATTCCAGAATGGAAGTAGCCCGGCTGTAAATTAAACCAGTTGGGAGGATGCCAGGAACTCAGATAAAGCAGTCAACACGAACATGAGCTCAGTGTTTGTTCTTGACAACCGCTCCTCCCATTTGCCTCTCCTTTTAAACTCCAGTTGAAAGTGTATCTTGTGAAGGAGATCAGGGCCCTTTCCTTCCTCGTAAGCCATGCAACCCACATTGCATGTAGAAGGACTAATGTGCTATCTATTGTTCTATATCTGTCTACTTCATGGTTATTGGAGGTTTAACAGTGAGATTATGGAAGACAGCTAAAGAAAGCAACATTTAAATCCCAGGACCTATGACTGAATTTACAGAGTGGATTTAAGGAGACATTTGGAAATCTTCCTGGATTACCTAACTGGAATAATTGACTAACTGTGAGATACAAAGAACTATAATTATTGCATTTCCCTGAGGAGTCAGCTTTGGAAGCCATCCTAGGCCGAAGGCTTCCACACGCTGCCACTTTCTCCAGTGTGGGAAAGTAGGAGAGGAGGGTGATGGTACAAGGTCTATTAGACATAACATTCTTCCTGCCGGTCAACATCAGGCTGGGCTCACATCTGGAGAGGGAGTGGGCAGAGTGATGCTTCAACATGGGACGGTTGAGGATTGGAGCATGTGACCAGCAGAAGGGTCATGAGGGTGGAGATTTTGGAGTTTTTATTACTGAGGGAGGAACCCGAATCCTGAGTTTCGGTTTTCATCCAACTGTGCCAGTTTACATATGTTAGTAAAAGAACTTTGAAAGATGTTGGCTTTGGAGTCTTTTCTGCAGGAGGGATTTTCTGGAACGCTGACATGAGGAGCAACGCTAGGATTGAGCAAATGGTTTCTAAGCTGGCTTTCTGAGGTCATAGACAATTGAGACTTTGGGGTGGTGACAGACTACTGACAGGGTATTGAGCAAAATTTGGATCTATCAAAATAATACAAGACATTGCATCAGAGGGAGATGAGTGTATTTCAAAAAGAAATGGTGTTGATGCCCCAAAGTACTTATGATATGTTGATAAATAACCACAGGGTTATTTCAAAAAGAAATGGTGGTGATGATCCAAAGTACTTATGATATGTTGATAAATAACCACAGGGAGATAACAGACTTAATGCGTGACATTTTGGGGAAATCAGAAAATGTTCAACAAGGGACAATGAATAAAGATAATAAAACACAGGGAATAGAGAAGATAACAGAAAGACCAGAGGAAAAGACAAAACAGATAAATCAACAAATAATTTATTTATTTATTTATTTATTTATTTATTAAATTTTTATACCGCCCTTCTCCCGAAGGACTCAGGGCGGTGTACAGCCAAAATAAAACAAGAATGTATACAATTTAAAACAACAATTAAAAAGAGCAAATTTAAAGGCTGATTATTAAAATATAAATTAAGAAGTTAAAAAATATTTAAAAACCCAATTAAAATACATCCCTAATTATGCCAGTCCCGCTTTAATGAATAAATATGTTTTGAGCTCACGACGGAAGGTCCGAAGATCAGGCACTTGACGCAGGCCGGGGGGAAGTTCGTTCCAGAGCGTCACTGCCCCCACAGAGAAGGCCCTACTCCTGGGGGCCGCCAGCCGACATTGTTTGGCGGACGGCACCCTGAGGAGACCCTCTCTGTGCGAGCGTACTGGTCGGTGGGAGACAAAGGGTAACAGCAGGCGGTCTCGTAAGTACCCGGGTCCTAAGCCATGGAGCGCTTTAAAGATAGTTACCAAAATCTTGAAGCGCACCCGAAAGACCACAGGAAGCCAGTGCAAGCTACGGAGCAGCGATGTCACGTGGGAGCCACGAGCTCCCCATTACTACTCGCACAGCCGCATTCTGACTAACTGCAGCCTCCGGTGCACCTCAAGGGCAGCCCCATGTAGAGAGCATTGCAATAACCCAGCCTAGACGTAACCAGAGCGAGAGTGACCGTGCATAAGGCATCCCGATCAAGGAAGGGCGAACTGGCGAACCAGGCGAACCTGGTAAAGGCCCTCCTGGCGACGGTCGCCAGGTGTTCATCAAAGACAGCCGTCCATCCAGGAGGACGCCCAAGTTGCGAACCACCTCCTTTGGGGCCACTAACTCGCTTCAACAGTCAGCTGCGGATGCAGCTGACTGTACCGATGCCGCATCCACAGCCACTCCGTCTTGGAGGATTGAGCTTGAGTCTGTTTCTCCCCATCCAGACCCGTACAGCTTCCAGGCACCGGGACAGCACTTGACCGCCTTGGGGTGGTCCGGGGTGGAGAAGTACAGCTGAGTATCATCAGCGTACAGATGATAACTCACCCCGAAACCACTGATGACCTCACCCAGCGGCTTCATATAGATGTTGAACAGGGTAGGCGAGAGAATCGACCCCTGAGGCACCCCACAAGTGAGGCGCCTCGAGGGCGACCTCTGCCCCCCTGTCAACACCGTCTGCGGCCGGTCAGAGAGATAGGAGGGGGACCACCCATAAAAGGTGGCCCCCCCTCCCAATCCTCCAACGGGCGCAGCAGGATACCATGGTCGATGGTACCAAAAGCCGCTGAGAGATCTAATAGGACCAAGGCAGAGGAGCAACCCCTGTCCCTGTCCCTCCAGAGGTCATCCACCAACGCGACCAAAGCCGTCTCCGTGCTATAACCGGGTCGGAAGCCGGACTGGAACGGGTCCAGATAGACAGTTTCCTCCAGGTGCCGGGGGAGCTGCCATGCAACCACACTCTCTACAACCTTCGCCACAAAGCGAAGGTTGGAGACTGGACGATAATTACCCAAAATAGCTGGGTCCAGGGAAGGCTTCTTGAGGAGAGGTCTCACCACCACCTCCTTCAAGGCGGCGGGGAAAACCCCTTCCATCAAAGAAGCATTTATAATCCCCTGGAGCCAGCCTCGTGTCACTTCCTGAGCAGCCAGCACTAACCAGGAAGGGCACGGGTCCAGTAAACATGTAGTTGCATGTAACCTCCCCAGCAACCTGTCCATGTCCTCGGGAGCCACAGAATCAAACTCATCCCATATAACCTCAACAAGACGTGTCTCTGTCGTCCCGGCTGGATCATCGCAATCTTGGTCTAAACTATCCCGAAGCTGAACGATTTTATCGTATAGATAACCGTTAAACTCCTCAGCTCGTCCCTGTAAGGGGTCATCCTGTCCCTCTTGATGGAGGAGGGAACGGGTCACCCGAAACAGGGCGGCCGGGCGGTTATCTGCCGATGCAATGAGAGTGGAAACGTAGGAACGCTTCGCCTCCCTCATTGCCACTAGGTAGGTCCTAGTAAAGGACCTCACTAGTGTCCGATCAGCCTCGGAACGGCTAGACCTCCAAACCCTCTCCAGGCGTCTTCTCCGGTGTTTCATCTCTCTCAGCTCCTCGGAAAACCAGGGAGCCAATTGAGATCTACACCGGGTCAGAGGCCGCAAAGGCGCGACACGGTCCAAAGCCCCAGCCGCGGCCCGTTCCCAGGCCGCAACCAGTTCTTCAGTCGTGCCGTGGGTAAGATCCTCAGGAAGTGGCCCAAGCTCCGTCAGGAACCTCTCCGGGTCCATCAGGCGCCTGGGACGGAACCAACGCATTGGCTCCGTCTCCCTGCGGTGGGGAGCGGCGGTCTGAAAGTCTAGGCGAAGAAGAAAATGATCTGACCATGACACTGGTTCTTTCACTAAATCTCCTAAATCCAGATCATTTACCCACTGACCAGAGATAAAAATCAAGTCTAGCGCGCCTCCCCCAATGTGTGTAGGGCCATCAGTTACTTGAATCAGTCCAAGGCCGTCATGGAGGCCTGGAACTCCTGAACCACCGTCGACGACAAGCCGGCAGACGGCAGGTTGAAATCTCCCAAGACCAATAGTCTGGGGATCTCAACCGCCACGCCAGCAAGCACCTCTAGCAGTTCAGGCAGGGCTGTAGTCACGCAGCAAGGAGCCAGGTACGTGATCAACAGCCCCAACTGATTCCGGTGGCCCCACTTCACAAGGAGGGATTCACAGCCAGCTATCTGAGGAACAGTGGACTCCCTCGGTTCCAGACTTTCTTTAATCACAACCGCCACCCCCCCACCCCTACCTTGGGTCCTCGGCTGATGAAATGCACGGAAACCCGGAGGGCACAGTTCGACCAGGGGTACACCCCCTTCTGTGCCCAACCAGGTCTCCGTAATGCCCATAAGGTATAAAACATGAAGAGAAGAAGGAGAAGACAATAAAGATTTATGAATCAAATAAGAGACAATATATATAAAGAGATCAAAAAATGGAATTGGATAAAAAGAAAGATAGTTTGAAGAGAAGATAGGGGCTTGGGCAGAACCTCCAGAGGTCCAGCAGCAAGAGATAGTAGAGATGGAAGAAATATTTGGGCTAAACAGGATGTAGACAGAGACAAAGACCTAAGGGAGGAATTTGGGTGGCAAGTCAAAAAACGAATAAGAATTGAAATACTAAAGTGAGCAAGAGATGATAGTTAGAAAAGGAATGCTGTTTAATATAAGATTGGCTTTATTGAGAGCTAGAATAGAGGTAGAAACAAGATCAAGGGGGAATATCATTATACATATTTTTATATAATACACTAAAAGTAACGGCTAGATGTAAAGATTAGATGTTGAAAGATGGTATCACTATGTATGTTTAAATAATATTGTGATTGTTATTAGAATGGCGCACAAAAACACTGAACAACTAAACAATAAAGGAACACACTCTAATACAAATATGTATAATAATTTATTTTTTATTTATTTATTTATTTATTTATTTTGTCACAACATCATACAAAAAGATTATATAGTATATACACATATAAACATATATAGGAAGAAGAAAAGAAAAACAATAGGACAGGAACGGTAGGCACGTTTGTGCGCTTATGCACGCCCCTTATGGTCCTCTTAGGAATGGGGTGAGGTCAATAGTAGAAAGTTTTTGGTTAAAGCTGTTAGGATTATGGGAAGAGACCACAGAGTCAGGTAAAGTATTCCAAGCACTGATGATTCTGTTGCAGAAGTCATATTTTCTGCAATCTAGATTAAAGCGGTTTACATTAAGTTTAAATCTATTGGTTGCCCTTGTATTATTGCAATTAAAGCTGAAGTAGTCTTTGACAGGAAGGACATTACAATAGATGATTCTGTGAGTTAAACTTAGGTCTTGTCGAAGGCGACGGAGTTCCAAGTTTTCTAAGCCTAGGATTTCAAGTCTGGTGGGATAAGGTATTTTGTTGTTTTCAGAGGAATGGAGAACTCTTCTTGTAAAATATTTCTGGACACGTTCAATTGTATTGATGTCAGAGATGTGGTGAGGGTTCCAAACAGGTGAGCTGTATTCTAGAATTGGTCTAGCAAATGTTTTATATGCTCTGGTTAGTAGTGTGGTGTTTTTGGAAAAGAAGCTACGCAAAATTAGGTTTACAACTCTTAGAGCTTTTTTTGCTATGTAGTTGCAGTGGGCTTTGGCACTTAGATCATTTGACATGAAAACTCCAAGGTCTTTAACGGGATGGGGGTCGTCTGTAAGGTAATGTCCATCTAGTATGTACTTAGTTTTAGAGTTCTTTTTTCCTATATGTAAGACTGAGCATTTGCTGGTTGAAATTTGGAGCTGCCAATTTTAGACCAAGCGGTTAGATGGTCAAGGTCGTTTTGAATGATAGAAGTGTTGTCTGTGGTGTTAAATAGTTTGACATCGTCAGCAAAGAGAACACAATTACTTGAGATATGGTCACAAAGATCATTAATGTATAGAATAAAGAGTGTTGGTCCAAGGACGCTGCCTTGAGGAACGCCACTCTTGACAGGAACAGGATTTGATAAAGCATTGCCAATTTTGACCACTTGTTGTCTGTTAGACAGAAAAGCAGATATCCATTTGTGGAGGGGTCCTGAGATGCCATAGGATGTTAGTTTAAGGAGAAGTTTATCGTGTACTACTGAGTCAAAAGCTTTGCAGAAGTCTATGTAGATTGCATCTATTGATTTGCCTTGATCTAGATTTGAAGTCCATATGTTTTTGCAGTGGAGAAGTTGTAAGTTACATGATAACTTTTTCCTGAAACCAAATTGTTTGTTGGAGAGTAGGTTGTTAGTTTCTAAGTGTGAGGTAATGGATTGATTGATGATAGATTCCATGACTTTGCAGGTGACGCAGCAAAGGGAGATCGGTCTGTAGTTTTCGACTAAGCTGGGGTCTCCTTTTTTGAAGATGGGGATGACTGTGGCTAGTGACCAAAGTTTGGGAAGAGAACTGGTAGTGAAAGCTTTATCAAAGATAATACTTAGGGGTTCAGCTATATTAATGGAAAGTTTATAAGAAATATCCACATAGACCATCAGGACCAATAGAAAGCGATGGTTTTAAGTTGTGAAGAGCTTTACCAACGTTGTCTTCTGTGAAATCTATATGAGTTAAATCATCATAGTCATTGCTGGTTCGTTTGTGGAATGTTGGATATGTGTTATCGGAGTTAACAAAAACTGAGCCAAAGAAAATGTTGAAGAGGTTTGCTTTGACTGTTTCGTCATTGCATTCTTTGTTGTTAGAATCTTTTAGTGGTGGGATGGATCTTGAATCTTTAAGTTTACTGTTGACAAAATTATAAAAGGCACGATTGGAATTTGTGCGTAGAAGGTTTTCTTCTTGCTTGGTGTGGTAATTTGTGCATTCAGTTTTAATTTGGTTGCATATGTTTCTGTAACGGTTTCTGAAGTTTGTAACATAGCCTTTTTTGTTTCTTTTCCAGAGGATTTTTTTTGATTGAAGCTTTTTATTGATATGGGTAGTTTGTTTTCTTGGACATGGTAGTCATTCGTGGTACATATAATTTAATGACTCTATTGATTTCAAGTAGGAAGATTCTATAGAGGTCATCAGCGGTTATGCAGGTTGCAAACAGATTTTGCCAGTTCAGAAGTGAAAGATCGTTGTTTATAAGGTCGTAATTGGCTTTCTTGAAGTTGTAGTTGGGAGTTCTGTGTTATGGCGAATTAAGTATGGACGATATTGAGACGAAAATCAATCATGCAGTGGTCACTGTTTGAAAAAGGTTCTTTAATTTGTATACCGTAAATTGAGTTTGGATTGTTGCAGAAGATGAGGTCAAGGCAGTTGTTGAGTCTTGTATTGTTAGTTACAAGTTGTTCAAGACCTAGGTTTGTAACAGCGTTGTATAGTGTAGTATGGATTGGGTCAGTTGAACATTCGTTGGTTGTCCAGTTAATGAGAGGTAGATTTAAGTCACCAAGGAAGATAAGAGGGTATGGGCAAGAGGTAGTCCATGTTAGCATTGAGGTTAGCATATTTGCGTGGGTAATGTCATAGTCGGGGGCTCTGTAGCATAGTAAGAATCGAAGAGTAGTGTCAAGGGATAGGTCGCATACTATGGTTTCAGGAAGAGAGAGTTTATGTGCTACTTGGATATTTTTTAGATTCAGTGTCTTTTTGTAAAAGATAGCCACTCCACCACCTCTTCGGTTTTCCCGATCTGATCGATAGACTTGATATTCTTTGTTTGAGATAATGGAGTCAGGAAGGGATGAATTCAGCCATGTTTCGCAAACAAAAATGATATCAAATGTGCCACTGTTTAATAAGAGGATAAATTCAGGTAATTTGTTGACTATGCTTCTTGCATTTATCAATTTGCATTTGAGATCTGATATGATTGGTGTTGAAGAGGTAAGGGGCGTGCATACCTAGTTTTGGGTGTTAGTAGGTTGGGGGTTGTGGACAATAGATGGTTGTATAGATGGTTGGATGGTAGTTTGGGTGTTTGGATGGATGGTTGTTTGGATGGCTGGTTGGGTGGATTGTTGGGTGGCTGTTTGGATGGCTGGTTGGATGGCTGTTTGGATGGCTGCTTGGATGGCTGCTTGGATGGCTGTTTGGATGGTTGGTTGGATGGTTGGTTGGATGGCTGGTTGGATTGTTGATTGGATGGCTGTTGGTTGGATAGTTGGTAAGATGGTTGGTTGAATGGGAGGTAGGGGGATGGGTACTTGGTTGAATACTGGGATGGCTGGTTGATTGTTATGGGTGATGGGGGGTTTGAGGTGATTTTTGATTGCAGGTTTTATTTTTATGCAATCAGCATGGTAGTCGATGTATAGGTTGGATTCACCATTGTCTTGTCTTCTTTTAAGTTCTGTGCGAAGTTCACGAGCGTATCCTTTGTAGAAAGGATAGGTCAGGACGTGATCTAAGTTTACTGTAGGTAGGGTTGGATTTAGCAATTGAGTTTATAGTCTTTATGAATTTGCGTTTGCTGTCCTCATTAGTGCATATAACTCTACAAAATCTTGGTGCTGTTGTCCCATCGCTGTTTTTATATTCTGGTCCATCTCTGGAGACAGCAATTATTTCATTTGGGGAGATGGTTGATGAATTATAATTTCCAATGATGTTGTGAATCTTATTGATATCTGGTTCATTTGTGTTTTCAAGTCCAAATAATATTGCATTATTTATTTTTTGTCCTCTCTCCATTGCATCTCTGATTAGTTGATTAGTAGTTGTTTGTTGATTGGGTTGTGTTGTATTAATTTGATGTCTAGGTTGAGTTGTAAGTTGTATATTTTGTGGTGATAGATGAGTTTGGAAGAGATTTAGATCATTAGAGTTTTCATTTTTTAGTGTTGAAATTTGTTTTATCAAATCTGTGAAACTTTGTTCAATAACTGATAGAATTTTTTTTTCTAAGTTTTGTTCAATATTTTGAATTCTTTTTTCTAGGTTTTGTTCAATATTTTGAATTCTTTTTTCTAGGTTTTGTTCAATAGCTTGTAATCTTTTATCTATGTTTTGTTCAATAGTTGTTAATCTTGATTCTAAGATTTTATCAGCGTTTGATTTTCTGGCTGGCATAATGATGATCTTTCTTATTCCTTTGTTTTATTTATTTATTTATTTATTTATTTTATTATTATTATTTATTTTAGTAATGATTAAGTGTCTGTCACTTAATCAATTATCTTTGATTTTATATCTGTCTCTTTAACTTTAAATGGTAGTCAATTTGGCAGTTGCTATGGTAATAGGGAGTCACTATGGTAACAGTGAGATTTGGCGGGAAATTTAAAATGGTGAGATAGGGTGGTTGGAGAAGCTTCTTTACAGGTGGCTGTAATGGCGGGAGATTCAAAAAGTCAGTAGAGGCCGGGAGACTGGAGTCTCCTAGGAACTCACCAGTAGTCCTGCAGCAGTCCTGCCGATTGGGGGATAGGTTGATTAGGGTTGTTGTAAATGTTGCTGGGCTTTTATCTCCTTGGTGGGAAATTTAAAGTTTGTAGCAATGTGGGAGGGCGATGATGGAGGGCGGTGATGGCAGCGGTGCGACTCACGGTATCGGCAGCGGCAGCGGCAGTCCCGGGTCTGGTGGGGTGGCTTTAGTGGTTTGCGGTGTGTCCAGCCGCCTTTAATGCGGTAGCGGTGGTCTCGGTCTGGCGGCGGCTCTGGCGGCACAGGCGGTAGCGGCAATCCGGGGGCGGGCGGCAGCCCTGGCGGCGGCCCCGGTGGCGCCCACGGGGCTGGCGGCGGCTCCGGCGGTGGCTCCGGCGGCACCAGTGGCAGCTGGCAGCAGCAGTCTCGGGGCTGGCAGCAGCTCCGGTGGCGGCACAAGCGGCAGCGGCAGTCTCAGGGCTGGCGGCGGCCCGCGGTAGCGGCGGCTCCAGCCTCTTTCAGTCGACGGCCTCACGGCTGCGGCAGTCCAGGCTCCGGCGGTCTCCGACTCTTCGCCCACCGCCTGAGTCCTCAGCAGCCTGGAAGAACCTCGGCAGCCTCAATCCACGGCAGCCTGGAAAAACCTTCGGCTCTGGAGTATCGCCAGCAAGGAATCTTCGGGGAAACTGCTCTCCTAAGAGCTCAAAAGAGCCCTTTTACAGAGAGCATTTCTCCGGTGCAACCTTCCTGGTCGCCATAATCCAAAGTAATAATAATGCCACAATTACAAAAGTATGATTAAGGTAACAAATATTACTAATATTACTATTATTATTTGTATTTAAATGAATGATACCCAGATCCCTCACTATTCATATAATGATATTGATGTATAGAGAGTGATATATGCTCTCTATTTCTCTAGGAAAGGAATCATTTGAATAACTGAATGAAGAAGATAATTGAGAAGAATATCTAATAACTAGGAAAACTAAAGAGCTCATTCTCATCATTGTACCTGCAATCAAACAATATGTTCCAAGGATTCTTTATCTTGTCACAAAGCTTTGATTTACTTGAAGAGTTTCAAGCTTGAAGTGTAGTGAAAGATTTTTCCTTAGATTGCAATCGCTGAATGTTTTGAGAATGGAATCTGAAACAGACAAAAACAGCAGCAGTTCTTTTTAGTATTCAGTGTAACACACTGATAATTTATAAAGAACATTTAGAAATCATGACACCGCTGATGAAAATTAAGCTTTAATCACAAATGTTTGTATGTTCCACAAAAACACCTAGCAACTAGCAATTTCTAATCAAGTCAAGCCCAGTACCAAAATATCAATGAACTCTTAAGGTGAGAATATTGTGGCACTGTTTGTATGGACAATATAAAGTTTACAAAAACAAAAAAAATCACTTAGCCCAAACTAATCCTCAAGAATTATGGCTGTGTAAAACAAAATTAAAGAATATACTCCCAATTCCCACAATTTTTAATTCCCACAAAGTTTTAATTTAAATTTAGAAATAAATAATCCAATGAATTCCAGTGATGATTAACACTGTACCACTTGAAAGCAAAACCTTTTTTCCTCATCCCACTCCCAAAAAAGTTTATAATGGCCCAGAATGATGACTACCTCTGTTTATAATACTTTAATGTGAGATTTAATAATAATTAATGATGTGCTATGGATTTTTCAAAATGTATCAAAATAAGAAGCTTTTTGACATCTAGAGAAAGACTAGAAAGAGTGTGGAGAACAGCAACAAAGACGACTAGGAGAATGGAGCATAAAACATGATGAATATTTGCAGGAACTGGATGTGTCCAGTCTAATAAAGGAAAGGACTAGGGTCACTAGAATAGCAGAAGAAGTAATGGATGGAAGTTTATCAAAGAGGGATATAACCTAGAACTAAGGAGCAATTTCCTCACAGTGAGAACAATCAGTGAAATGGCTTGCCTCCAGAATTTGTGGGTGCTTCAACACAGGAGATTTTAAGAAGAGATTGGACAGCCATTTGTCCAAAATGCTATAGGGTCTTCTGCTTGAGGAGAGGGTTGAACTATAAGACCTCCAAGGTCCCTTTCAACTCTTTTATACTGTCATTGTTACTCATATTAATACGATCATGTACAGTTATTATTTATTTAAGTTAAACATTAACATTCAGTGTTTTTTTAAAAAAAATAGAAATACATATATCTCCATATTCAAATTAAATAATATATTAGAGGAACACTATGACATTGCTGGGGTGGCTACATTTGATTTCAAACTGTGTGTTAGCATGTTGTTGTGTAGTGGACTTATATTTACTATAGTTAATTTATCTCTCTTCTTAGTATATTTTCTTTGGCCACTATATAAAATAAATCCATAATTTTAGTAAAAACAAAAAAACATCAGTGAATGGGATACACTAGTATTAATCATTTCTCTTTAATCAAACTTTGTATCTGAGAAATAGGAACTAACAACAAAAGCATATTTGAGAAATAGTTATAATAAAAAGAATTGTAATACTTAACAACTAAATTTTATTTAATTAGGATTGAACTAAAATGTAAAGCTATGAATTCTCTCTCATATTAAAATTCTTGTAGTGGTTTGTGAGTCAAATTTGTGTATCTCTATCTTAAAATATCTCAAAAGTCTTGAATATCAGGTCATGTTGTCATAGACTGATAATTTTGAAAATAAAATTATCCCTATAATTCTTTAACAATGTCTGAATGTGGCTGTTTCAACTACATATCTCAGTACTAGAACTCTTCTACCTATTAGATATATCCACTTCAAGCATTCACTTAAATTCCTTAGGTTTTGAAAATGGATCATAGTATGTACACCCATCACTATAAAATAACCTTTGTATTAATTACTGTTACAATTAATTACTATAAATTGTTTTAGCTGTTATTGCTTTAACTGTTATTTTTAACTGTTTTAATGTATAAATTATTTGAATTGTTTAGTCTTAGTTTTAATTGCATAAAAAAGTCATTTTCAGCACCACATGGGCAGCTACATAATTTCAACAAATAACTTAAAAGGGTGGCATGATAGCTAAGTGGTTAAAGATGCTGAACTTATCAGCTGTACAGCCCAGGTTTCAGGCCCAAGGCAAGGGCCACTCAACGAGCTGATTATCCCATTATTTGTCCCAGCTCCTGTCCACCAAGGAGTTTGAAAGCATGCACGTGTAAATAGATACAGTAAATATGTACCACTTTGGTGGAAAGGTGACAGCATTCCATGCGCCTCAAGCTGGTGGTGCACCTGGCCACATGACTATGGAAATGTCTTCTGACACTGGTTCCTTCGGGTAAGAAATGGTAATGAACACTTACCCATAAAGTCGGACACAATTGGAAAGGGGAAAACTTTACCTTTAATAATAAAAATATGCAGGTAGAGGTCACTCTTCCATCACATTGGCCATCCTGATTTAAAAACAAAACAAAACAAAAAAACCTCATCTCTGCAAGCATGACTTCATATGCCTAAGGAAATATGCCAGGAGCCGAAGGACAGTTTTAAGATTTTTATTTACTTATTTTAATTTCATGATTTGGGCGTGAAAAAATTACCCACACTGCCCCTTTTCTTTTATTTAGATGATAAATTGATCTTGCCCTCCTACTTCTCCCCGCTTTCTCCTCCTCTCCATGGTTTTTAGAGACATTGAAGATGACTTTTTAAATGCAAATAGTAATACCATTTGAGTTATGGTTGTAATGTTTCCCTGCTATTAAAGTCTCTGTGGGACATGAAATCAGAAACAATAAAAATCTTCCATGACTGAAAACAAAAATGTCATTGATCTCAAATTATGTGTTACACTTGTTTTTGTGCTGTGTACAAGGAGCTTGAATTAAAGCAACATCCATAAAACTATTCTGTGGATAAAAATAGATGCAACCTTATTAACATCAACATTGATGTATTGTTAGGAGAGAATCTATTTTATTTCTACACTTAAGAATGACAGTTTGATGAAAGTTATTTATATTTCTTTCAGATGCAGATTTGTCTTTAACTAACTGAGGCAGGTGTTAAATGTTATGGCCGATGCCATAATAATGAATTTAGTTAATCAATTTCTACAGATTCACACCATGGAATAAATTAACGTTTATACTGTCACCAGATGATTCCTGTGTCTATTTAGTTTGCACTTCTTTTTTAAAAAAATCTTGCCTATGTTGCATATATGTGGGATAAAATAATCATCCAAACAATTCTCCAAATCTTAAATCATCAGAAAGCTTGAGGCAAATGGAATAAACATTTACAATGGAATAGATAAGACTATTTATTCTGTGTTTTATAGCAAAAAGTTGAACAATTACAAATAGCACATTGCCTGTGCTCCTAAATAGAATCGTGTATCTGGCTCTTGGGAGCCAGATTGGTGTAGTGGTTAAGGGACCAGGCTAGAAACCAGAATCTGGGTGACCTTGGGCCAGTCACATTCTCTTAGCCCTGGTAAGGAGGCAATGGCAAAACATTTCTGAAAAACTTTGACAAGAAAACTGCAGGGACTTGTCCAGGCCATCACTGAGAAATGGATACTATTGAACAGAAGAAAAAAATGTATGTTTCTAGTCATGTAGCTGCTATTATACGATAATGTAATTTTCCCATAAGCATGTTTGCTTTTTGTTATCAATGACAAGAACAGGAATAATGATTACATAAGCACATAGATTAGATAGTTAATTGGTAAATTCTACCTCCCCAGCCTGAGAGCAAAGTCTGGTGACCGTCCCTTCTGTTTTAGAATAAACCTGATTTAAATCTTTACTACACATTACAAATTGGAAATGTTGTCTCTTCATTTATTTCAATCAGTTGTTGAAAACCCTCCTCCCTCCCTCCCTCCCTCCCTCCCTGTTCCTCTATATTTGGGTATCTTAATTCTGTATAAGTGGGGCATATTTCTCATGCATCCTTACCCACAGGCCATTTGACTAATTTATAACTATGAAATATTATTAATCTGGTTTTATAATACTGTCCAATTTTGAAAGGTAATATTGTGCTTAATATAACGTTGTACTTAATATTAAACCACACATAAATGTAATTACTTAGAGGAATGCACAGCATGTGATAAGGTGCTTTGTTAACAGCTCTTTTCAAATTGTTGAGGCATCCATATTTTTACAGGCTTGCACATCTGTCTTTACCTTCATGTTAGGAACAAGTTAGTTAGCTTCAGTGAGAAGAAAACCATTCTGTGAACATAGATACATGGAAGGAACTATTATCTTTTTTATTTACAAATGCTTTATATGCAGTTATACAGAGAAAGCTTTCAGTAACATTGAACTGAATAGGCTGATGACTAATTCTGCACATGACCTGTAAATATGCCCAGTGTTGAGATGTACTCTGTTGAGATGTGCATTATGGCCAAAAAAAAAAAAAAGTACAATAATTTGCTATATGATCTGCCTTGATTCTGTTCAGCAAGATTGTCTAATCTTTGAGGATATTTGAAGTTCAAGCAAAACAGCTGTAATCCTAAAGGAGATCACTTATTATAAATGTTGACAGACTAATTTATCATATGCATAAAAGTACAGCAGAATATTAAGCCTCTTCACCTCTCTGTCATCACCAATTGTATATCATTCCTTCGCATTTTTTTTATCTTTTGAAAAATTGCTCAAGGCTAGACAGGACTTTAATTACAAGGAACTGTCACTGATTATGGTACTTCCCAGATACACTTATCAAACTGATACCCTTATTGTTAAGGCCATCCCTCAGTATCAAAATGGCTCTGGATAAAAATGATATTAATGTGCAATATTGCAACAAACATTTAGCATGCTTAGTTCCTAGCTGTCACCTGGTATTCAGTGCTTTATTGCAGTCCTGAATACAAATTCTAAGAATGTTGAATGAGTTAATGCAAGTAATGATAAGGCTATAGAGCCTACATACATTATTGGATCTATATTTTTATAGTTTTATTAAAAATTGAGGGTTGCAACTTGACACAGGACTATATAAGATGGTTACAAAATAATGATAATAAGACATGGAATGAAGTTAAAAAACATACCAAGGTGGGACAAATTACAATTGTCACTGCTGGACAGAAATTCTGTGCTTAAAATGAATGCTTTACTTAGAATGTTAATTTTGTTTCAGACAATATATGTTTTGACAGTTGATGTACCATTTAAACAGTGGCAAAAGGACATATCTAAATTTGTGTAACAAGGTAAAAAAACCATGAGTTGTGTACAAGGTGTGACAAGATTCTGAGGAAAGAGGCAGCTTTGTATCCCTGATTTGAAATTATATTTTGCAGCTTTTTGGTTAGCTTGGATGGAGGAAATAAGTGATGCAGAGAAACAGAAGGTTATTGGAACTAGAAGAGTATGATTTTGGCATGGAATTTATGATATGACAAAGTTAAGATTTCAAAAATAATTTTATTAGACGTGCCATATTGAAAATATGCCATTTCTTTTAGAGAAATAAGTTTTATTCTAAATCTATTAGAATTTAGCCATTCCAAAATTTTTAACTAAAAATAAACCTTCATAAAAATTCATTAGATTAATAATATGAATCCCAATTAGGGGTAAAATCCAGCCGGTTCTATCCGGTTCAGGTGAACCGGTAGTGGCGACTGTGGGAGGCTCCGCCCACCCATGTGGACGTCTTGATGTTGCTTTTTTGCGACATTTTAAGCCTTTGCACATGCACAGATGACAACAAGTGTGAGCACAGTGTGCACACATTGACAAACCAGTAGGAAAGATAAGTAAATATCACCTTTGATCCCAATGAAATCTTTCTCAAGACAAACAGAAAGAAGTTCATTATGAGATTTATCTAATGTATATATAGGAACAAAATTCCATTTTTAATTGAAGTGATAAAAATGAAAAATAGCCAAGTTAACACTGAACTTAACTCTTAGTGTGTAACTAAATCTACTCCAACTAAATAAATTGTCAACAGCGTTTCTTCAAACTAGATTTTATAAATCTCAACCTCAGCCAATCATGCATAACAAAGAACTGCTTTCTCCTCTTTCATCTTCTTGCTTTAAGAATAGCTTAAAGATTTCAAGTACAATTTGCTCAGGTTTCCTCTAAGCCTATGTCCTTTGATGCTGGCTTTTCTGTCTGTTTGGGAAAGTGACTATAGTCATGTTACTGCTTCTTGCTCCCTTCAAGTATCATTGCACAACAGTTTTTAAAAAAATCTTTTCTAATTAGGTTATAAATTATTATAAAATGCAAAATGCAAAAGTAAATAAAAGAGTAGTGAAAGGGGAGGGGAGGAAGGAGAGAGAAGTGAGGAAGGGTAGGGAAAAGGAAAGAAAAAAAGAAGCATTGACTTCTGACTCTCTCTGTTGCAGTAGAATAAGGCTCTAACATCAAATCGCAGCTTTTTGTTTTTCCATGATAATAAGAAATCTATAGAAATAGATTTCTATAGAAATCTATCAATCTAATCTGTAAAACTCAAAGTCAAAATTACATTCTTTTCTACATCAAGCACAAAATTCAGAATTGGTTTCCATGTGAAAACAAAGGTACTTATGTTTTTTTCTTTAGTCAGTTTTGCCATTTTAGCCAAAGTTATCTTGCCCACTAGTGACTTACGGTGACTCCACTGTATCTGCTGGCTATAATGGAAATGTTAAAAAACCCTGTTTTTATTGCTGTGATTTAAGTAGCATAATTGATTGCATTGTTTAACAGTTTCCGCTGTCCAGTCATGACGGACTCAAGGGGGCAGTGCTCATCTCCAATTCTCAGCCAAGGAAGTCTTGTGTTGTCTGAGAGACATTTCCATCACCATGTGGCCAGCATGAAGATACAGAATTCAGTAACTTTCCCGCTGAAGCAGTACCTATTTTTCTGCTCGCATCTGCATGCTTTAGAACTGTTAGGTTGGCAGTAGCTGGGGCAAGTAACGAGAGCTTCCCCCATTGCACAGCACTTGGGTCCTAAACCCAGGCTTTGGCTGTCAACCAATTTCTTCCTTTCTCAGCTTTGAATTTTCTTTCAATTATACTGACAATCTTTAATTTTCTAATATTTTATATAACTTGTTTTAAATATTATTCTCTAGAACCATAAGAACCGAGGTGGTGCAGTGGTTAGAGTGCAGTACTTCAGACTACTTCAGCTGACTGCTATCTGCAGTTCAGCAGATCGAATCTCACCAGCTCAAGGTTGACTCAGCCTTCCATCCTTCCAAGGTGGGTAAAATGAGGAACCAGATTGTTGGGGGCAATATGCTAACTCTGTAAACCACTTAGAGAGGGCTGTGAAGCATTATGAAGTGGTATATTAGTCTAAGTCAGTGGTGGGTTGCTACTGGTTCTCACCGGTTCAGGAGAACCGGTAGTAAAAATATTCAGTAGTTCGCAGAACTGGTAGTAAAAGATGGCTGGCCACGCCCCCGAACCGGTGGCCGGTTGCTCGCCCCGGCCGCCATGTTTGTTGCCATCCTGCCAACCTCTGCCATCGCCACCACCCCCACCGTGCCCCCACTGCCCCCCCCACTGCTGCCCCGCCGCCTCCAGGCATCTTCAAACTTGCCTCCTTTAAGACTTGTGGACCAATCAACTCCCAGAGCTTTGTTGGCTGAGGAACTCTGAGAGCTGAAGTCCACAAGTCTTAAAGGAGCCACCTACCCCTACCCCCCCAGCGCCTCCGTTGTTCTTTCTCTGCCTCGCTCGCTTGCTGCTCAGCTGGAGGTCGCTTGCTACACCAGAGCCAATGTGAAGGCCAAGCATGCCGTCATGAGGTGACACTCGAGCAGGGGCTGCCCTTCCGAAGGGTCAGGGGGTTTCCGGGGAGGGGGCCCCGTGGGGGCTGTGTTGATCTGGGAGGCGCGCACAGCGCTGCTCCCCTTCGCTCAAACAGCCGGCCAGGGTGGGACGGGATGGGTGTTGGGCTGTGAGGAGTGGCTGGCTCCAGAGGGCGTCCCTGCCTCTTGCCCCGCTGGGTATGGGGGGGAGCGCCGAGTGAGTGAGAGGCTCCAGGAGCTCCTGGAGGCCAGGCGGAGTACAGCCAAGCCAGCAGCCCGTTGGGATGTGGCAGACTCTGGCCCTGGGCTTGGTCTTCTTCCTGGCACTCTTCGGCGCTTCCATCTGCAGCTGCGGTGGCTGGCGCCGGAATGGAGCCTCAAAGACTGGATCCTTCTCAGCAGCAGCCCAAGAAAAGCAGAGTTGTGGAAGGGTTGGGGGGGCGAGGGGCGGGGGGCGGGGGGCTGGGGACGAGCAGAGCCCCCCTCCTGCTCCTTCCTGAAGAGTGGGATCTTGGGGGTGGGATGGGCTCTCTCCCCCATCCCACACATGGGGGGTTGCCAGGTTGGGGAAGCTACTGCTCACTCCAAGTTCCGATGTGCCATGGGAGAGAGGGAGGGAGAAAGAGAGTGAGAGAGAGAAAGAGAGAAAGAAGGAGGGAGAGAAAGAAAGAGGGAGGGAGGGAGCAAGAGAAAGAAAGAAAGAAAGAAGGGAGGGAGAGAGAGAGAGAGTGGAAGAGAAAGAGGAAGGAAGGAGGAGGAGAGAGACAGAAAGAAGGGAGAGAGAAAGAAAGAGAGAAAGAGGGAGGAGGAAGAGAGAGAAAGAAGGAGGAAGGGTAAGAAAGAGAAAGAGGAAGGAGAGAGAAAGAAAGGGAGGGAGGAAGAGAGAAAGAGGAAGAGAAAGAAGGGAGAGAGAGAGTGGAAGAGAAAGAAAGAGAAAGAGGGAGGGAGGGAGGAAGAGAGAGAAATAAATATAGAAGGGAGGGAGGGTGAGAAAGAAAGGGAGGGAGGAAGGGAGAAAGAAAGAGGAAGGAAGGAGAGAGAGAGAGAAGAAAGAAAGAGAGGAGAGAGAAAGAAAGAGGAAGAAAGAAAAGGAAGGAAGGAAGGAAGGAAGGAAGGAAGGAAGGAAGGAAGGAAGGAAGGAAGGAAGGAAGAAAGAAAGAGGAAGGGAGAGAGAGAAAAGAGAGAGAGAGAGAGAAGAGGAAGGACCACAAACCCTGGTACTAGACTTGGCTTCAGAAGATGCTTTGAAACAGGACAGCAATCTGGAGCTGGAAGGGACTTTAGAGGCCATCTAGTCCAACCCCCTGCTCCAGCAGGAAACCTTCTATCATCTGGATTATTTTGGTGCGTCTAACAGAGAGGAAAATTTCCAGAAAGGAGCAGAAGCAGAGGAAGGCAGAGATAGTCCTTGTCTTATTACCAGAATTGACTCCAAAATTTTGGTTGCTAAGCAAGCGTGTTGTTAAGTGAGTTTCACCACATGTTACTCAATCCATGATCTCTCCTGGCTCTAACAGTCATGTGCAAGTTGGGGGAAAACATCTGAAGTGTGTGTAATGTTCTAAATGTACAGAAGTTATAGTTAAATGTGTGGCAGAAAGTGGACTCTAGGTGTGTTTTTCCAAATGTAGTAAATGAGGTTGACTGTGTATAGTTTTAGAAGAGGTGTGTGTGTGTGTGTGTACATACAGTATATATATAGTAGATAATGTATCTTTTTGTGTGCCTATACATGCTATACTATGTAATATGTATGTACACATATGGCATATATACATAGGATTTAATAGTATATTTTGGATGTTCAGTAGTAGTAAATAATAGGGAAATTGACGTCAGTGACATCAACCTTTGACGTGAGTGACATCAAGTTGGCCACACCCACTCAGTTACATGATTACCCAGCTACGCCCACCCAGTCACATGATCACCAAACCACGCCTATCCAGTCAGATGACCAAGCCATGCCCACTGTCATATGACCATCAAGCCACGCCCACAAAATAAGACACACCCACAGAACAGGTAGTAAAAAAAGTAGAACCCAGCTCTTTTCTAAGTGCTATTGCTATTGCTATAATAGCCATATATTCACAACTATTTCTACACAGAAGCCGAGTCAGCAAACTAAACAACTGCCTGACACCATTTAAAGGCAATATAATTATGTTAGAACAGAACACTTGAAATGAGAAATTTCTTTATTCTCTGGAAATTGGCACTAAAGAGCTAGAGCCCATGAGTACTTTTTGATTATCTGCCATAGATAATCAAAACTATGTTTTAAGTCATGCAGTAGACTTCAGATGAGTATAGAAGCTTCCTAGAATATATAGTTGAATTTTTTTACATGGAAACTGACTCTTTAGTGACTTCTCCTGGATAATTCACTGCTGTTCGAATAGCTCTGCAGCACAATTTGAAGAGAGAAGAATGAAAAAAGAGAATGTAACAAATGACAGCTTTACTGAAATCCATGTATTATTTTTTTTCCTGAGAAACAATTAAGATAATGGTCTTGGGAATAGCAGATATGGAAAAGAAGAGTGTAGCTAAAACTATTATTAAACTGTTCTATCCTTAGTTAATAATGTAGCTTAATATAGATTCAAAATTGTACCAGCTGTTTCAGTAACTGAATAAACTAATATAGTACAGTACTTCTTCCACATCATGGAATATTTTAGACACTACCATCCCCTGCCAAGATACTTTTTGATAGTTCAAACTTTATTATCCCCATTTGAAATATGTTAATTGCACTGTCTAATAGCAAACTGATAATGATATGTATTTGCAGAATTTTAGTCAAGTTAAAAGATATTAAGATTTCATCAGCATGTTCAAAAGAATTTACAATTTTCAAAAATTCTAACTGCTTTCATAAAAACAAACAAAAGAGCATGGGTCCTTCATAAAGCCTGGACCTTGGTTGTATCTTTTTGTTGCACTTTTGTGGGTCTGCACATACATCTCTTGGTCTACTGCCTGAAACTTCAATGCAAGAAAGTACTCCAACTTCTAGAATTCTGATTTCCTTTGCTATGTTTCATTTTTATATATGTTTTTTCAATAATGGGTGAAGATAACTGTGTTGGGGGAATAGCAAATTGTTCCCAAAGCATTCCTGAATGTAGGAGGAAGGGGTGGAAAAGCCAATGCATGTATTAATATATAATTACAATAAAAAGTAAGCTTGCTGCGTTGTCTCTATAAACAATCCGAAACAGGAAAAGTACAGCTTTCTTTACAGTTTTCCAATTTAGGTCTCTCCCTGATAGGTGAACTTCTAGTACTTCTTTCCAGAGTTCTAGTGAAGTGCAAATCATCAGAATCGTAGGCAAATACATGATATTCAACATTATATTATTATTTTTTTTATTTACAGAGATTAGCAGATCAGTGAGTTATTCATCCCAATAAAGTTTTCAGAACAGTTATACAGTTATATGTAATATTTATACAATTCGGAAACACAGGAAAATAGCTAATTTCCCCTTTAGCACCAAGGAAAGGAAATCATTTCTATTTCATGATTTTGTTGTTATATTTATTAATGTAGAATCCATTCATATAAATTGATGTCCTGATTGCAGTTGTAAAAATCAATCTAAATTAGCTTTTGGCAGATCTTACTTTCCTAGGAACAAATAACTAATTGGCCCTTGCCTATCACTTACCCAAAACTATCAACAAATATTCATCCTTTGTACAACTTTTATATAGAACTCAGGATGTACATGTCCTCAGGCCTTCTGATAATTCTGTAAATCTGCAATCATTTTAAAGTCATTATCAATGCTTCATTTGTAAAAATGCTAAGTCCAGTTAATATTGTTCTATTAATGTTTTTTATTTTTGTCATAAAAGTATAAAAGTATATAAATTTTCATTGTTCTTTTATGATGAATTTTTTGACTGATAGTTTTGATTCTCTAAATTTATTCTGTGCCACTAGCCATACCTTGTTTAAAGGCACATCAGTTTCAACTGAATAACTGCAATTTTACGTCAGCTTTCTTGTTTAACAGAATAGTTTCTCCTAAACTTGATAGTGTTTGGTTCTTAAGTAACAGTTTTTAATGTTTTTAAATACATTTAGAATATTCAATTATATATTTATTATATTATATTATACTGCATTATATTACATTACATTACATTATGATTTAAAGATATTATGCAGGAGGACAATATTATCATACAACCTTGTGCAAGCAATCCTTTTGAAATAAACAGAGTAAATGCAAGCACATATTGTCCTATTGTAACTATGGAACTTATGAATATGTTGCTAATTTAATATATAAATGCTAATTATTAGCTAAAGTTCTTATCTTAATACAATATTCTTTGGTACCATTCACTATATTTATGCAGCCTTTGCACAACTTGTATCTGAAGAATTTATTTTGCATACAGAGTTTCCACTGAAATTGTCATTTTCCGGGATCCAAAATGGTATCAAAAGTTACAGTCTATTCTCAACTTCTGGAATTTAGTCCCAGTGTACAGATGGGCAGCAAGAATATGATGCAAAAGACAGGAAAATAGCCAATTTACCATTGTTCCCCTCAAGTAATTCTAACTAAACCTCTGTCTCACATTCCACATTTAAATAATTAAAAACATTTATATTATTAAAAGAATAACAGAATAATTTTAGCATACTGGAAAAGAAAAAATAAACTTCATTTTGTAGCTCAAGGACAATCAAAGCATCTTTCAATCTAAGCCTCAGACAATAATATATGATGGGAGACAGAATAGTACTATTTCAAGCTTTATTTATTTATTTATTTATTAGATTTCAAGCTAAAATGATCCTGCATTGTTCTGCTTTCACCTATAAGTCTGATCAATAGCATCAACTCACTGAATGAATGTTAATTGGCTCATTGGAATTTAATAATTTCAGTTCCCTTATAAGCCAAGCTAGTTTCATTTCTCTTTGGTTATTTTTACTTCATTAATGACAATGTCTGTTTGTTTTAACTACATGTATATATTTTATTAATTGCAATAGGCATAAAGAGACTCAATACCCTCACGAATGCTTCAGTCACTCACTTTCTCTTTGATTTCCAGACATCAATCATCCTTTGGGACTAACTTGCATGTCTTTTCCTAGTCATTTGGATAAAGTCTTTTGAGTTAAAACGCCTGAGATTTAACTGTTTTCCCAACTATATTGCATACATGCAAATAAAGCTCATGGAGAATATATCTTCTCCTCCTCTTCCTCCTCCTCCTCTTCTCTCCTTAGATTACCTCCCTTGCCTCTGGTATCTGACTCTTTATTTTCTGTGTTCTCACTCTGGCTAAAATACAGAATTATTATGACAATTGTCAATTGTCAATTATGACACTGTCAAAATAACAATTGTTACTTTGAAAATGATTGCTACTTTAAAGCTGTTTATCCTCAGGACCCATGGTAAAGAGGGATTCAGTGACTGAATTAATATATAGGCCCAATTTGTACATGTTTTAGCATATTCCTGTTATAATTCTGGAGTCAATACTAGTTTTCATCTTCATTCTTTTTTTCCCCATAAGTTGTGGAAACAATGAAGGCATTAAAATTGATAATGCAACTGGACATGCCATTGCAATTAATATTTTCAGTTAGATTTATGTTTTAGGTTTGATTTACCTCCTTTTTGTCTCTTGGATTGCTTTCCTATTTTTCCTATCCTATGTCGTATGTTATATTTAGGATTAAACCTAACTATGAAAGTTATCTTATTTTTATTTCTTTTTAAAAACTTAAGATTGTCATTCCCTTCCTTTATTTCAATTATTGTAAGTGATTATAATTTTTAAACCAATTAAATTTTATTCTTTGCTGTCTCCCAGAATTTCAGGTGGAGAGATTCTGCTTCTATGTTGGTAGCAATTCAAGCACTGCTACTTTGTTCCACAACCAACCCCCTCTGCAAAATTAATATGTGTGAAAGACATAATGTAAGGTCCATTGGAAATATTGTTGGTGCTGAAATACATTCACTGCTTCTCGGGATCTCTGAGTATCTTTTCTAATGAAACATATTCATATGCAGCTTGAAAAAGTGGAATGAGTACAGCAAAATAAACTAAATTATTATACATAAACTTCATTAAATAATCATGCAAAGTGCAACTTTTCTCTAAGATTAGAGTTGTATGAGAAAAATTTATAGATATTCTCAAGGAACAAGAAAAATAATGTCCTCTGAGAAATTAGAATCAGCTCCAGGTTATTGCACTCTCTTTTTATCTTGTATTCTCAATGCTAAAACATTAATAGGAGCTTATTTTGGTCTCTTCTGAAAAGCAGGACTAAACTTAAAAGAAAGAGGTCATGTACTTCATCCATCCTCTTTTAATATCAACTCTGGAGCACTGCAACCTCCCGTAGCAAATGGTAAGCTTGTACAAGGAATTGCAAAGAGAATTACTAGTTTCTTTTCATAATCTATCAGTAGGAGGAATGTATTGGATATTAATCTGTTCTGTTATTTTCTCATTCTGCTATTTCGTCAAATAAAAGTACTTTTGTGTCCAATTATATGTTAAATCACTTGAAATCATAATAATAAAGTATTGTGGTGGTTGCACTGTCAGCCAGATATTTAGACTTGATTTGGCATTTTTTTCTAACAATTTTGTTGTTTGGTGGTATTAAAGGTATTATCAGAAGTTGTAAGCTATTCCAAGCTTAGAACTGCTTAGTAATGACTGATGGTGATTTTATCAATTCCAGTGGTGTTCAAGTGGTGCTCCAGTTGTTTTGGGATTGCACCAAAGGTGCTTATTACTATTGGTACGGGGTTTTTTTCCTTTATTTTGCCATAGTCATTCTAATTCTATTTGCAGATATTTGTATTTTGTGATTTTCTCAAGTTCTTGCTCTTCTATTTTGCTGTTTCCAGGTACTGTCATGTCCACATAGGCTTTTTTGTCTTTCTTATCAACAACAGGAATAAAAAAAAATATAATCAGAAATACAATAAGCTAACAGCTATCAGTGCATTAGAAAGCTCTGGGTCAAAACTTTTATAGTCATCAAGTCAAGACACCATCTTTCACTTGAACAGCTAGAGAAAGGAAACTGTTTCTCAGAAAACTAAGCAGCTAAAATTTCTAGAAAAAAAGAAGTGCTATAGAAATGCTAAAATCTCCACAAATGGGGATGTTGTAGCCACATCTAATAAACCATTGAAAGAGCAAGGAATTCTTTCTAGAATTCCCAGGGTCTGATAGACTCAAGGAACTAAAAAAGATGGAATTTTGAGGAGTATTACTGTACATTGATTCAAGAATAACACACTACATAATCCCTTATAATAGCACTCTTTTCCTTATCACAAAATACTTGATATCATAATAAGCTTGCAGAGGCTTTACTATTTTAGTTGCTCATATTCAGACAGACAAGACCTGTAATTACCACTAAGAAGCTGCTTGCATCCTGAAAGAGTTCAATTAATGAATTAATGTTATTGTGGAGTGATCTCAAGTTCCATAAAAGACATTGGAGAGCACGTATCACTAAAGATATTTGATTATAAATATCATTATTTGTAATCAAATTAATTAATTATTAGCAACTCTATATTTAAGTAAAATATAATTATTTACTGTTCTATGTTATTTGATGTACTATTAGCATTAATTGTTATCATAATAATTACTTGCTAGTTACTATTTCACTATTGATATTGACAAATTAATTTGTAAAATACATACGGAACATTGACCATGCCAGGCAAAAATTCCAACAGACCTGCCAAACGCCCTCAAACAAAAGTTGTCACTACAAATAATGACCAAAATGAATTCAGAATATGCTATAAATGTAATGCTTCCATAAAAGAAAGCAAAGAATCCAAAAATGCTGACTATGCATCAATTATGCCCACTACTCCTGTCTGAAAATAAACAAATCAATAGACAATTTCTGTAATGTATCTTTAAAAGTTTTGGCGGGAGTTTTGGCGGGAATTAGCACGTTGCTGATTGGTTGAAACCACCGGCTGAAATATATATAAAGAGAGGTTTTCCTCAGTACTAGTTGCTGGGTTCACTGTATATTAAAGAGCTGTTGTCACTACCCTGGTCTCCTGCCTCGTTATTGCCCAAACTTAACACTGGCGACGAAGGTGGGATCCCGAGGCTAAAAGCACCAGGAAAGAGCTAAACGCACAAGAACCGAACCCAGCAAAATTCAGGGCGGAACGCAGCGATGGCCAGCTACACACCGCCCGCGCCGTTTGACCCATCCAAGGAGAAATGGGGGACATACATGACCCGTTTCGAGAGTTTCCTCGAGGCGAATGAACTGCAAGGAGTTCCAGACAACAGAAAAAGGGCGTATTTCCTGAGCCACTGCGGTCCCGAGGTCATCGACATCGCAGAAGCCCTGGCAGAGCCAACGCCGGTACAATCGGTATCGTGGCAAACTCTGCAGAACCTATTGAAGAACCATTTCGCGCCAACACCGTCCAAATATGTGCAGCGTTTTGAATTTGGAGAGCGCAGACAGCAAGAGGGCGAGTCCATCAGCGATTACATGGCCGCCCTGAGGAAAGCCTCCAAATATTGTGGGTACCGAGATTTGGATGAGGAACTGTTGGAGCAACTCATCCGTGGGGTCAGAGACATTCGTTTGCGGGCGGCTGCTATCAAAAGCAATCTAACGCTGGCAAACGCTCTGGACGAAGCCAGAGCTCATGAGATGTCCACCCAAGCGGCGGAAACCCTACAAAAGCCGCTCACACCAATGGCGAGCGCGAAATCAACTCTGGTCCACAACGAAGAAATCCAGACCGAATCAGACGGCGAGGATGAGGAAGGAGTTTTCACACCGAGACCGAGAAAGAAGACCGATGAATGCGGAAGTTGCGGAGGGCAACACCAGCGTCAACAATGCAAGTTCAAGGACGCTACATGTCGGCAGTGCGAGAAGAAGGGGCACCTGGCTCAAGTCTGTCGAGCACCCCAACCTTCCCGCCGAAAATTCAAACCAACCAATCAGAGCGCTGGATCGGCAAGGCGACCCGTGATTGGTCAAAACAAAAGGGCGCGAAGTCAAATCGAACGACCGTGATAGTGGGCCGTGCAGCAACCCGCCTAGAGAAGAAAATATTCACAAAACCAAAATTGAAGAAGTGCCGTGCCGACTGGAGGTGGACACAGGGTCAGCGATCACAATCATGTCCTGGGACACTTTTGCAAAAGCTTTGCGAACATCGCCAAACGCAAACTGCAAACACAGCGGCTAAAAGTTCAAGACTACCAAGGGAATCGCATCCCTGTTCGAGGACAACATCCGTCCGCCGAGTACGGACCACACAAGAAAACCCTGCCCATCACGATAGTCGAAGGGACCCTGCCAAGCTTGTTGGGACTAGACTGGTTCGAGCATTGGGCATGGGAGTGACTGGCATCTACAGAAATGACTTTAACCTAAAGGACACACTCATGGACGAATTCAAGATGTTTTCAAGGACTGCCTGGGCAAGTACAAGGGGACCCCTATTTCTTTCAATTTAGACCCCAGGTAGCCCCATACGGTTAAAAGCAAGGAGGGTCCTTTGCCCTTAAACCCAAGATTGACAGGAGATAGACAAACTAGTCAGTCAGGGGATACTAGTGCCAGTCGATCATGCAAAGTGGGAGACGCCAATCGTCACCCCAGTGAAACCAGATGGGTCAGTTAGAATCTGCGCTGACTACAAGGCAACTTTAAACAAAGCCTTGCAAAAAAGCGCTTACCCGGTCCCCGTGGTGCAACACTTGCTGCACTCGCTGGGGCAAGGGCACGTTTTTGCCAAATTAGATTTGGCCCAAGCCTATCAACAACTGCCTGTAGACGCCAACACAGCCGAAGCCCAGACAATTGTGACTCACAGAGGTGCTTTCAAGTGTACCCGGTTACAGTTTGGGGTGAGTGTGGCACCTGGTCTATTTCAAAATTTAATGGAGCGACTTCTGCAAGGGCTCCCGGGGGTAGTCCCCTATTTTGATGATGTATTGGTATCAGCCGAAAATTTAGAAGAATTGGGGGAGCGTTTGAGAAAAGTTTTGGGCATTTTCCGGTCAGCCGGTCTAAACGTTAAAGTGAACAAATGCCAAATAGGGGTAGAATCCGTAGAGTTCTTGGGCTACAGAATAGACAAAGAAGGAATTCACCCCACTGAGAGCAAGGTCAAGGCAATAAGAAAGGTTCCAGCGCCAAAAAACAAAACAGAGCTACAGGCATTCCTGGGTCTAGTGAACTTTTACGCGGTCTTTTTGAAAAATAAGGCAACCGTTGCCGAGCCGCTACATAAGTTACTGGGAAAGAATACTGTTTGGTCTTGGGGAAAGACGGAAGCTAGGGCTTTCGAGGCAGTAAAAAACCTACTCTCGAGCGATAGTTTACTGATCCAGTATCATAGCACAATGCCATTGGTATTAGTTTGCGATGCTTCCCCCTATGGGGTGGGTGCTGTGCTCAGCCACAGGCTTCCAAATGGCACAGAAGCCCCAATAGCCTTCTACTCCAGAACAATGTCCTCGGCAGAGAGGAACTATAGTCAGTTGGATAGGGAAGCCCTAGCTATAGTTTCAGGAGTAAAAAAGTTTCACGAATACGTCTTTGGTAGAGACTTTGAAATTGTTACAGACCACAGACCACTGTTAGGGTTACTGGCTGGCGACCGCCCAACGCCTGTGGCACCCTCGCCCCGATTGACCCGATGGACTATCTTTTTAGCCGCCTACTCCTATAAACTGCGGCATCGGCCAGGAAAGGAGTTGGGGCATGCGGACGCGTTAAGCAGATGCCCACTGCCAGGGGCGATCGAGGACCCCACTCCGGGGACGCCCATACTGTTAATTGACTCTCTGGACTCTGGCCCAGTCACGTCTAAGGAGGTGGCTCGGGCGTCATACCGGGACATTACTTTGAGAACTGTAATTGGTTGGGTCCAAAGAGGGTGGCCCGCTGCGCCGGGCGAGCGTTTCAAAGAATTTGTCAAGAAAAGCGGGGAATTATCGGTGCAAGGGGGGTGCCTGCTCTGGGGGGATAGGGTGGTAGTTCCAGAGAAATTGAGGGAAAAAGTTCTGGAACTTCTGCACGAAGGTCACCCTGGGATCGTGAGAATGAAGGGTTTAGCTAGAAGCTATGTGTGGTGGCCCCTAATGGACAAGGAGATTAGCGACAAGGTTGGCAAATGCCAAAGGTGCCAGGAGTCCAGACCACTACCACCAACGGCCCCAGTCCGGGAGTGGGAGAAACCCCAAGGCCCTGGTCTAGAATCCACATTGATTTTGCTGGCTCTTTCCATGGCCAAACGTTTCTAATAGTGGTGGATGCATTCTCCAAATGGCTGGAGATCATCCTAATGAAATCCACAACCGCTGAAGCTGTCATTTCAGCACTAAGGCACCTTTTCGCCACGCACGGGCTGCCGGACACTCTGGTGTCAGACAATGGGCCACAGTTCACTGCAACACTGTTTGAGGGGTACTTGGCAGAAGAGGGCATCCGACATGGCCTCTCAGCGCCTTTCCACCCTGCGACGAACGGCCTTGCTGAGCGTTTCGTCCGGAGCGCAAAGAGGCATTGTCAGAAGCCAGGCGACTGGCAATCACAAATTGACGCATTCCTAACGGTACAACACAGAACCCCTTGTGTAGCTACTGGCCGCAGCCCAGCGGAGCTACTGATGGGGCGAAAACTAAGATGCCCATTAGACCGTTTAAACCCGAATTACACGCCAGACGGGTACAAAACAACACCAGGCAAAACAAGGAACTAACCATAGGAGTCCTGTATGGGCACACAACTATGGTGAAGGCCCAAACTGGTTAAAGGGAACAATCATTGACACCACGGGCCCCAAGTCTTATCTTGTAGAGATAGAGGACGGCCGAGTGTGGAGACGTCACATAGATCAGCTGAGGAATAGGATTAACACTAGACCAGAGATAGACGGAACGGGCCCTGACTACTCATTGATTGAACCCATAACTGACTCCAGCCGGGAAAAAACGGGGAACTTATCTGGTTCAGACGAGGTCCAGCGACACCCTCCGGTCCTTCCCGAGGACAGTAGGCTCGACTCGGCAAGTAATCCAAAGCCGGATGGCCTGGAGGAGGAGCTGCGAGGAACGGGCAGTCCCTCCGGTCAGCTCGACTCAACCCCAGAAAGTGAACTGCGCAGGTCCGGAAGGGTTAGGAAACGCCCAGTTTACCTGCGTGACTACGTAGAGAAATAATATGCTAAAATTATGTAAATAATGGTAAAGTGTTTTCTGGGAGGAAGGAGTGTAATGTATCTTTAAAAGTTTTGGCGGGAATTAGCACGTTGCTGATTGGTTGAAACCACCAGCTGAAATATATATAAAGAGAGGTTTTCCTCAGTACTAGTTGCTGGGTTCACTGTATATTAAAGAGCTGTTGTCACTACCCTGGTCTCCTGCCTCGTTATTGCCCAAACTTAACAATTTCCTACAATCAGATCCTACATTTATCCATTTATGTCCATCTTGTTTTCCTAAATTAGACTACCTAAATTCCATGTCTGATAGAGTCCATACCATAAAAACAACTATAAAGTCACAACAAACTATCATTGACTCCATTGAGACAAACGTAGAAAAAATAATACTAGCATATTTAGAACCACGTTTCACAAATCCTGAGAAAAAAATTACACCACAACAAAATGGAAAATCAACTGATCAAAATCTTTTCCCAATCTAACAAACATTGCCTAATCCACAACCTATTTTCCCAATCCAACAGACATTGCCTAATCCACAATCTAAACCACAAATATCTGCCAACCAACCAAACAACATAGCCATACTAGTAAAAGATACCGAGAGAGAACAAAAACGTGAAAATGCTATATTATTTGGATTAGATAATACTAGTAACTCAGATATCACCAAAGTTCATAACATCATAAAAAATTACAATTCACCCACCTTCGTCCCTGATGAAATAACCGAAGTCTCCAGAGATGGACCTGAATACAAAAACAGTGATGGCTCTGTGGCGCCTAAATTCTGTAGAGTCATCTGCATAAATGAGACCAGCAAACGAAAATTCATTCATGCTATAAACTCAATTGCCAGAACCACCCCCAGCCTCAACATACTTAGAGCAAGGCCTGATCTATCATTTCTGCAATGCATTCGCTCCCATGAACTCTGCACAGAACTCAAACGACTGCAAGAAAAAGGCGAAACCAACCTTTACATTGACTACCGTGCTGACTGCATAAAAAGAAAAACCTATAGTCAATTGGCCCCCATCACTCAAAACATCCAACCATCCATTGTACAGAACTTCCATCCATCCGTCATACAGAACCTTCAACCAACCGTCGTTCAACCAATCAACCTTCAACCATCCGTAGTACAAAACTTCCAACCACCCATCGTACAGAACCTACAACCACCCGTTGTACAGAACCTACAACCTACCATCATCCAAAACTAGGTACGTGCGCCCCTTATTTCCTCTGCACCAACCACTACAGCTCTTAAATGCAAACTGATAAATGCAAGAAGTATTGTAAACAAATTGCCTGAATTTTTCCCCTTGTTAAATACTGGTACATTTGACATTATATTTGTATGCGAAACATGGCTGAACTCATCCCTCCCTGACTCCATTATTTCAGACAAAGAGTATCATGTTTTCCGGTCTGATCGCGAAACCCGCAGAGGAGGTAGAGTAGCTATCTTTTACAAAAAGTCACTGAATCTAAAAAATATTCAAGTTGCACATAAACTTGCTCTTCCTGAAACTATTGTATGCGAACTTCCCTTAACATCACACTTCGCTTCTTACTATGCTACAGAGCCCCTGACTATGACATCGCACATGCAAACATGTTAACCACACTACTAACATGGGCTACCTCTTGCCCTTATCCTCTCATCTTCCTGGGTGACCTCAACCTACCTCTTATTAACTGGATAACAAATGAATGTACAACTGAGCCCATCCATACTATCCTGTACAATGCTGTTACAAATCTAGGTCTTGATCAACTAGTAACTAACAATACAAGACTCAACAACTGCCTTGACCTCATCTTCTGCAACAACACAAACTCAATTTATGGACTACAAATAAAAGAACCCTTTTCCAACAGTGACCACAGCATGATAGACTTTTGTCTCCATATACGCCCTTACAATAATCTCCATAACAATAGTTGTCGTGTCCCACTCCTCCTCTGATGGCCGGGTCTGGGAAGTCTGTATCAAGCATGGCCACGAAGCCTCTGCAGCTTTGCCAAATTCCTGTCAGAGTTCTCAGGGTGTGACTTCAGCAACCAGATTAGACTTTGCCTGACTCAAGGAATGCCAGAAAGCAGATTCTTTATATAGGCCATGGGATGTGGCTCCATGACTCATCACTTATCCAGGCCTGCCCCTCCCTTCCTTTTGCTGATGTCACCTCTCCATTCTTCGGAAGCGGGGATCTGTCCACCATTCATCTTCCTGCCCAGCTGCAGGCAATTCTAGCTCGTGGCTGGCTTCATGCTCATCATGCTCACATGCTATAGGAGGGAGGTTTGTTTGCTCAGTCTGTCCGGGCATGGTGCCAGGGCTGGGGGCTGGAGGCATGCCAGGCCATTCGTTTTCACTATCAGTCTCTGGCTGAGATAGCAGGAGATGGGAGGGACCTGGGTGCGGAGAGGGGGCGGGCGAGGCACAACAATAGTATTCCAAACTTCAATTTCAAAAAAGCCAACTATGACCTTTTAAACATCGACCTCTCATCTATTGACTGGCAAAATCTATTCTCAAAATGTATCACTGTTGAAGACCACTACAGAGTGTTCTTACTCGAAGTCAGTAGACTCATTAGACTATACGTACCACAAACCACCAACAAAATCAGAAAAAACAAATTACCCATATCAATAAAAAAGCTCCAATCCAAAAAAAAAAAATCCCCCTGGCGAAAACACAAAACTGGCTATGTAGTCAACTTCAGAAACCGCTACAAAAATATATGCAACCAAATAAAGATTGAATGCACCAAATACCACATCAAACAAGAAGAAGACCTTGTACGGGCAAAATCCAATCGGGCTTTTTATAATTTTGTGAACAACAAACTTAAAGACTCGAGATCCATCCCACCCCTAAAAGGATCTAACGGTAAAGAATGTAATGATGAAACAGTTAAAACAAACCTCTTTAACACATTCTTCGGCTCAGTCTTTGTTAACAGTAATGGCTCATACCCAACATTCCCCATTCGTACCAACAATAAGTACAACAACCTAACACAAATAGATTTCACAGAAGATAATGTTAAAAAGGCCCTTCACAAACTGAAACCATCTCTATCTATTGGACCTGACGGTCTATGTGCATACTTCTTAAAAAAACTTTCCACTAATATAGCAGAATCCCTAAGCATAATCTTTGAAAAATATTTCAGGACCAGCTCCATTTCCAAACTATGGTCACAAGCCATGGTCATCCCTGTCTTCAAAAAAGGAGACCCCAGCCTAGTTGAAAATTACAGACCAATTTCTTTATGCTGCGTAACCTGCAAAGTAATGGAATCAATCATCAACCAATCCATTACCGTCCACCTGGAAACAAACAACCTACTCTCCAATAAACAATTTGGTTTCAGAAAACTTCTTCAATGCAAAAACATATGGACTACAAATCTTGATCAAGGCAAAGCAATAGATGCTATTTACATAGACTTCTGTAAAGCTTTTGACTCAGTGGTACATGACAAACTTCTCCTAAAATTAAAATCCTATGGCATCTCCAGACCCCTCCATAACTGGATAACAATGTTCCTGTCAAACAGACAATGTTGTCAAAATAGGCAGTGCCCTATCAAATCCCGCTCCTGTCAATAGCGGCGTCCCCCAAGGTAGCGTTCTGGGACCTACACTCTTCATATTATACATTAATGACCTCTGTGACCATATTATAAGTAATTGTGTTCTCTTCGCTGATGATGTTAAACTATTTAACACTACCAACAATACGGCTACCCTTCAAAAAGACCTTGACTTTGTGTCGAAATGGTCAAAAATTTGGCAACTCCAAATCTCAACCAGCAAATGCTCTGTCTTACACGTTGGAAAAAAGAATCAGAACACTAAATACAAACTTGATGGACATTACCTTGTAGATGACCCCCAACCCAATTAAAGACCTTGGAGTTTTCATATCAAATGATCTAAGTGCCAAAGCCCACTGCAACTACATTGCAAAAAAGGCTTTAAGAGTTGTAAACTTAATCTTGCATAGCTTCTTCTCCAGAAACATTACACTACTAACCAAAGCATATAAAACATTTGCTAGACCAATTCTTGAATACAGCTCACCTGTCTGGAACCCATACCTCATTTTGGACATTAATACAATTGAGCGAGTCCAAAAATATTTTACAAGAAAGTTCTCCACTCCTCTGAATACAAATAAAATACCTTATACCACCAGACTAGAAATATTGGGTTTAGAAAATTTAGAACTCCGCCGCCTTTGATATGACCTGAGTTTAACTCATAGAATAATCTGTTACAATATCCTTCCTGTTGAAGACTACTTCAGCTTCAATCGTAACATTACACAAGCACACAATAGATTTAAACTTAATGTGAACCACTCCAATCTTGACTGCAGAAAATATGACTTCAGTAATAGAGTTGTTAATGCCTGGAATTCACTACCTGACTCTGTGGTCTCTTCCCAAAATCCCCAAAACTTTAACCAAAAACTATCTACTATTGACCTCACCCCATTCCTAAGAGGTCTGTAAGGGGTGTGTATAAGAGCACAAAGGTGCCTACTGTTCCTGTCTAATGTTCCCTTTAATTGTATCCAATTTGTATAGTTTTTCTTTTTTTATACTTATGCTTATATATATGCTTATATATCGTATAGTTATTTCGTACTTATGCTTACATATACTATTGTGACAAACAAATAAATAAAAATAATAAAAATAAATAAATATGTCTTGGGCAAACAAAAAAAAGATCCTGAAAGGTAATTAAATTATCTAAAGAATATTATTAAGGTTTATCAGAAAAGCAAAAAGCCTTCTGTATGATTCATCCTGTAATACATAGCTTGTTTATTAGTTAAGATCACTTTGGAAACATAGAGTTACTCAGACAGTAACTTCCTCTCTCTTATTTATTTTATTTTTATTTATTTTATTTTGTCATAACAATATACACAAATATCACACAAAAAGATTATATAGTATATAAACATATATATGAGGAGAAACAAGGAACTATAAGCATATATATATAAGAAAAAGAAACAATAGGACAGGAATGGTAGGCACGTTTGTGCTCTTATGCACGCACCTTAAAGTCCTCTTAGGAATGGGTTGAGGTCAACAGTAGATAGCTTTTGGTTAAAGCTTTTGGGATTATGAGAAGAGACCACAGAGTCAGGTAATGTGTTCCAAGCACAGATAACTGTTACAGAAGTCATATTTTCTGCAATCCAATTGGAGTGGTTGACATTAAGTTTAAATCTATTGATTGCTCTTGTATTATTGCAGTTGAAGCTGAAGTAGTCTTTAACAGGAAGGACATTACAATAGATGATTCTATGAGTTACACCCAGGTCCTGTCGAAGGCGACGGAGTTCCAAGCTTTCTAAACCTAGGATTTCAAGTCTGGTGGGATAAGGTATTTTGTTGGTTACGGAGGAGTGGAGAACTCTTCTTGTAAAATATTTTTTTATGTACAGGTAGTCCTTAACGTACTACAGTTGGGATCAGAATTTCCATTGCCAAGTAAGATGGTTGTTAAGTGAGTTGCATCCAATTTTACAACTTTTTTTTGCCATGGTTGTTAAGCTGACCACTGCAGTTCTTAAGTAAATCACATGGTGGTTAAGTAAACTTTGTAGCCTATAAATATAACTGGAGCTAATCATAGAGAAGATGTTACCATTTTTTCTGTAGAGAGTCTCTACATACTTATTTAATATTTCAGTAAGTATCTTAGTTTCCTTTTCTCTTCCCCCATCCCTCCAATCTGTTCTTTATATAAGGCAGATGAACATACCTGATCTCTTATATTTAATGGGATAATATGAGGAATTAAATCAAATAGTAGTGTTCTATTCAACAGTGAAATGGTGTGTTTAACTTGTTTAAACAGTATATTTAACTTGATTTTTAGAATGAAAACACTCAAAGCACATTTTAACTTAAAATTTAAAATGATTGATGGATAACATTCGCTGAAGGAAAAAAATCTACTGCATACAATTTCTATAGAATAAAGTCTTCTTCCATTGCCCTTTTAGAATTTTCTAAGATTGGCCAGACCATGTATGAATAACAATGATATGGTTTAATGCATTTTCAAAGAGAATTTTGGCATCATTGTTCGACAACGACTCTTGAAAAAACAGTCATACTTGTCAACTGTCACAGATTGTCCAGAAAGTCATAGATAGGTGGAAAGGGTGATTCCAGCCTTTTATACAATAAAGCCAGCTATCCTCTCCTATTTGGAGGGAACAAATAGAGAATACTGAGCATGACAGAGAAGCATCTTAGTAGATGCATGAGAATGAAACCATCCAAGGGAGTTTCCCTTCTTTTAAGGTTCGAGGACCTTTTCAGACAATGTGGAAAAAACTAGAGCAAAATTATTGGCCACAAAGATCAAGATGGAGCCATATATTCTGAGATAACTCTGCAACCAGAATCTTTGTTTATGAGTACCAGCCTCCAGAGCTTTTGATACTAAGAGCAGTGTTTTATTTTCCAAAACTGCATCAATCAGGGGTCTTTCTTATTTAGAATACAGTTTTATTTTCAAACCATAATGATCCTGTTAAAATATTTAATTTAATAGCTGGGGCAATGAAGGATTGGACAATGAATACGAACACACAGTTATAACTAATTGGTTGAAGAGAGCTGGCCACTATATGAGGCAACTCAAGTTGTGATTGTTGCTTGAGTGTAAAGAGGGAATTTCCTTGTTTCTCACTTTTTTCTCTGTGTGCCCTATGTGCTCTGTGATTTACCTCATGATGTTCCTGCTGTGTTAATTTACCTGATAATATTCCTATTTGCCTACCTTATTTAGTGTACATATATTTATTTATATAAAACTGGTTCGTGTCAGAGTCTCTGATTCCATTTAGAGACCGGCTGCACAATTCCCTGACATGCTGAAACAGAAATCCCAAAACATTGTGAGACTATGTTCAATCCTCCACATTCCATCAAGAGGAGGGACTTTATAATGCCATCTGGAACAGGATATATATGCGATGGTCTGTAAAATTTATGTATACAAATTTCTCAATATCCTATGGAGGGATTCGAAATAGAAAAAAGCATATAGGTACTGTCAAGCATAGGATAAACATAGAAAGAGTTTAAAATACTTTTGAGCATGGATGAGTTCTTAGTCCAATTCATGCAACCAAATGACAGAGCACTAAATGTAGAACTATATTCTAGAGAAGGGGATTTTTAAAAATCATAACACAATTTATCATTTATTTTGAATGATATTTCAGTAAAGTGCATGGGAAAAGAAAATGAAGATGCCATTCCATAATTAGTAGTTAAAAAGTTCTATGATCTAAAACCACTTTTTTTGAGTAAAGATGGTAGATGTTACAGTATGTCCAGCTCTTCCTCCTGCAAGGGGGAAAACAAAGATAACTGACCTCCTCTTCTTAGAATCTTTCAAAGGGGACACTTCACCACGGCCAACTTGTCGCATCCATCTCGCTGCAGCCAAATTATAGTGGGACAATTCCACACAGGATAACTCAGCACAATAAATGTCATCCATCACTGTTTCTTTGACATTATTTCTATTCACAAAAATGGAAATAATGTCAAAGAAACTCTGATGGGTAACATTTATTGCATTGAGTTATTCAATATGGAATTGTCCTGTAGCAAGTTGTCCCATGGCCATGGCAAGACAGCTGCAGCTAGTTGGCTATGGCTGATGTGAGTTGTCCTAGACCCCAGAATTTTTGTCCCTGGACATCACCACAAATGGCAACAAAGTATCAGTTGCATAGGCTATTGAATCAAAATTTGAATACAGTTGTCCCTTGAATACATTTCTTAATTTTAGGACAGCTAATTAGAAAGACATATCACTGATCAACATTTTTTCCTCAAGGCAAGCAGAGTTTATTAGGCATACTGGATTTGTCTCCTTAAGAGGAGCTTATATTTTGTTGAAACAACAGGTAGACTAGGTCTAACATGGTACAAACAAGAGAGTCCAATTCTCTCTAAGTCACACATTTATTCAAAAATGGACAAAGCTGGGTACTCCCATAAAGCTAGAAAGACCCATATGATTTATTTAACGACTTTTATGCTTTACTTGGTTACATAAGCAGGACATACAGTTTTGTATACAAAACTAGATAAAGTGGAGAAGTTACTAAAATATCTGTGCCCACATCTTATAGCAAAGTGTATTTTAAGCAAACTTTATTTAAGATCCTTTCTTTCCTTATCATCTTTCCCTACGCTAGGAACATATGTTTTATTATTTCATTTTATTCCTTCAATTTATTTTGGCTATTTCAGTATAATATCTTCATTATCAGATTCCTGATCAACAATTTCAGCAAACTTTGGTTCTGTATGTCCAAAACACTCTTCTACTATCTCCCAGTATCTTATCGCTTTTGAAGAGTCTCAAAGTTCAGTTAGAATTCAGTCTCTACAGTAAACCATACAGGTGATAAAAATACTGCAAAGGTCATCGGAAAATAGATCTTTGATTCTGGACTCAGCTTTGAGAATTATATGGCTTTTATCTAACACAATGCCCTTCTAATGACTGACAAGCACAATGGAGTTCTGAAGAGGTGGAATATATTTATGCTGTTGGTTGTGCATGACACTGAGCACAGTTTCTGTGATGAAGTGATGACCTTTTTTTTAAAAAAAGTATATGAAATAAAAATTCCCATTCAAGAATCTAATACTAACACTAAAAGCAGCAGTTACAGATGACATTGTAAGAAACAGAAGTACTCATTAATGGGACTCTTTGGAATATAATCATGATATATTACTATGGAGAAAACAAAGTAATCTGATAATTCATGCAATATAAACTTTTCACAAATTTGACTCAGAAAATCATTGATAAAGTAAGAATTCATTAATTTTTGTATAAAGAGTGTACCACCAGACCCAGCTGTATAGGGAAACCATAATTTCCTGTACTTTCTCATTTTTAAAATATACTGTTGCTCATATCAGACAGAAAAGTTTTCTGTCAAGCTATTTTCAGTTGGGTCTCCAAAAATCTTTCCCATTAGTTCCACATCAGTCAACAACTCTTATGGTTCTTGAAGGATTGTCAATTTCTAGGCAAAGACTTAGCAATGTGTTCGCCAGCATCTCTTTAATAGGTATTATTTCAACAAGTCCTTCTTCTCAAGCATCTCAACACAAATAAGCTGAGTTTATGCTTTATTCTGCATGTAGTTTTTGTCTAGGTGGAAAATCTGAATACATCCCTCATTGATCTATAGCTATATAGATTTTCAACCTGGGCTTGCTGTTGCAACTAAGACTGCAGCACTCTTTAATATGGAGTGACCCTTGTTTTTGTCTCCAATCCCATTTACTTAATATACTGACCTTCTTATTTAGGATTTTGCTACAGTAATGTGTGGTTTTGTTCCTGCAGTGATATGTGTCCAAATACAAGAACTTTCCAATGCAGTCTTATATTTGTCTCAGAATGTGCTCACTATTTGCAGTTTGCTTAGGTAGTTTATTTCTATAGGTATACTGATTTTGCTGGCTTTAGTTAGCTCTCTGAATTCAAGAAGATGATCAACTTTCTGTCTTTGGTTGAGGTAACGACCACCATTGAAGCCAATAAAAGGCCTTCATTAGAAGATTATAGTACGATACTATAAGAGAATATGATGAAATCATATGTATTAAATACTGTTTCATTTTGGTGAAGACTTCTAAAATCAATATAGTCAAGAAATACAAGTGCTGAATGTGATATATTTTACAAAGCAGTATGGTCTTCATATAAATCCTTGCAGGCAAAGAGAAATTTTTAGGAAGTGGGGGGTTGGTTAACAAAACAGGTTCTGTTCAGCCATAATCTCCTCTCATTCATTATTCCTTAATCTGGGGAAAATATACCATAGTGGTAAACATTGCTCCAGGCCCAGTTGCTAAATTTTGTTGTTTTGGTTGTAATGGTGGTGTGCTTTCTGGTGTGATTTGAGAACTGCAGTTCTATGTATTAAAATGCAAAAGTTTTGAAGACAGGAGTCTTTTTAAAAACACTATTTTAAAGTGCTTTTAAAGAAAGCAACTTTGGTTAATTCTACATGGTCCCTGAGATCTCTTCCAAAATATAATATGAGAGCAGTGAGCATCTAGGGGGCTGCCACAAAGAAGAAGGGGCCAATGTATTATTATTATTCAAAGCACCTGAAGGCAGGACAAGAAGCAATGGATGGAAACTAATCAAGAAGAGAACCAACCTAAAATGAAGGAGAAATTTCCTAACAGCTAGAACAACTAATTAGTGGAACAACTTGCCTCCAGAAGATGTGAATGCTTCAGCACTGGAAGTTTTAAAGAAGATGTTGGATAACCATTTTTCTTAAATGGTATAGAGTTTCCTGCTTGAGCAGAGGGTTGGATTAGAAGAGCTCCAAGGTCCTTTACAGCTCTGCTATTCTGCTAAAATATCCAGAGTTTTCTGTACATGTGTATGAACATTTCCTTGAATGATTCTAGTAAATCATTGGAATCACCAGAGAGGCTTCTATATGGTCAATTCAAATGCAAAAGTCTCTTTATGCTCCTAGATGTGCTTGAGAAAAATAATGCAAAGTGTCTCAGTGAGACAAATGGACTTTGTAGTGCCATATTGATATAAAATGTAGCCCCCTCACATAGCCCTTTTATGAAAACCTATTTTGCAATAATTCCCACTCATAATAATAGAAATAAGTTCTGCCTGTCCAATTAATTTACATGGCCACATGATGGCTGTTACTTGTGGTGCCACTCTTAATGGGTAGCTATGAGTTCCAATAAAAAAGAAATAAGGTCAAATAAGTGCAGATATTGAGTAATGGCTATGATATTTCTGTTAATATTTCATTTATTTTTTTAAAACAATCTATCTGGGTAATATTGTTTGCTGTATCTAATCTACGCATTATTAAAAATCCAAGATTATGATTGGAATCCATCAATATAAATATAATTTCATTTTCATTTTCATTTCATTTATTTATTTGTCAAGAATATATATGATAACAGGTAAAAGTATAAACATAATTTGAATAGCTGAAAAGAGTAAGTAAAAAGGAATATTAGGACAAGGATGGTAGGCACACTGGTGCATTTATGCATGACCCTTACAGACCCCTTAGGAATGGGGTAAGGTCAACAGTAGACAGTCTTAGGTTAAAGTTTTGGTGGTTTGGGGAAGAAACTACAGAGTCAGAAAGTGCATTCCAGGTATTGACCACTCTATTACTGAAGTCATGTCTGCAGCGGTTTACCTTGAGTTTGTATCTATTATTTGCTCATATATTGTTGTGGTTGAAGCTGAAGTAGTCATTGACAGGTAGGCAGATAATTTATAATATACTGTATAATACTGTATAATACTATCAAAATATAAACATAATAGCAAGTTAAATTTTGTTCTATCTCTTATGCTGACTGGATAATCAGAGGCTTTAATTTTGTTAAAAAAGCAATTTATGCAAGAAATTAAGTGGCAAAAATTTATTTCAGTTTATATAGTTGGTCACACGAAGACATCTATAGTTAAGACAGTTTATTACACAAAATGTGTTTTTACCATTTCTTCTGAAGACAGGTTTTTTTAAAAAAATGGAAAGAGTGAAATTAAAATGCAGAATGGAAGTAGCGGTGGACAACTTGAGAAATGAAAATAGGACAGAGAACCTAATATTAAACAACTTTATGCAGAAAAGCCTATAACAATTCAGTATCACTTCCATTACATAGAATGATTTTACAGAAATACTAGTGCTGACACTCAGTGGCTCTTGTATCCAAACCACTGTCAAATCCAGAAACAAAATATATACAAATTGAGAATAAGATGCTGGAAATGTTGCTTGCATTCAATTGATTAAATGAATACATTTCTGTCTAGAAACTGACCCTGAAAACAGCCCACAAGCCATTTAATGCATTGCTTAAGAAACCTTGAATAAATATGCTTTATAGGTCTATAAAATCTCTTTCTAATACTAAAAGGATAAATACATTCTGACTTACATGTAGGTGTTATTGAATGTTATACATTAGCACTTAAAAGGTCCAAATATACAAGACTGTATAGCTATCTCAATAGCTTTCAATAACAATCACTAGTCATAACAATGATATTTCTAAATTTTTCATATCCTCACTGTATAAACCATTTACAGTATTTTTTCCATTAAGACCTCAATTTAATGTAATTTAATGAAAAGATTTGGACTTTTAAATTATTTTTATTTGAATCTTGGTTAATTTGGTACCAAATGTCAGAGTGCTATGGTGCTGGAAAGCATTGTTCTGACAGCTTTGATCATTTATTCTATGTGTAAGAATCTTAGGGATTTAATAAATTAAGCCTATTTGAATGTGTAGCACTAAAGAATACCCTATGGCTTATTCTAAGTTCAAAAGATCTTTCAAATACGGTATTATTGAAATAAACATTTTCTATGAAAGAGTATAAATCAGTAGTTTTGATTCCTTTGAGAATATAAACATCCTAAAATAAATTATCCTGCTTTTATTCCTTTACTTAATTGGTTTATTTCTCATATATTTAGATATATTTGTCTATAATATGCATCATGGCTTTTGGCTTTTTGGTCCCTCAAGAGAAATTTCTTTTTTAAAAAAATTAAAATAAGTGCTGGAAATATAGTATTATAATGTTGTACCGTAAGGCACTATTGCATAGTTATTCTATTTCTAGTGACCAGAATTTGGGAATAATCCTAGCAACAGCAATTTAAACAAAACACACACACACACACACACACACACTCATACACAAAGGGGAAAAATCCTTTCAGCAATCTGTATATTTCACTTTTATAACTGCTTTGCTACTGCAGATTTTCAATATAGAGTTGGAAATTAACTGCATATATTAACAGCCATTCTGTATGCATCTGTATTTGTGATTTAGAAAACAATTGATCCAAGCGTTTGTCTACAACAAGACTCATTCTGATCTGTTGTTGCTAAGGCATGCATTGTCTTACCTTTCTTTTTATCCTTTTAGTTCTGACTGATAACTGGATGTTCTATTATATACAATAAGATGCTACATATAAGTATTAAGGTTTTGCCAGTTCTTCAGATTAAATTACCTCCACAGCTTCTCCAGCTGTCTCTGCATCTGTGAAGCAAAATGGCAGATTGCTTGTTTGAAGATAGCCAAAAACATCAAATTGCTATCGCAAAACAAAAGACTGGGCCAGGTGTGAAGACCTAGAAGACTATTGGGAGAGCAGGTTTGAGATCAGCGATCTCTGCCTTCTACTCTAAAAAATCTTACAATTAGAAATATAACAATGATGGAATTAATGCAAGCACTCAAAAAACAGAAAAGGGGAAAAGCACCAGGCCCAGATGGACTGACAGTTGAATTTTATGTGACTTTTCAAGAACAATTGGGCCTTCTGCTATTAGAGGTTATGAATGAAGTGATGCAAAAAGGGAAAATACCTGAGACCTGGACCAAGGCCTATATTACCCTTATTCTGAAGGAGGATACTGACTCAAAACATATCAAAAATTATAGACCAATGTCTCTGTTAAATTCAGACTATAAAATTTTTGCTTTAATACTGGCAGAAAGACTTAAAAGATATCTGAATGAGTTTATACATTCTGATCAAAATGGATTTCTGCCTAAAAGACATATTAAAAATAATATGAGAATAATATAGGATATTCTAGAATACTATGAGGCCCATCCCGAAAAGCAGATGGCGTTTGATTTTTCTGGATGCACAAAAAGATTTTGATAATGTCAATTGGTGTTTTATTCTTCTACAACTAAAACAAATGGGTTTTGGTAAAATGTTTATTAAAGCAATAGAAACTATATACCATAAACAATCAGCCAAGGTCATGATAAATGGAGAATTGACCAAAGCGATTCAAACTGAAAAAGGCACAAGACAAGGTTGCCCATTGTCACCGCTGCTGTTTGTGTTGACATTGGAAGTATTGAATAGAAATGTTAGAGAGAAAAGAGAGATAAAAGGCATGAAAATTCAAAAAGAAGAATATAAACTCCAAGCTTTTGCTGATGATTTGGTTTTCATTATTGAGGATCCATTAGAATCTATAACCTGCTTGATAAATAAAATAGGTGAATTTGGGAAAGTTGCAGATTTGAAAATTAATAAGGATAAAACGAAGATTCTGACAGAAAATATGTCAATGAAGCAAAAAACTAAATTGGTAGAACGTTCAGAGATGCAGGTTACAAACAAAGTTAAATATTTGGGGATATATTTGACTGCAAGCATGTTGAAAGAGGATAATTACAGTAAACTTAAACAGCAGATTGGGATAGATTTGGTAAAATGGGAACATCTACAATTGTCATTGTTTGGAAGAATATCAACAATTAAGATGAATATATTACCTAGAATTCTGTATTTGTTCCAGACAATTCCAATTAAATTAGGGAGAGGATATTTTGGCAAAATGAACAAAATGATGTTGAAATATATTTGGCAAGGGAAAAAAGTGAGGATTAAATTAAAATTATTACAAGATGTGAGAATAAGGGGAGGCTTTGGGCTACCTAACTGGGAACTGTATTATCAAGCAGCAAATTTGATGTGGATCAAAGAATGGATAATTTTAAGAAACAATAGAATATTGACCCTGGAAGGGCATGATTTGTTGTTGGGATGGCATGCTTTCTTATGGTATGGACAAGCTAAAAAGCAGGGATATTTTAGAAGACACTTAGTCAGAAAGGCGTTGTTGTCAAACTGGGAGAAGATAAAGAAAAATCATTTTTTAAAAAATCCCAATTTGGGTATCATCTATTGAGGCATTCTCATATTCAATAACATTTAGAAAAATAAAAAATTGTTAGGTACAATGAATTGTTGAATGAAAAGGTTGAGTTAAAAACTAAGCTAGAAGTAGAAGTAGAAGGTATAAAAATGAATTGGTTCTTATTTGCAAATACAATCCAGATACGAAAAAGATTTTAAAATAGATGGTTTCTATAATAATGTGATGAGTTTTGATAAGATCTTAACAGGTTCAGATGACAATTTGATTAGGAAATTGTATGGATATTTACTAGAGGTTAAATTGGAGGAAGAACAAGTAAAAGAGACAATGATTGCTTGGGGAAAGAATTTTGGTTATGGGATAGACTTAGACGCATGGCAGAAACTTTGGATGTATAATTATAACATGACAATGTCTACAGCATATAAAGAAAACTTGTATAAGATGTTTTACAGGTGGCACTTAACCCAACAAGAATTTCCAGAATGTGTAAGGATAAATCTGAAAAATGCTGGAAGTGTCATCAGATACCTTGATCATATCACCACATGTGGTGGACATGCGGTGAAGTGAAAAAATATTGGACTAAAATACACACGTGGTTGGAGAAAATGATTAAAAAACATTGATTTTAAGCTATAAGTGTTTTTGCTTGGAATTTTACCTGAAACATATACTAGAGATGTTAAATACTTGATTGTGAATATTATTACAGCAGCTAGGATTGTGTTTGCTAAAAATTGGAAAAATGAGAAATTACCCTCGCAAGATGAAATTATTAGGAAGGTAATGGAATGGGCAGAGATGAGTAAATTGACATTTGAAATTAGAGCTCAAGAAGATAAGCAATACTACAAAATATGGGAGCTATTTTATTATTGGCTAGAAGAAAGATATGCTAGAAAAGACCCAGAGTGAATAAGAGATCTAGATGATATAAGATAGATGTATGAAAGAGATTTCTTGAGATTTCACGAGAAGATATGTAAACACCCCACCAACACATTGTAATTGGTTTGATGAGACTTTTATGTTTGTTTGTTGTCAAAAATAAAAAAATAAAATAAAAATAAAATAAAATAAACACTCTTACAATTCATTATCGCTGTTAGACATGGGCTTATTAATCACTGGAGGATGGTCCAGACACAGAGAATAAGAGAGTATCCTACACAACAGGTATCCTAATCTTAAACCATGAAGGATTTATGGTGACATTCAGCAACTTTAATAGCATCTAGAAGCTCATTGGTAACCAGAGCTATTTGTAAAGTAGAGATTTTACATGGGAAGAATCAGAAGACAGTACAATGGAACCTCTGGACTTGAATGCTTCTGACCACAACCAAAATGGGTGCCAACCAAAAAATTCACAATTTCTTTTTCGCAGCTGATTTTTCCTTCCACACCATTTTTGTTGTAAGCGCCAAATTTCCAAAATTAGACTCGGGTCATGACCAAATCAGTTTGCGACCAAAGTTATGGAACAGATTATGTTTGTGGTACTACCTGTACCACATTGCCTTTTTCTACCCTTGTTTATCCCCTTTCTCATTTTATCTGTAATATACTATAAATAGCAGACATTATTCTATTCTTTATCCAAGAGCAGTTTATCATTGCCATCCTTGTACAGGGTACGATTTTTCCCACTCCCATGGCAAGTGAGAAGGCAAGAATTGTAGTGTACAGGATGCAACAAATTGCAAGTTCCTTTTTTTCTCCCAAAAGGGAGCAAGCAAATGACAATTTTATAACAAAATTTCTATCCCTATGGAATAGTTATCGTTGCTCACATTGACACATTAAAGTGTACCCTTTTCCTATGAAAAGTCAGTCTCCTGAAAACTCACATAGATCTTTTCAGTAATGACTTCTATGTTGTTTTTCATGTAGTCCTTCAGGACTTGTTTTAACCTATCAATTTGTAAGTGCCTTGGGATTTATAAGATTGAGCCTTATTTTCTTTCTGTGCCATGAAGTAATCTTAAAATATTGAAGATTAATATATTATGTCAATCAGGTAAAATATCAAGGGCACTTGGTACTTGCTGCCTGCTTTCTTTAAACATAACTTTGAGTGGAAGGGCAGCAAAGTTCCTACGTTGCCTAAAAATATACTGATATGCTGTAAGAAAATGTTTGAGGCAACTCTGTAGAATTTCCCAGTTTATTCACTGGGAATTCATATTCAGCAGGGTAGATATAATGGGAGTTGATCCAATCCATCAACAGCATCTGTACAAATATTTAAGATAGGGTTAGGGTTAGAGTTAATTAATAGTCTAAAGAATTTCGCTGTTTACCATAATAGTAACAATAAGGTGGACATCGTGTAATTGCATGTCTAAGATTGCAAGACACATGATTCGAGACAAAAAGATTGGGGAAAAAATCAAAGGGGAAACCTCCTGTTTCCTAATGACCTATTGGTCAACAAGATAAACAGTGCAGAGCTGATACTTCTAGTGTTGCAGTAGTTTTCCAGCACACTATTTATAAGGAGTGGGAGTAGTGGGGCATATCACTGCTTTTATGTTTATTTATTGACTGAAAACCTATATTTAAAGTAAAACCATATTCTGAGCATTTGGAAAACCAGACAACTAACTCTAGTGCTAACTGAAAGAAAGATTTAAAATTGTGGAATTTAAAGATCAGCACCTTAAATGCAGCAAAAAGAATCCTTAGCTAAAATTAGCCTTTGGCATTTTTAAAGAAAGACATACATTTTTAGAGTTTATCTAAAAACAGATACATATATCTCTCCAGTAAATAATTATTAATAGTATTCAAATTCTGTTTTGAATCTTTCTGAAGAAAATCAAAATTTAGCTTTAAAACAAAATTAAACAAAACTTTAAACTTGTGTGCAAACAGGGGTGAAATGCTCCCGGTTCAGACCGGCTTGCCTGATCCGGTAGCGATGGCGGTGGGTGGTTCAGAGAACTGGTAGCAAAAATCCCTGGCCCCGCCCCTGCCTGTGCTGAGCAGCACCATCATCACAGGTTTTGTTTTTTTTTACTTTTAAAAGTAGTTTTTCTTCAGCCGAAAACATCCCTTTAAAAGTTAAAAAAAAAAAAAAAGCCTTTGATGATCCCGCGGTTCAGCTGGGATCATCAGAACCCTTTAAACTCTTTTTTTAAACAATCTCTTCAGCCATAGAGGTTATAAAAAAACAAAAATTTTAAAAGGCTACTCTGACAATCCCAGCTGAGTTCCTCATCACCAGAACCTTAAAAAATATGTTTTCTACAAGCTCTTTAGCCAAAGAGCTTGTAGAAAACCTCCTTTTAAGAGGTTCTGGGCTGCAATAAGGAACTTACCTAATTACTGATGTAAAGCATGGCTTTCCCAGCACGAAAGGAGCAGTTTCAGAAGGCAAGCAGATTCAGTTGCTAGCTAATCCATCTCCTCAGTCAGCAGCTGAATCTGCCTACTTTGCTGGCTGAGGAACTCTGGGAATTGAAGTCCACAAACCTTAAAGTTACTAAGGTTGGAGACCCCTGATCTAAAAAATATAAATAAAATAAAATAATATAATAAAATAAAATATTTGTGCAGCTTTCTGAGATTTGGTGTGTCTCTGTAGTGTTTCACTCTAACTACACACACACACAAAATCTCACAAAGCTGTATGTGGCATTTTGTGTGTGTGTGTGTGGTGAGTGAGTCAGTTGTGTTGTGTTGTGTGTGTGTAAAGTGTGAAAGTTGGTTTTTGAGCTTTTTGTGGCTGTGTGAGATTCCTGCATGTTGCACTTTGGGTGAAGTGCAGCTGCTTTTAAATTGTGTGTGAGTCAATTGTGTTGTGTTGTGTTGTAGTGTGTGTGTGTGAAGTGTGAAAGTTGGTTTTTGAGCTTTTTGTGGCTGTGTGAGGTTCCTGCTTGTTGCAGGGGCTATTTTGGGTGAAGAGCAGCTACTTTTACATTGTGAGAGAGAGTCAGTTGTGTTGTGTTGTGTGTGTGTAAAGTGTGAAAGTTGATTTTTGAGCTTTTTGTGGCTGTGTTGCTTGTTGCGGGGACCATTTTGGGTGAAGTGCAGCTGCTTTTACATTGTGTGTGAGTTGGTTGTTTTGTGTTGTGTGTGTGTAAAGTGTAAAAGCTGGATTTTGGTACCTTATTATTTTGTATACCTTGTTTATTATTTTTATTATTTATTGTTATTGATCATGCCCACACAGTCATCTGACCACCAAGCCATACCCACCAATTAAGCCATGCCCACAGAACCGGTAGGGAAAATTTTTAGATTTCACCCCTGTATGCAAAAGTATAACTATAAATCTGCTAGTAAGCAGAGACATACCTTCATAGTGATTACAGGTAAATGCCACCCATGTCCTATAGTGACAGCATATCAGTGGTGGGTTGCCCCTGGTTTGGACCAGTTCTATAGAACCGGTAGGAAAACCAGCAGGAGGCTCCGCCCACTGACCTGAACATCATCAAAAGTGATCTGGGCATGCGTAGAAGAGCGCATGCAAGCATGATGCAAACCAGTAGTAAAGATAAATAGAACCCACTGCTGCAGCATATATGGAAACATTTCTGGGTGTGTCTCCAAGAATGATGAGGTTTTGCCCTTGCCAAGCCATGCTGGGCAATGGCAAGTCAATTTGTATTGATGGGCATACTAAAGAAGAATTTATTAAAACTTTTGCTATAGATTTTGCAGATCTGGAAAATTTTTGGCCATTACAAACATTGTTTATGCTGGATAAATTATATTTCACATAGGATAATTATGCTGAAATGACAACCTTCACACATTGCATTGAGGAGGAATGTAATGTCAAAGATCTGGTCTCAATTGCTTATAAATCTGAAATAGGATCATATATTGAATTGTCAGATTTGTACGCTACACATTAGGACTTTGTTTTTATTTTGGCAAAGTACCTTATAGATAAAACAGCATTTGCAAACTTTCACCTTTAGCAAAATGACATATCGGACTTACAATGACTAAAAGCCAATGAAAGTAACCAATATTCATATAAATAGATAGAATTTAAATTTCTGCATTTCTGTAGAATCCTATGCTGTTTTACTTTTTTTAATAATTTGGTGGATGACTAAATTTTTACAGTTTTATCAATGCCTACTTCTAGATCATGACAATGTTATGTTATAGGAAAGCCCATACTCTATCTCTATGCAAAATATGGAAGAATAGGGGTGTATGTGTGTGTGTATGATTGATCGATCTATCTTATCTATCTTTCTATCTCTCTATCTCTCTATCTACCATCTATCTCCATCCATCTATTTCAGAATGAGGCAAGCAGCTACTTTATTTTAAAAGTTGCTATAGTTCTCCAGTATTATGACATCAAATTATGTCTATGCCATGGATATGTTGGGGAAAGAAAGTGGCAGTGATATGATTAGGTAAGAATACCACAGTGTTGAGCCACAAAAAATTCAAAACAAGGTCTGTCAAATGTACAGTATGATGGTTACCTAATTCTGAGATCAGTGAAGACATCCAAGTTGAACTTTGAAATCAGGTTGGTGACCTTTTGTGTATTACACTGCCATATTTTAAGGTTTGATTTATTGAAAGTATCTGGGTTTTTTCCCACCTGAAACTTCCCAATGCTATGGGATTTCAGGGTGAGAAGGGGTATTTTCTGCATTTTTTCAGCCCAAAGGTCAATGTAAATTGCACTGGACCATTCACCCACTATCAAGACTCACAGTTCTGTAAACATGATTCATGCTGATTGAAAGGATTTTCTAAGAGGGCATGCTAGTAAGGCAGGGAGATGTTTAAACTAAAAAGGGCCCTAGCTTACAACTGCAAACGATAGGTAGTGATGGAAGCTTGTAATTGTTTAGGGAAGGAGTGATGAAAAGAACACGATTCTCTTACAAGCACAGAAGGGGATGAGATTCAATATATTGATCTGTTCCAGTACATTACACTAGCATCTGTCTGCATGGCTCAGTACCATTTCATGTAGTGGAGAAAAATACAATCACATTATTGCCTAGAGGTGGCTACCACCAGTCAGATAAAATGTACTGCACATGTTCCATGCAATGATTGGTGTACAATATACAGTATACAGAAAGAACCTAAATATCAGTCCTGATACTGATTTAGTCATATTTACAAGAATAGAAGGGTCATGGACATCCCCATATTTATTTCGGCCAACTAATGAATGGGACCCCACCCAAAACTACAATAATTGATTTTGATTGAATTGATACAATAATTGACTGGTCCAAAAATGAATGGGGAAATGGTGCTATAGGTGCCCAGGTGCCCAGTTCAAAAATATAGTTCACATTAACGACAGTCGCAGCTCTTACCAAATGGAAGATTTATATTTTTAGAATGATTCCAGAGGATAGGCAGCATTGCTACAAGAAGATTCAACTCTAGGTTTCTATGCTATAAATATTTCTGCAAAATGAATTTGAATAAAACAAATTGAATCTCAATTTTACTCCCTAGAAGAGCCTTGATTACTTCTGCCACCATTATATTCAATGATGTAGGACATAACACAGCTAGAAGCAGTATAACCACATTTTACAGAAAAATGCTGAACTAAAAATGAAGCAGTCTCAGGACATTTATTTATTTATTTATTTATTTATTTATTTATTTATTTATTTATTTATTTATTTATTTATTTATTTACTTGTCAACAAGAACAAGGAAACAAGTAACAGTATAGACATAGACATGGACAAATGGGAAAAAATTGGCATACAAAAAAAGGATATAAATAGGCAAAACATAACCATAAACACATAAAATGATTACATATAATGGGGAACAGTAGGACAGGGATGGTAGGCACACTGGTGTGCTTATGCATGCCCCCTTAGGGACCTTTTAAGAAATATGAAAGGTCCATTTTAAAACAGTTTAAGGTAAAAGGTATGGGGATTAGAGAGACTAACAACAGGATCAGGTAGAGTGTTCCAGACATTTACTAATCTATTGCAGAAGTCATATTTCCAACATTTAAGATTAGAGCGAATTACATTGAGTTTAAATCTATTGATAGTCCTTGTGTTATTATGGTTGAAATTAAAGTACTCATTTAGAGGTAGAACATTTTGGTAAATAATCTTATGAACTAAGCATAGGTCGGAACGTAGACGATGTACTTTGAGGATATCTAGACCTACAATTTCAAGCCTGGTGGTATAGAGAATTTTATTTTGAGCAGAAGATTTGAGTACTCTTCTAGTAAAATACCAGGGATAATTCTGGCACATTCATTTATAAGGTTGTATGCGTCCCTTTGGTGTCTAGTCATGCCAGCCACATGACCATGGAGACGTGTTCGGACAGCGCTGGCTCTTCGGCTTTGAAACGGAGATGAGCACCGCCCCCTAGAGTCAGGAACAACCAGCACGTATGTGCGAGGGGAACCTTTATCTTTACCTTTATGCGTCCCTAGTATTAATATGCTAGATTTGATGAAAGGATAGCACAAAACCATACCTTTAACATGAAAAGGAAGCCTAAAAGTTGGGATAGCTACATAAATACTATGGCTAAACTGAATCTTCCAATGTCTGCGATAGGTTTGAATGGGTTAATGGCCAACTGAAGAGTTAAAAGGGCTTACAGCTACATTTGTTGCTGTCCCAGAGCTGCTTACAAGTACTGCTTTAGAATCTCAGAAACCTTTGTTTACTGGCACCATTTCTAGAACTAGAATACTAAATCCTAGCAATATGCTCAAAATATGCTTGATAACTGCCCCAATCTGTAACATGAATGAAAACACAATAAAAAAACACCAAATAAATGTTTTTATTTGCAGCCAGGCTAGCAGTCCTGCATGTATTGATTAGTACAGTGCTGTCTAAAGGTCACTGTATGCAGGTATTGCAGTTGTTGTTGAAATGTGCATTGTCCACTTTGCAACTTTAAAACCTTCACTCTGGTACTGGGGAAAGTAGTAGTGATCATATGAATTTTTTTTAAATCACCATATCCAACAGAAGGGAATTATAGTTGCTGTCTTCCCTATGTTCACCAGGTGGAATTCTCTATGTTCACCAGGAGATGGATAAGTATAATTACATTGAGATCAGTTTTATGGGTAGCAGGTTACAAAGATCAACTCCACAATGTTCATATTTTCAGAGAATAAATGGAGGAGTATAGCAGGTGCATTTTCACTTATGATCAAAAAGCATAGTTTTGTGCAACTGATTTCAATGGGAATTTAAAAGATTGCCTTGAGAAAGCTTATCTCAACTGTGAAGTTGCTGCTCCTGATCTAGGGATAGTATTCAGATCAGCCCTAATTAGGGCTCAGTTCAAAATAGGACAAATTATACTGCTAAAATTCCCATTTGATTCACCACAGTCTGTTTTTCATATTTTTATCTGAAATTTGTCCCATCTACATGTATTATCTCACAAAGCTGCCATCACCTCTGCTCATAATTAGGTTGAAGAAACTCTGTGGAGATTTGTTAACCGTTATCTTACAGGGCACAGAAATCCAGGGCAGTGTTGGATATTGAAAGAGGATAATCACTAGTGTAATCCCTATTGTCCATAAAGACCTTTGCTAATTGTGTAGGCAGCTCCCCCAGAAATAGACTTTATAGGCTGCTTACAAATTTGCCCAGAATAGTCTAAATCTTTGTTCCCAGTAACTCAACAGGATATTTGACAATGGATGGCAGATGCAACTTTTAAAGGTAAATCAAAAAACAGTCTGACAAAAGTAGTACTTTGTAATTCTCATTGTTGTCCTTCATCAGACAAAGTTCAATAAACTCCATGTGGATTTGATTTTCACATCTACCTTATTAAACAGCAGCTTATCTGGAAAAAAACCCAGTCACAATGCAGAAGTCCCAGGACATATTAATTATGAGTACAAGTCATGTGTCTTACTCTTGTTTGAAACTACTGTTGCCTGTGGGTATCAGCAATGTATTCTTCATGAGTGAAGAGCCATCTTTTAAAAAAAAAATCTCTAGTGATAATTAGGACACTGCACAGTTCAGAATCAGTTCAAATGTGACCCAGTAAGAATAGCAATGGTTGCTCAGTGTTATGAAGCAATGTCCCTGGGTATTGCCAGCTGGCTAAACATCACTTCTTTTTCTCATTAGTAATTTTAAATTGTGCGCCTGAAGTTAATATGTTTCAACAATGTGATATTGTGTTTCTCCTCGTCCTACTTCTAAGGAGCCAGGAGGATCCTGGACCTTGTTATTTTAATAGGAAAATTAAAACTTTTCATTTTATGCTGCTGATGCATTGCTGGATAGGATGATTTAAAACTCTGCTTTATTCAAAGGCATATCTCAGTCTAACCCATTTGACTAAAATGTGTTTACATATTTCCCATTCTCTCTTTTTCTGAGCATTTGTTTAACATTGCACTGCAGTATTGTGCTCATACTGTTGTTGTTCAGAGATTTAGACCAATGCAAGGTGGAAAGAGCTCTTTACTAGCTTGTCTCCATAAACCCTATCCAGTTCTTGATAATGAATATCTAATCCATATAGGTTCACAAATAGGTCTTTTCAAATCTCTGGATAGTCTGATGTGATCCCCTACTTTAAGACCTTCTTTTCACCACCATTTTACATTTAAACATTTTCTTGGTAAGTCTTATGCATACATCATGCTTATAAGATGGCAGGAACCAGCAGTCTTTTCAGTGTCTCTCTCAGTCACATGGTTTGCTTAGTGACATGCCATTTTTGTAGCTATTTCACTAAGACCAATTTCAGCCATTAAATAAGAACTACCAGTATGTTTACAGCACACCTTGTTTGGAAGATACTCTGGAAGGCAGTAGCTACCACCTTTCATTCTGCTGATATCCATTTATATTTAAATAGTATACTGTAGCTCTCAACTACAATATTTTTCCATGGTTTTCTCCAGAGAATTTAGACAGTCCACCAATGCCAACCAAACATTCATTATTTCTAGAAAACTGACTTTTGTGGGTTTATGAGTGGTATAAACCTCTAGCCTTGAAAATCTTGATCATTTTCATGGAAGTTTTTTAAAAATCATGTTTTGTGTTCTCTTAAAATGGAATTCTACTTCTATAACTTTCTGAGACTAAACATTCAATAAATATTCCTTATATTTTTTTTTCATGTCCAGTATGTTGAAGAATGATGAAGAAACGATCACACATCAACACAAAAGCTTATTGTTAATATAAACATACAGAGTTCAAAGGAGAAATTGATACAAAATCCTCGCTATAATCTTAAAATGTAAAAGTGTTGTTGTAGACTATTTATAGTAAGTGCTCCTTTATGGCTAGCCTGTATCTCATGAATCAGAACCACAGCCACTGGCAGTCAGCCTCTCTTTTAAAGTATAGCACACTAGATCACAGTGAAAATTGTACAGGCTCTCTGGTAGAAGGGATTCTCAGTCACATTCCAGATCAGATTTGTGACAGCAGAGGTCATTGCAATAATAGAAAAGCACATTTTCTTTCTAGGCAGCATTAATTCAGAGACTGCAAAATATAAAGCAAAACCTTTAGTAACAGCCAGACCCTGGTATTTATATAGCAAGAAATAAAACCAATTATCTGCTTAGGTCCTTGCTGGGATCTAAAGGAGAGGACTACATTCACAATTTCATAGGGTGCCTGGTAAATATTACATGATATTGCTTCTGTTTTCCTCGCAATAGCTTTGCTAGAATTATAACAGTGCTTATGACAACCAAACAATATTAGCCTGAAGAAATATTTTTTTTTGTTTTCTATCAAAAGTCTGACAACAGATTTTATTGCTATTTGTCAAAAGCAGTCATTCTTTTCAACAAGGAAACCATGACCTTGCATTGCTCTGGATGCTGAAGGGTACTTCAACCATATAAAGACTCTTTAAGTTCCTGCTTGAATGCTGAAGTCAGTATCTTCAAAAATCTAGCCCTTTATTTTTTCAACAACATATACAGTACTTTAAAAAATCAAAATGAAATATGGCCTTTTTCCACACATGCCACATTATGTAGTCTACCCCTATCCCCCCCTCTAACTAAGTGAGGAATTAGGAAATGGCCTGTGCATGTCTAAATTAAATGTGCTGGGCATGCTCAGACATAGAACTGGTCATTCCTTGCAGATCATATTTTTCCAAGTGGAGAGCCATTTCCTGCATGAAGACGTGCACATCTATCACTATTCTCGTGAAGGAAATGTGTTGCATATAGCTTTGCAACAATGACATTGTACCAGGTGACAGACCTGCTCAGGTACAGGTCTGTAGTTAAATCTCTGCATAAACAATATGTATTAACATAGGCTGATAAATGTACAAATATGAGATGCTATGGTAGACAGAGAAGATGGAATGGTTTATTACTGCAAAATTGTCTGTACTGATGGCTTATGACATTATTGGTTATTGGTTACTCGTTAAGTAGGCATGGTAGCTTTACCAGTAGCTTATGATGTTATATATTTCATTTAACAGTCAAAATATTTTATTATTATTTAGATTTATAGACTGCCTTCAAAAAAAAATAGAGCAACAACAACAAGAAAATCATTGGAATATCACACGAAAAAAACACGCTTTTCAGATTTTAATTCTATATATTCTTTTACAACTGGGTGTATAAAGACAGGGTTGTATGAAAAATTGAATTTTAATCTGCAGTAGACATGCAACTTTCAAAGAATATGCAGGGCATCTGTTAAATATTTGTCTTTAATCTGCACCCTTCACCTTAAGCAGTCTGTCAAAGTTATGCAATGCTGTTATTATCAGATACAAGGAATATCCTAAATTTGATTTTAATATATAACATTTGGGCAATAATTATGCCAAAGACAAACCATTTTTCACCAGTATATTTTTGTTATAAAATATAGGTACTTTCAAGATACATTTTTATTACTTTTCCTATTTTTTGCTTATTCCAAGCAATAGCTTTACAGTTTATTAGTTCAGTGAAATCAGCAGAGTAATACTTACAGAGCCACTTATAATACCTAAGTCTAGTAAGAAGAAGGTTTGATGAATTCACACTTATCTTCTCTCAGATCAAGCTCTTAATCTTGGAAATATTTCTGCATAAGATTTACTCTACCACTTTGAAGAACCTTACTAAAATTAATCTTATTGCATAGGGCAGTGAACAATTTCAGTATAACTAATAAAAATTGAATAGCATCCTCTTGGGTTATTTATTCCAAAATTGCACAAAAGGTATTACTATTTTGATCAAATATGTGTTTGGTGGTTAGCTGCTGCTATCAATATTAACAACAATTTTCTAGTCAATAGCTGCAAAAGTATTAATCATTTTAGATCCGATGGGATGGGCAGATGTAATCAGCAAAAGGTGATTTCCCAGATTTTCCAGGTGATTTCCCAGTGCCAAGACATTTAGGGCTTTAAAAATCAAAACCAACTTGAACCGGACCTAGAAACAAATTGATAAGCCTGTAGAACAGAGCCATAACATATATTATAGTAGAAATTCACAACTGTATTCACCACTGCATTTTACACAAGTTGAAGCTTCTGGTTATGTTTCAAGGGCAGCCCCATGTAGAGCACAGTACAGTAGTACAATTGAGAACTGAGCCTCCCAAAATAGGAATGGGTTCAACTTGCATACAACCTAAAGCTGTATGAAAGTTTTCATAGCCATGGCTGCCACCTGCTCCTCAGCCAGGAATCATCAGTCTAGGAGATAGTTCAGATTGCACATGGGATCTGTTTGGGGCAGTGCAACCCTATCCAGCAACAGAAATCATATAGTCCAAGAACCAGAGGGCCCTAAAATCCAGAACCATTGAGTCTTGTCAGGGTTCATTTGAAGCCTACTTTTCAATGCCATCTCCATCCCATATTCTTGTTTGAATCCAGGATGAAAAAGGATCTAGATAATGTGCTTCATCCAAGATCCTGTACAACTATCTTCCCAATCACTTTCTTTCAAAGGAGAAGGTTAGATGCTGGACAAACATTGTCCAGTCCATTGGGTTCAGACAATGGCCTCTTGAGAAGGGAGCAAGCCAAATCCTCTTTAAGAAGTTAGGAACAGCACCATTATTCAAGGAAGAATTTATCATCTCTACCACCTTCTCCAGAAGGTTGCTTTACAGCAACAATTCCAACTGATAAAACCCAACTTAATTATCAGGGACTCACATTTGGTTAGCTACAGTGCAGCACCCTTGCAATAATTCCCAACTGATTATCACCATATGTCCACGACTGGCCTGGAGCCTAGCTGGTGCCACATCCAAAACATAGTTGGGCATATCTCTGAAAGGATCACACACACCCCTCCCAGGCCCAGCAAGTCTTGGTAATACATGCAAGGTCAGCTTCCACATCACCCATTATATCACAGAGTCCTATTAAATCACAGAGCCTCCTCATCACCATTAAATCACAGAGGCCCTTTCAGTTTAGCAGCAGCAACCAAAAGCCAGGAGTCCAGAAGTATTGCTAATTGGGTACAGGAGCTGAATCAAGGAACTGGAACATGAAATTGGTATGAGACATCAATCCCACATCCCACTTTCCATCTCTCACTATATTTCTCCATCACCAATGTAATATATAAATATTAGATGTCCTGTACATTGTTAAAAGTATGATAAAGTGATTTGTGATATTGTGTATGTTCTCTCTAACATATATAGCATAAGTGGACTTTTTTTAATGAAAAGTTCTGAACTGTGGTAATAATGATTTTGTTTGTTCTATTTCCTCCAGTCTACTTGCAGTGGAATATTTTTTATTTAAACCAGCTAGGATTCTGACAGCATATTTTTAGTTTTTAAACTATTGGAAGCCACATAAGTAATAAATAATTGTATGAAAAATGCATAAATGCATTAGAGAAAAAATGAGCAGGTGCAGGAATAGGCAAAATATTATGTCAATTAATGCAAGATAGCTATTGAAATTGAGAAAAAATATGTAGAACTCAGAAATGTGGTAAAGAGAGAAGTATATATTCAATTGAGTTAGTCAGAGTTTTAATTGGCATTAAGATGTTCTTTAGTCAATTCTGGACAGCTATATATTCTCTCTAGCAAGAATATGCAGAAAAGTTGTGATTCATTCATCACTGATTTTACAAATGTATCATTTTCAATAAATCAATTAATTATAGTAATTTTGAGGACTCCGCAAGGGTTATGAGGTGTTATAGTTTCTTTCACTTTTTTCAAGAATTGCAAGCTACTATATCCATCAAGAATCTCCTCTGAAAAATGTCTACCAAATTTGCATATCCTATGTTCCAAATCAATTCTCTATCCATTTTACTAACTTTTGTGGTGCTGCATTCTACTTGATAAGTATTATAATACAATTTTACTGCTTAGTTTTAGATGAATGTATCATCTCAATAAATTTTAAATCTCAATCACTTTCTTATTTTGCTAAAAGCTATGTTGCAAATAAATGTATATGCTACAAAAATACTTTTCATAGTCACCCCATCTATAACCTTCCTGTCCTCACTTTTTATCCCAAAGCATTGCTTGGCAGCAGATAGTATTTATTTATTTATTATTTATTTATTTATTAAATTTTTATACCGCCCTTCTCCCGAAGGACTCAGGGAGGTGTACAGCCAAAAATAAAAAACAGAATATATACAATTAAGACAACATTTAAAACATAGCAAATTATAAAGGCTGATAATTAAAAATTTAGATTTAAAATTTTAAAATATTAAGAAAACCCAATTAAAATTCAACACTATTATGCCAGTCCCGCTTGAATGAATAAATATGTTTTGAGCTCACGACGGAAGGTCCGAAGATCAGGCACTTGACGCAGGCCAGGGGGAAGTTCGTTCCAGAGCGTCACTGCCCCCACAGAGAAGGCCCTACTCCTGGGGGCCGCCAGCCGACACTGTTTGGCGGATGGCACCCTGAGGAGACCCTCTCTGTGAGAGCGTACGGGTCGGTGGGAGGCAAAAGGTAACAACAGGCAGTCTCGTAAGTACCCGGGTCCTAAGCCATGGAGCGCTTTAAAGATGGTAACCAAAATCTTGAAGCGCATCCGAAAAACCACAGGAAGCCAGTGCAGACTACGGAGCAGTGATGTCACATGGGAGCCACGAGTGGCTCCCGTTACTACTCGCGCAGCCGCATTCTGGACTAACTGTAGCCTCCGGGTGCACCTCAAGAGCAGCCCCATGTAGAGAGCATTGCAATAATCCAACCTAGACGTAACCAGAGCGTGAGTGACCGTGCATAAGGCATCCCGGTCAAGGAAGGGACGCAACTGGCGGACCAAGCGAACTTGGTAAAAGGCCCTCCTGGAGACGGCCGCCAGATGTTCATTGAAGGACAGCCGTCCATCCAGGAGGACGCCCAAGTTGCGAACCACCTCCTTTGGGGCCACTAACTCGCCTCCAACAGTCAGCTGTGGATGCAGCTGACTGTACCAGGATGCCGGCTTCCACAGCCACTCCGTCTTGGAGGGATTGAGCTTGAGTCTGTTTCTCCCCATCCAGACCCGTACAGCTTCCAGGCACTGGGACAGCACTTCGACCGCTTCGTTGGGGTGGTCCGGGGTGGAAAAGTACAGCTGAGTATCATCAGCGTACAGATGATAACTCACCCCGAAACCACTGATGACTTCACCCAGCGGCTTCATATAGATGTTGAACAGGGTAGGTGAGAGTATCGACCCCTGAGGCACCCCACAAGTGAGGTGCCTCGAGGACGACCTCTGCCCCCCTGTCAACACCGTCTGCGACCAGTCAGAGAGATAGGAGGAGAACCACTGATAAACGGTGCCTCCCACTCCCAATCCTTCCAACCGGCGCAGCAGGATACCATGGTCGATGGTATCAAAAGCCGCTGAGAGATCTAATAGGACCAAGGCAGAGGAGCAACCCCTGTCCCTGGCCCTCCAGAGGTCATCCACCAACGCGACCAAAGCCGTCTCCGTGCTATAACCGGGTCGGAAGCCGGACTGGAACAGGTCTAGATAGACAGCTTCCTCCAGGTGCCGGGGGAGCTGCCATGCAACCACACTCTCTACAACCTTTGCCACAAAGCGAAGATTGGAGACTGGACGATAATTTCCCAAAATAGCTGGGTCCAGGGAAGGCTTCTTGAGGAGAGGTCTCACCACCGCCTCTTTCAAGGCGGCGGGGAAAACCCCTTCCACCAAAGAAGCATTTATAATCCCCTGGAGCCAGCCTCGTGTCACTTCCTGAGCAGCCAGCACTAACCAAGAAGGATACGGGTCCAGTAAACATGTAGTTGCATGTAACCTCCCCAGCAACCTGTCCACGTCCTCGAGAGCCACAGAATCAAACTCATCCCAAATAACTTCAACAAGATGCGTCTCTGTCATCTCGGTCGGATCCTCACAATCTTGGTCCAAACTATCCCGAAGTTGAACAATTTTATCGTATAGATAACCGTTAAACTCCTCAGCACGTCCCTGTAAGGGGTCATCCCGTCCCTCTTGATGAAGGAGGGAACAGGTCACCCGAAACAAGGCGGCTGGGTGGTTATCTGCCGATGCAATGAGGGTGGAAACGTAGGAACGCTTCGCCTCCCTCATTGCCACTAGGTAGGTCCTAGTAAAAGACCTCACTAGTGTCCGATCAGCCTCGGAACAGCTAGACCTCCAAGTACTCTCTAGGCGTCTTCTCCGGCGTTTCATCTCTCTCAGCTCCTCGGAAAACCAGGGAGCCAATTGAGATCTACGCCGGGTCAGAGGCCGCAAAGGCACGACATGGTCCAAAGCCCCAGCCGCGGCCCGTTCCCAGGCCGCAACCAGTTCTTCAGTCGTGACGTGGGTAAGATCCTCAGGAAACGGCCCAAGCTCCGTCAGGAACCTCTCCAGGTCCATCAGGCGCCTGGGACGGAACCAACGCATTGGCTCCATCTCCCTGCAGTGGTGAGCGGCGGTCCGAAAGTCTAGGCGAAGAAGAAAATGATCTGACCATGACACCGGTTCCTTCACTATATCTCCTAAATCCAGATCATTTACCCACTGACCAGAGATAAAAATCGGGTCTAGCGCGCCTCCCCCGATATGTGTAGGGCCATCAGTTACTTGAATCAGGTCCAAGGCCGTCAGGGAGGCCTGGAACTCCTGAACCACTGTTGACGACAAGCCGGCTGAGGGCAAGTTGAAATCCCCCAAGACCAAAAGTCTGGGAATCTCAACCGCCACGCCAGCAAGCACCTCTAGTAGCTCAGGTAGGGCTGTAGTCACGCAGCAAGGAGCCAGGTACGTGATCAACAGCCCCATCTGATTCCGGTGGCCCCACTTCACAAGGAGGGATTCACAACCAGCTATCTGAGGAACAGTGGACTCCCTCGGCTCCAGACTTTCTTTAATCACAACCGCCACCCCCCCACCCCTACCTTGGGCCCTCGGCTGATGGAATGCACGGAAACCCGGAGGGCACAGTTCAACCAGGGGTACACCCCCTTCTGTGCCCAACCAGGTCTCCGTAATGCCCATAAAGTCCGCGGACTCCCTCTGAATAAGGTCACAAATCAGGGGAGCCTTATTGGCCACGGACCGGGCATTGCAAAGCATCAGCCACAGACCCAAGCTCTGAGGGTCTTGACCATCCAGGAAACGAGTGAGGACTGAGGGGCCGGAGCACATGATCGCTTTTAAACATCGAACACGTGCTCCCAAAGAACGATACGGCCCCCTGCCTCCGCCATATCTGCCCCTCCCACTTACCGTACAGATGGGATAGCATTCTCTGCTCTGCACAATCCCCTCCCCCCCTGTCTTCGGACCAACTAAAATAGTGTCGTGAGCGCGCACTGGGATTGGACATACCCTCCCCGACGGGTTTCTCCCCCTACCCGTCAATCCCCTCCCCCCCTTAAAAACCCCTTATTTAAAAACCTATTAAAAAAACCCCAAAGATTCTTCTTCGATGCATGCCACCTCTCTGGGTCCCAAGACCTTTCATTAAGGTAGGCCCTCGATAAAGCAGAGGGCCACTCCTGCATGGTGGGGGAACCTCGCAGCCATAAGAGCTCAAGCGCCGAGTAACTCATAGAAAGTTCAAATAACAGCGGAAGAAAAGGGTATCTCAAGCCAGCAAGATCACTACAGGTGTAATAAAACCGACCCCACTGTCTGTATAAGATGTATTCAAACGGGGATCGAACTGTCCGAAGTCCGCTGATGGAATTAGCGGACCGGTACACCGCTGCCAGGCAATCACTGTAAGGAACAACCATATTCGGAGTTAACTACGTCAGACAGTTAACAATTATGTCTGCAATGCCGCTGATGACAGATATAGCGGCAGATATCGTTAACGTCAGCCATAATCTAGGCCATTAAAGCCTGGCATGGTAAAAGGCCATCGATGTCATTCCCATTAAGATGATAATCCCGCTGATGTCCTTCACGGTGAGGTGAGTACCGTATGCCAAAAAACCATCCAAGCTGCCAATGTCCAGCCGATGTCAGGGCCAATGTCCAAGCCGATGTCCAGGCTCATGACAAAGCCGAAAAAGGTCCAGCGGAAAAATTCCAGCCGCCGATGGTACTTGCGGCAAAACGGCAATCCGGGAGGCCAACAGGCTGGAAACCAACAGGCCGGCAGGCCTGCAAGCCAGCAGGGCCGGCAAGGCCGGCCATCCATCTTCGGGAAGCGCCGAACCGCACCCCCCCAAAATGAGCGCCGCCGTCCGTTTCCTGCAAGCCGGCAAGCCCATAAGCCTGCAAGTCAGCAATCCGGCCAGCCAGCAGTCTGGAAAGCCAGCTGGCCAATGAATCTTCAGGGAGCGCCGTTCCGCACCCCTCAAGATGGCCACTGCCGTCCGCTGCCCAGTCATAACTCCAGCCTCGTTCTCGGCAGCCAAGAAACCAATGAGGTCAAAAACCTCTCCATCGGCCACTGGAAAGCTTAAATAAGAGGCGGAGGGCTTTCGGCAGCTCGGTGGTTGGCTCCATGCGGTTTCCCGGCTCAGGAAACCCGACCCACTGTCGCCGAGGAGCTCAAGACGCCGCCATATCGGGCATGCGCAGAAGAAGAAGCATATAGTATAGTATATTTTCCCCTCCCCCTCCGGCCTCTTTTGAGGCTCTTTCTGGCTACAATATTTTATTCTGTCTAAAATTAAGCCAGTGCCAGACTTAAAAATCAGATTGTATTTAAATTCTTTTCTTTTATGTACAGTGAGACCATATGCACCAAAACAAATTCCTTGTGTGTCCAATCTCACTTGGCCAATAAAAAAAAAATCTATTCTAGACAGATGAAAGGACTTAATGTGTAACCTGAAACAGAGAAATCAAACAATATCAAAACTAAATATTACTTTTTTATATGACAACTTAAATGACATTAAAAATAACCAGAAAATAATTGATGGTAGAAAATATACAAAAAAATGCAGGGTGGAACTTTTCTTCCCTTAAACTAAATAGTGTTTTGATAACATTAATCTACCTTTTATGTTGATATTTTTAGACATAGGATATGGGGGACAATATAAAATGTATGAGATTCTTCAAAAAACATGAGATGAAATCATATTTCTTTAAAAAAAACAATACTTTATCTAACAGCTACAGTAACTTTCTCCTCTAATTGGAAAGAAAAGTTGTATGTTATGATCTTGATATTCCTATGCTACTTATTTGAGTGAGTTGTGTGACTAACTCACCACCACCACCCCCGCCAACACTGTAGTGAAAATCTACAGGCATATATTTATAAGGAAAAGAAGCAAAATATTTCAGGTGCAGGTGGTCCTTGGTTTATGTCCATTCATTCTGTGATGATTTAAAGTCACAGCCGTGCTGGAAAAAAAGGACATACCACAGATCCTCAAATATTCCAGCCATCGTATCATCTCTGAAGTCATGTGATTGCAATTATGACATCACAGTGAACCCTGGTCACTTGCTTGCCATTTCATTCTTCCCTCCTGGCTTTCCACAAGGAAAATCACTAGAGAAACCAGCAGGGAAGGTTACACATCATTCTGGTAAGTCCCCTAGATTCCTCCTGGCCTCACTCACTCGCTGTGGCAGTTCCATATTCCTTATCTGGAACTTGCACACTTCCCACCGTCCAAGGTGTCTTGGATTTAGACAACAAAAGGGATTGCTGGAATTATAATCTCAAAGTGATGCAATGACATGTCACAGTTTATAACCATATAGTGTCCCAAATAGTTTTTCGCTTGATTTAGCCATAATAGTGCCATAAAGTAATAGTAATTTTAACAGTAATAGTAATTTTATAGTTTTATTATTGTTTTTTAAGTTTTTATTTCGGCCTAATTTGAATCAGATTTTTAAAAGGTTTTTAATTTTTGTGCTATGTGTATAATTATCTGGCTGTAAATCGCCCTGAGTCCTTTGGGAGAAGGGCGGTATAGAAATTAAATTAATAAATAAATAAAAATAAATAAATAATACTTACAACAAAAGCTTCAGATTTCATTATTATTTGTATCCTAAATATTTTCTGTATCATCATAATGCTTATCCAGAATGTTTTTTACAATACTTGCAAGATCACCACATATGGTAAAATGTACCTTGATTTTGATTACATTTCCAACACTTGTTAGAAGTCCCTCTATACGTTTTTGTTTTCAAATACCAACGATAGATACATCATTTTATAAAGTGTAGTTCTTTCAAACTATAATTCAAAGTAATTTTTAATCCATTTGTCTGTACATTCTCTCATTTATTCAGCACTATATTATACCCTATTTTTTGCCCATTTTATATAACAAGATAACATCATTAGCCGCTGAAACATAAAATACCAGAAGCAAACAATAAAGCTCAAAGAGCACCAACGAGTCCAAAGATTAGAGTACTTTGAAATGAGAGGGCATTCTTCCATCTGCACAGTAGACAATAAAAAAACAGCAAGCAACAGCAAAGTTTGAGCTGAAGAACATTGCTTTCAACTGAAATAGGAACAGACTAATCAGTTGTTGACAATGAAGTCAGCTCCTATGCTTTAGAAATGGTTGATTGTCCCTATTATTGCAAAGCAACTACAGACGTGCCTTAACTAATATAACCCTGTTTAGTACCAAGAAATGTGACTTGCAGGTTTCCTAACCCTTCACTATTGGAACATCATTTGGCTGAAATCATACAATATTTATTCGGTGATAAATATCACTGAATACCAGTCATACTTCAGCTAGCAGTGATATTTCTCACTGATAGCTGAAGATAATGTTGTAACCATAAACACTTTTATAAAATTTGAATTTCAGTAAGAGAATATAGATTCCCTTGTTGAATTTTTTGGTTGTTGTTTTTTTAAATTGTTAGTGCATTTTTTAAATCTGAAAATTTTCTTAGCTGTTGTTTTGATTTATGTTTTTATTTGAATAATTTCTAATTCTTACCTTTTAAACTGAAGCATAGCTTCCTCCCCTTGATCATTCCCCAGTGGGATCTCATTAAAGGTTTTTTCTTTAATTAATGATCATTAGTTTTGCACTCCAAGATGATCCTGACAATACTGCAATATTGCATAACACTGCATTTCATAAAATACCTTGGTGAGATTGATTCAGTTTACACAAGGATTATTATTGTTTCTCATCCCTTTTTTATCTTAGAAAAGGAAACTACAGCACAACAATGACAAAGAGAAAAAATTAAAGGTAATAGATTCAAAGGATGTGGAGGTACATATTGTATCAATAATTTTATTCTCAATATCAAATAATATTTTTCAGGAAAAGGCTTTTTTTTTTAAAAAAACAACAAATTAACCCAGGGCATCAGTAATTTATTAATACACAGATTTAGTCTTGAGAAATGTTTGTAAATTGTAATCTTGAGATCTAAATCCTATATATATGGGAATTTACGTGTGCCTCTGGATTTATGTTAAACCCAAATAGTTTTTCCCCCCATTGACTCTTGTCCAATTCTTGGGGACTCCATGGACAAGTCCCTGAAATTTTTCAAAAATGATTTTCTATTGCCTTGTTCCTAGAGGTGGGATTGGCACTTAGGCTCTCCAAGTTTCTTGCTTGATGCCTTTGCTACTACATCAAACTGGTGCTCAAATGATTAGTAATTTGCAGCATTTTTTTCAAAAACCTTGCATGCCAAAATGCATTCTGGTTTCCTTTTTTAAGTTTAGGGGAAAATATAGAAGGTCTTGCAGGAATAAAGCAATTCACCCCACCAAAATGTATGATTGGCCTATTAAAACCCAACCACGTTGTAATATATGTAGTACATTATGCATGCATACAGTTTTGTTTGCTCAGCATTTGATGTTATGGATGTTTTGCACCCTTGGATGATGTCCCTGCCTAAAACTTTCACTGGTTCAGTTTACTTCTGTCCTTTATTTTCCTTGTTCCCCAACATGTTTGTATTGTGAGGTTTTATATATAGGATATATGTGTGCATGCTTTTTAGTAAATGTTGACTCCTGATAATTGTCTGGATGAATCTTTGCATTTTTTGTTGTCTTTGTTTTTTTCAAAAATGATTTGCCATTTCCTTCTTCTGACGGCTGAGAGAGACAGAGTGACTGGCCCAAAGACAACCAGCTGGCATTGTGACTAATGTGGAGCTAGAACTCACTGTGATAGATATGTTTTTAAAAAATGTGGATTTTTTTATCATGTGGTAAAGCTTTAGTGATAAAAAAACTGACAGCATTTGAGCAATTTTTGTTCATGTTATTTTGGTTTTTGCCTTTAGTATGTCATAAAATCCTATCAGGTACTTGAAGGAATATATTTTATTCTAAATTATATAGTACATCAGCAGCTCCCCACCCCCAGTAGTCCTTACAAGGTTGTATTCAGAAAGATCAATAAAAACATTTGAATTCAGCTTCTTCCTAAACACTTTTCCATATTTATTAGCATATTTATTTTTGATCTGGCATTTGGGTTTTCTAAATAAAAAATATATATTTCAATTTTCACAGCTGCAATGTTCTGTAGCATGTCTTTGTATATGGAAAATTTGAGATATGAGAGCAACTCACTGTCATTCTGTTACTAAAAATTGAAATCTTTTCTCCTTTTTTTTTTGTATGCTGAGATTGAAAAAAGCTAGAAACTCACTGATACTTATTTTAAAAAATGTTTCTTCTTTCTCCAAAATGGCTGACCAGTATTGAATCAGAGCTAAGTTTGATTTACTGATCATCTCTTTACAAATATATTGCTAATTTGTATTTTGTAATTCTAATTTGTAAGTCCTCAGAAACAGCTTACAACAGTTAAAGCTACTTTTACCATAGTTATAGCTATTTTCAAAACTAATATGGCATCAGCATCAGTTAAGATATTAAAGTCCTTGCAAGAATAACAGAGTGCTTAGCATCTACTTTAAGGCTGAAAGATAAGGATTCAACCAGGGGAAGAAATTCCTGGTGTCAGCACAGATTCTAAGTAAAGCTAATTATTTTTATTTTATTGACAAACTAAGATCAGAGCCTTTGAGGTTAATCTTAGAGCCTGTCGAAATTCATGGAAGTATCGTTAAGTCTACAGATTTATCCTAATGCCAAACCAATTAGTGGCTTAAAGATTACTAGCAGCATTTTAAATTGCTCCTTAAAAAAAAAGTTGCTAAAACTCTTGATGAAATTGGTGTCATTAGACTGATGTCATTTCCAGTGCCTGAATTGTTCAGTGACAAATTTTTGAATGAGACTTCCCTAAATATAGAATTGGACATATTTTTCCTGATGTTTTTTAGCTTTTCTATAGCCTTCCAATTTCTTGTTCTATATACCACTCATTAATCTAGCCTGGTTATGCAAAGAATATAAATAACTGATATCAGATTTATGTCAGGAGCAGAAACAGTGTTGGAAGGGACCTTGGAGGTCATCTAGTCCAACCCCCTGCGCAGGCAGGAGACCTGTACTAGGGATTTGAACCACTGACCTTTCTGATCAACAAGCTCAGTATTTTATCCACTGAGCCACCTAGTCATGTCGACAGAGCTAGGAATGAGATATCAATTAAATCTGCTTTCCCTAAAAAAACCAAAGAGCTTCAAAAACTTTGAAAATGGCACCGTAAAATGTTTATATCAAAATACCTTCAAAATGTTGAGTTGTAACAGCTATCAATCATAAATAATATAGACAATAGTGAAAAACTATTATCTAATAACAACTGGATAAAGTCAACTAGAACAGAGAAGCTCACATTATTACATGTTCAGTCTATTCACCTAACTTCAAGCCATGTCTGTTAACACACAATGTTCAATAATAGTTTATATTAATTGTTTATTTTATTAACGTATTTAATTAATAAATTGTTTATTTATTAATTGTTATTAATAATAAGTAATTGTGTTCTTTTCGCTGACGATGTCAAACTATTTAACACTACCAAAAATACAGCTACCCTTCAAAAAGACCTTGACTTTGTGTCAGAATGGTCAAAAACTTGGCAACTCCAAATCTCAACCAGCAAATGCTCTGTCTTACACATTGGAAAAAAGAATCTAAACACTAAAATACAAACTCAATGGACATTACCTTACAGATGACCCCCACCCTGTTAAAGACCTTGGAGTTTTCATATCAAATGATCTAAGTGCCAAAGCCCACTGCAACTACATCGCAAAAAAGGCTTTAAGAGTTGTAAACCTAATCTTACGTAGCTTCTTCTCCAGAAACACTATACTACTAACCAGAGCTTATAAAACATTTGCTAGACCATTTCTTGAATACAGCTCGCCTGTCTGGAACCCATATCACACTTCAGACATCAATACAATTGAACGTGTCCAGAAATATTTTATAATAAGAGTTCTCCACTCTTCTGAATACAACAAAATACCTTATGCCACCAGACTTGAAATCTTGGGTTTAGAAAACTTAGAATTTCGCCGCCTTTGACAGGACCTGTGTTTAACTCATAAAATCATCTATTGCAATGTCCTTCCTGTTGAAGACTACTTCAGCTTCAATCACAACAATACAAGGGCAAACAATAGATTTAAACTTAATGTTCCTTATGTCAAGGTTCCAGAAAAACCTCTTCTGCAATAAAAAAAACTCAGAAGCCATTGTTTTTCAGAGTTCTTTACTAGCATGAGGAAACTGGCACACGATGAGTGAAATTCCAAAACTGAATTTCCGGATTCTTTTCCCAGTTATACAAACCCCAAGAGTCCCACCTCCCTGACCCCTTTGATGGTCACATGGTCCCACGTTCTCCCAGTTCATTCGAATATCTTCTTGCCACTCTTCCTGCAGATGTGAACACTATCCGACCTTGACCGCTTGAAGAATGTTAACATACCCCTCAACCCCCCTTCTTCCCCTCAGGGGAAAAATGTGGCAGCGTCTGGAACCCTAAAGTCTAGTATGGTTTCCAGGCCTGACACCTTATGCACAGTCACTCATGCTCTTGTTACCTCTCATCTGGATTACTGCAATGCTCTCTACATGGGGCTCCCCTTGAAGAGCACCCGGAGACTCCAGTTAGCTCAGAATGCAGCTGCGCGGGTGATAGAGGGAGCCACTCGGAGCTCCCATATAACACCAATCCTGCGCAAGCTGCACTGGCTGCCTTCCGGGTGCACTTCAAGGTGTTGGTTACCACCTTTAAAGCGCTCCATGGCTTAGGACCAGGTTACTTACAGGACCGCCTACTGCCACCGTTTGCCTCCCACCGACCCGTGCGCTCTCACAGAGAGGGACTCCTTAGGGTGCCGTCAGCCAAACAATGTCAGCTGGCGGCCCCCAGGGGAAGGGCCTTCTCTGTGGGGGCTCCCACGGAACGGAATGGACTTCCCCCTGGACTTAGAAGCTTCCTGACCTTCGAACCTTTCGCCGCGAACTTAAGACATACCTATTCTTCCGCGCAAAACTGGCATAGAATTTTTAGATGTTTTATGGGTTTTAATTTTTAATTAGGTTTTAGGATTTTAAATGTATTTTAAAATTTGGGCCAAATTTGAATAAGTTTTTTAGCTATTGTTTTTACCTATATTATCTGTATTTGATTGCTGTTTTTATTTGGCTGTTAATCACCCTGAGTCCTTCGGGAGAAGGGTGGTATACAAATTAAAATATTATTATTATTATATTATTATTAATGTTAATCGCTTCAATCTTGATTGCAGAAAATATGACTTCTGTAACAGAGTCGTTAATGCTTGGAACACACTACTTGATTCTGTGGTCTCTTCTCAAAATCCCCAAAGCTTTAACCAAAAACTATCTACTAATGACCTCACCCCATTCCTAAGAGGTCTGTAAGGGGCGTGCATAAGAGCACAAAAGTGCCTACCATTCCTGTCCTATTATTTCCTTTCATTATATCCAATTAATATAGTTATTACATACTTATACTTATATATATGCTTATATAGTTACTTTCATGCTTATGCTTATATATACTGTTGTGACAAAATAAATAAATAAATAAAAAATAAAAAATAAAATAAAAATATGTCAGCATATATTACCTTCCACAGAACTAATGTCAACTCATCCACTATTCATTTTGTATGTTATTTTTTGAGTAAGAACAACTTACCCCAAAAATAATCTTAAATAAGAGATCATAAACAAAAGTTGTGATAAACAATATAGCATTAAGTCATTCTTTAATTAAGAGGGAAAACATTGAAGAAGTAATAATGAAACCCAGAAATCCAACTTCTTGATTCTATCCAAATTTAGTTGAATTAGACTTCCTTCCTTCCTTCCTTCCTTCCTTCCTTCCTTCCTTCCTTCCTTCCTTCCTTCCTTCCTCCCTCCCTCCCTCCCTCCCTCCCTCCCTCCCTCCCTTTACCTTTGAGTCAGTCTTGATTCCTTGTAACTGCTTGGTCAAGGCCCTTCAGTTTTCTTGGCAAGATTTCCAAAGTGGTTTCCCATTTGCTCCTTCTTAGAGCTGAGAGAGAATGACCGGCCTATTGTCACCCAACTGGCTTTGTGCCTAACAAGGGATTAGAACTCATAGTTTCTTGATTTCTAGCCCAGTGCTTTAACCAGTAAACCAAAATGGTTTTCTATATTACATTTTTTCTATATCATATTATCTATATATATGCTTTTTAATGCCCACAAACAAGATTAATATAATCATTTAAAAATAATTGAAGAAATCTCTCCCCCACCCCCAGTAATTTCCCTGTAATTCAAGAATTGCTTTTATTGTAAAAGAGTGATTACATATCAGAGCTGGATGTTCCTTTCCCTTGTTTGGGGAGCTCCTCAGATGTCATTTATGATCTATTCAATCTCAACTATTACAATGTGCCCTGTACAAAGGTGTCCTTGAAAACCAAACAGAAGCTTTTCCTGATCCCATGTGGGCACTGAGGGATGATACAACTTTTTGAACTGCACTAGTTGCCTTTATATATTCAAAATGTGGTTCAAAGGGCTGATTACAACCTGTATAAAGGCCTATGTATTACTATAGGGCTTAGTTATCTCAGGACTGGCAGATTTTGGATCCCTTTAATTGAACAGTTCTATTGAATGGGACTCAGGAAGTGAACTTTCCCAACTGTAGTGCCTAACTCCTGAAATTTGATTCTCTCTATGTGGCACTAACTCTGTTGACCCAAACCATAAAGTCTTGGCTCTTTTCCCAGGGCATGGTTTAGATTTGTTATGTTTCTTCTCTCTCTCTCTCCCTTCTCTCCCCACTCTCTCCCTCCCTCCCTCCCTCTCTCTGAGCACACACACACACTGTATATGCCACTTTATATTGTATTTATTATTTTGTTTGGTCCAGAGTCAGACTTGAAACAGAAGGTGCCTAAATTGAACAAATTAAATAAAAATTTTCAATTATACCCTGGACTGATAAATACATACATATACACATGTATAACTTTTTTGTCTATAGTTGATTATAGTTTTCAAAACTGACATTGTCTTAATTATATACTAACAGCAATGTTCTGTCAGTGCTATCAGTATGCTGGCATTTTGTTTCTACATTCCTATTTCTTGCATTTTATGGCTGACAGTTATCTCCTAATTATAATGAAAAACTTAATGCTGGGGTTATATTGAGTTAGATATTATATAATATTTTATTATTATCACCATATATATTCATTGTCGTCTTTTTAATCTCAAGTGAGAATACTAAAATATTCCAGCATTTTTTAAAAAATAATATTCATCTTCATACTATCCTGATTTAAGAACAAAAAGGTGAACTACAGTATTTTGTAAGAAATTGAAGTCCATTGATACATAACAGTCAGTTAAACTTACAAAGTACCTTTTCCTTCTATTTAAAAAGTGCATATTTGCATAAGCCTGATATGTAAAAATGTTCTATGGTTTCTGATGGTTTCACATAATAATAAATTGGATAATGCCACTATAACTACAGCACTATATTTTGGTGCTTTATATTAGGTGAATTTTTGCTGTTCATGATATTTGAGGGGAAATATGGGGTATGTAATCTTCCAATGGGTTATTTGGTCAGGCAGAGATCTTGAAACTTTCAGCACTGTCAGAACAAATCAGGTGGTTTGAAATAGAAATAGCATTTAGACTTATATACCACTTCACAATGCTTTATAGCCCTCTCTAAGCAGTTTACAGAGTCAGCATATTGACCCCAACAATCTGGGTCCTCATTTTACCAACCTCAGGACAATGGAAGGCTGAGTCAACCTTGAGCCTAGTGAGATTTGAACTGCCAAATTGCAGGCAGCCAACAATCAGCAGAAGTAGCCTGCAGTACTGCATTCTAACCACTGTGCCACCACTGCTCTTCATCTCCCAAATCACATTGGGAAGATTGGAAAGTAATTTGGATATTTAATAGCTTTCAGTTTTGCAGAATTCAAATATTAGCGGAACTTTCTTTTTAACATACAAAACAGATAGGGAGGCAGTGGTATGAGGGACACTTTGATAATCATATGCAAATCTCATCATTTGCAGGAATATTCTCAGAGTGTTTCTGAAAGCATCACTTTATTTTATTTTTTTAATGCATGTTCACTTGGTGGGAAGAGACCTTAATTCATTGCATAGATGCACATGAAATAATATGTTTCCTCCTATACCAGGGGTGTCAAACTCGCATCGTCACAGTGGTGTCATGTGATGTATCGGGACTTTCCCCACCCCTTTGCTAAACTGGGTGGGGGCGGAGCTGCACGTGACGCATCCGGCCTGCGGGCCTTGAGTTTGATATCCCTGTCCTACACTATTCTTATTATACATGTTTCCACATTTTATATTTTTGTTAAAAAAAGAGAAAGAAATGGGGCAGAAGGAGCTTTTATGTATCATTCATAACAGTACCTAGCAACCTAGGTAAACAGGTAATGATGATTTAGATGAAGATATTTTTCCCCTTGTTCAGCATAACTTCTCAAGGCGCTGCTCTGTGGACAATTTGGAGGTTGCTATGGTATTATTTTCTCATCTCTTCTACCTCTATCTCAAAAGACCTGCATAAAGAATAGTTTAAAAATTCTTTATGCAGGTCAATCCACATTGCTGTTAGTATATAATTTAAAACTAGGTCAGGTTAATTTACTCTGAAGAGCATTTTGTTCCTGTTATTCTTGCTTCCCCCAATTAGGAAAAAAAAACCCAACAATGACAGGAAAAGGCATCTGGAAACTTCTGTAAATGTATTATTGGAGCAGTGATTTGAACCTTGTTCATTCTGAGCCTTGTATGCCCAGTTCAGTTGCAATTGAGCTATGTTTGAAACTTGAATCCTTAATTCAAATCAGATTTAGGTTAGTCCATACACCTGTATTAAAAAGCATTGGAATCCTTACTGATAGTCAAAAACTGATCATGGATTTTATGCTATAATGATCAGAAATTTTGGAGATTGAAAAAGTTTCTTTTGATATGAGCTACATATGAAAATCACGAAGACAGCTCTTAATTACAGACTTGGATGAAGAAGTCTGTAAGGGCTGAAATATGGAACATTATAAGAGCCCTGATTTACAAGAAAATATACCCCAGCATTAATAAATTTGATAGTTTTTGTCAACACTTTTGTTATTACAACCACTAAACATTCTGAAAAGTTGGTCTAAAATGTTGAAGAAACTTCCTCATTTAAGTTATACTGTAAGTTGGTATGTGGTAAAAGAATAGTATTAATATGGGAAAGCAAGACTACCTAGGCACTGTTACCCGTTGGGAAGATAATAATCACATTACGCAATACACATTGCTTATCGTCTCCAACATACTTTTTTCATTCCAAGTTCTTGGTGTTTATCCATGAAATTATGTTCTGATTCAGTGCCACTAAACTTGGTTTATCACTGTGATGGTTTTGTTTTAAACATCCGTGTTCTTGTTCTCATAACTTACCATTTGGATTGTATTTTTATTGCTATATTACTAATATATTCTTTTTATTCTAGTTATTCTATATAATCTTAAAGAATGGCTTATAAATTGCTCAAAATAGTTCTTTTAAATGTTCTGGTTTAATTACTTATGGTCACGATTTCTTCTCTGACTGGCAAAAGTATGATATATTTCTAAAATGGATACTTACAATAAAGAATAATTTTATAAAGATAACTGTAATAGCTATACTATTTTTGACATAATTTAGCTATAGAAAACTGAAATGCCACGAATTCATGTATTATTACTTGAAAGAAAGATTAGAATGTTACTTTGCTCAACTTAATCAGCACTTCTTCCATTTGCACAACTAAATAATAGACCAATTTAGACCTTTTGAGGAACTAGACAGCTTGTTGAAAGGACTTCTGCACATGGAGTCATGCATCTACTCCAATCTGGCATTTTAAAGGAGAAAAGTGTTTCAGTGTAATGAAACAATGTTTTAATTGGCTGAAGCTTTAATAGAAACTTTTTTTCAAGCCTCCAATTCCTTATAATATATGGATAAGCCAGAAAGCGATAGTGGTCATATATAAATAAACTTTATTGCCTCTGTACATTTCTCACGTATCATTACTCATTGTGTAGACCTTCCATTTTAGTTTACCTGATCATGACTGCCAAGTCTCTCTATGAAAATTTAAATTTCTAACAGTGATTGAGGTAAAGAGAAAGAGAAGGAGAACCCAAAAATACTAGGATTATACAATGAGCAAAACCTGGAGTTTCTTATTACACATGTTCATTTAGGGACTTTCACTTTTGATGCATAAAAAAAGAATACAAGTTAAGAAACATCCATATAATTTAACAGTCTTCATCTTCATTTGGCTTGATGATCTTTTGAAGTGATGGGCCAACCATGAATAAAGTTTATCTATGGATGGATAATGACTTCCTTGCACACCAACTGATCTCTCATTTCCTACCTCACAGCATCGCACAGATGTCTTTTCCTTCAATTTGAAGCTGGAAGGTATATTAAAGAGTTTACTGCATAATAATTAGGCTGAGTCTAATTAAATGATCTCATTAATTTTAATTGCTAAGAGAAATAAACAATATAAGAAAGCATAATATCCTATTATGAAAAATTTTGACTCATTGGCTCATCTTTAAAGAAACATCATGTGATATAAATATATGCATAACTTGCTGCTGATTGAATTCAGTGTATCTATAATGTGTGTGTGTGAGAGAGAGAGAGTGAGAAAGAGAGAGAAAAAGATTTGAAAATCTTGAATGCAGAGGGAATTGATGAAAAATAATCAAAATGGATTTTTTAGACACAATTCTTAAAATTACTATTCCTGCTTATAATGGTCTTTCTGTTTTTTTCAATTCATAAAAAGAATACAAGTTAAGAAACATCCATATAATTTAACAGTCTTCATCTTCATTTGGCTTGATGATCTTTTGAAGTGATGGGCCAACCATGAATAAAGTTTATCTATGGATGGATAATGACTTCCTTGCACACCAACTGATCTCTCATTTCCTACCTCACAGCATCGCACAGATGTCTTTTCCTTCAATTTGAAGCTGGAAGGTATATTAAAGAGTTTACTGCATAATAATTAGGCTGAGTCTAATTAAATGATCTCATTAATTTTAATTGCTAAGAGAAATAAACAATATAAGAAAGCATAATATCCTATTATGAAAAATTTTGACTCATTGGCTCATCTTTAAAGAAACATCATGTGATATAAATATATGCATAACTTGCTGCTGATTGAATTCAGTGTATCTATAATGTGTGTGTGTGAGAGAGAGAGAGTGAGAAAGAGAGAGAAAAAGATTTGAAAATCTTGAATGCAGAGGGAATTGATGAAAAATAATCAAAATGGATTTTTTAGACACAATTCTTAAAATTACTATTCCTGCTTATAATGGTCTTTCTGTTTTTTTCAATTCATAAAAAGAAAGATAAGAAAAGTTCAGATATTTGATAGCTTTGATTGGGTAGGATAAACCAAAATTTAAAAGTATAGATTTTGTTTTTAAACCGGGTTATTTACAGGACCACCTGCTGCTACCATCGACCTCCCATCGACCAATGCACTCCCATAGGGAGGGTCTCCTCAGGGTGCCGTCGGCCAGACAATGTCGGCTGGCGACACCCAGGGGGAGGGCCTTCTCTGTGGGGGCACCAACCCTCTGGAACGAGCTACCACCAGGTATCTGCCAATTCCCTGATCTCCGGACCTTTCGACGCGAGTTGAAAACATTTCCATTCCATCGCACAGGACTGGCCTAATGGTTTTTTAAATGGGGTTTTTATGCATTTTATAGTGTTCAGCCAACCTTAAAATTTCTCTTTTTAAACTGGTTTTAATTTTTGTATCAATTGTTTTATCTTTGGCTGTAAACCACCCTGAGTCCTTTGGGAGAAAGGCGGTATAGAAATTTAAACAATAAATAAATAAGTAAATAAATAAGTAAATAAATAAATATGCATGCTTCTTAAAAAAACATACATTTTATTTCAAGATTATCTGGTAAAGTATTAGCAGCTATTGGGAAAATGGTAGAGTCAAGGAGAGATAACTGACCATTTAACTGACCATTTTAATTAAGATTACTACATTCTTTATTATTTTAGTCCAATAGGATTGCATAATCATTGGCACATACGTTTTAGAAAATTTAGAATTCTTTATTGGCCAAGTGTGATTGAACACACAAGAAATTTGTCTTTGGTGCATATGCTTCAGTGTACATAAAAATAAAAGATACACTCGTCAAGAATCACAAGGCACAACACCCAGTGACAGTCATACAGTACAATAAGCAATCAAATTATACAAGGAAACAATATCAATATAAATTGCAAGGATATAAGCAACAAAGTTACAGTCATGCAGTCACAAGTGGGAGGACCTGGGCGACAGGAACAATGAGAAGACCAATAGTAACGCAGCCTTAATGAATACTTTGACTGAGGGAATTATTTGTTTAGCAGAGTGATGGTGTTTGGGAAAAAATTGTCATCAGGCCATTCTAAATTCATCTGCCAAAATGGTACAGCAGAATTGCTTCCAGTGGTGTGCTTTCCCTTTTTTTCTCTCTGGAAAAAAAAGTCAGACAGATATATTTATATCAATGTGCATATACCTTTGTGTGCGGGATATTGATGAATGAACAAGAATTGTTTGCAGTAAATGTTAGAAAGTTTCTGTGGTTCAGTAAAAGGTACAGATATATGTTAATGCATTAAAGATCAAGTTAATTGGGAGTGTAAGAAGAAATAGAATGAATGATTTCAAGTTATATATAAATATGTATATATCTAATTAAAATGGTAAAATGGAGACATAAACATACTGTCAGAAAGATAATATATAATATGGGGTCTGTTGTGAGTAATGAATTATTGTTAAAATAATCAAAATGGTTGTATATAAGTGCATGTATCTGCCAACTTTGCAATATGGAAATGCAAGTTGCAAATATCATGAGAAACATAAAATTAGAAACATGCTCCTTAAGAAGAGTGTCTATTAAATAAGAAGTGATTAGAAGATGATGAATCTGAACACAAATGCCAATATAAAATAAGTAGATCAAAGTTTTTAAGTCTTATAGAGAGAATAACTGAGAATTAAATTCCAAAATACATATATAGAGAAAGAATAAATTATTTTAGTAGAAGAAGAAAGTTGAAATGGATGTAGCTGAATTAAATCACTGAAATCTTCAAATGGGAAGGGTAAGTAATTTAATAAATAAAAGATAATTTACAAACAGGGAGTTGGCATGATAAAAATAAGCATAATGGACAAAGATAAGGCATAGTAAATAGATTTGGCATAAGATACCTTTAGTTAGGTGCTCTCTTCTCTTATTTCTCTTTCTTCCTATCTCAAATTTCAGCTATTTACTCTTTCTAACAAATTTTATGCATCATACTTATTAACCTGAAAAAAATAATATGTAAACCTCTCTAAGGCACCAGGAGTGCTATTCAGCAGGTTCTGACAGGTTCTGGAGAACTGGTAGTGGAAACTTTGAGTAATTTGGAGAACTGGAAAATACCACCTCTGACTGGCCCCTGATTGGGGTGGGAATTCAGATTTTGCAAAATCCTTCCCCCAGGAGTGGGGAGAGAATGGGGATTTTGCAGTATCCTTCTCCTGGAGTGGGGTGGGTATGGAGATTTTGCAGTATCCTTCCCCATGCCACGCCCACCAAGCCACGCTCACAGAACCTGTAGTAAAAAAAATTGAATTCCACCACTGTAAGACACCCTACCCTGGATAATGTTAAAGATTAAGCAAAACAAAGCAGAGCAAATGCTAGAATATCAATATTTTTTTTTCTAAAGCTAATGCAGATATATTAAACCTATGAAAAATTAGTTGAATTGTCATAACATTTAAATCATGTCCAATTGTTCTATTGATTTTATCTAACTTGAATTCATTGAATACCATTCAAGCTGATATTAATAAATAGAGCCTTTTTACCTTAAAATTGTCTAACTATAATATTAGTTAGCACTTGGCAGATCATATGTTGAATAGAAATTAGGTATGAAAATGATCAGAACAAATAGGTTTTCCCATTTGTTTTCCCAATATCTGAAACTACACACTTGGATCCTAATCCACAAACAAGGGCAATGCTAAAGCGGATCAGATTTCACTTCTACTGAAAGGACTCTTTCTTAGTTTGCTCCTCAGGCATTAAAAGTAACAGAAGTGACGCATATTTAAGATCCAATAATTTATCTAATTATCTCTGCAAATAAAACTAGGAAGGCTTATAAATAGTTAACAGTAGGCAAACCGTGACTTGTTTTCTATAACTTTTTTAAAAAATAGAAGGAATCAGATCGGGAGTCGAGTATATTGGAATGTAATTATTCTCTTCCACAGAAGATTTTGTATAGGTTAACTTGACAAATGCTACTGCCACTGCCAGTGGTGATAACGAATTCAACATAGTGTATCACTAAATTAAAATAAATGCTGCATTTTTCAACTGCAGAAATGGAACAATGAAACTGTATTATACAGAAATGACTTAGTTTGTCCTTTCATAGTGTGCTTCACCGTTTCTTTGTCCTTCAGAATAAGCAGCCAACTTTTTTTGTTTTAAGAATTGTATTTCAAATAAATAATTCCCTCCCCCTGCACAAAATCTATTCAACACGAAGAAAAGATTATTACATAAATTATGGAAAACAGACGTTACTAAAATATACAACTTGTAAATAGTTTTGATAGAAAGATTGAAGGACCTTTAGTCAATAAAGTCTGGATTCCAAGATCTCTAAAATGTATTTCATTTTGTTTGGTTAGACCAGGGGTGTCCAAACTTGGCAACTTTAAGACTTGTGGACTTCAACTACCAGCTTTGCTGGCTGAGAAATTCTGGGAGTTGAAGTCCACAAGTCTTAAAGTTGCCAAGTTTGGACATCCCTGGTTTAGACATTTAGTGAGTCTAAATTGAAATAAAATTTTAATAAAATTATACAGGGGATCAAACTTTTCATTATGGCCTGAGACAAATGGGTACATTTTGTAATATCTTATAGTATTGACAGATACCCAATTTCAATGGATTAAAAAAAGGTGAGTATATAAAAAGAAACAAAGCAAATTCTATTTTATGTTTTATTTTATCATGATCACTTCTTAATACTTAATTTTTAATACTTCTATTGTTAAGTTTATAGTTCAAAACATTAGCCCCATATACCTTGTTTATTTCAGTGGCAAATTTTGGTTGCAAAGAATCTGATACAAAAGAGATTTTTAAAAAGTTCTTACAATTTGATATTGGACTACCTCACAATGCATGAATCTTAATGAATAAAAATCTGTGAACCCTGTGTAACAGATGCCTAATTATCTTTGCTATAAATTTTTATTGTGGCAAGTGCATAACATCAATCCTACAGTTGGCGTAATGCAAACATGCACATTTACAAGTCTATGACCCTAGATATAAATGGCCTTTAGTTCGTCTCTTAGCATTTGAAGGGGAATGCCCAAGTATTTTATTTATTTATTTATTTATTTATTTATTTATTTATTTATTTATTTATTTATTTATTTATTTTTGTCACAGCAATATATGTAGGTATCATACAAAAAGATTATATAGTATATAAACACATATATGAGTAAGTATAAGGAGGTATAAGCATATATATATATATATATAGGAAGAAGAAAAGAAAAACAGTAGGACAGGAACGGTAGGCACGTTTGTGCGCTTATGCACGCCCCTTATGGTCCTCTTAGGAATGGGGTGAGGTCAATAGTATAAAGTTTTTGGTTAAAGCTTTTAGGATTATGAGAAGAGACCACAGAGTCAGGTAAAGTATTCCAAGCACTGATGATTCTGTTACAGAAGTCATATTTTCTGCAGTCTAGATTAAAGCGGTTGACACTAAGTTTAAATCTATTAGTTGCTCTAGTATTATTGCAATTAAAGCTGAAGTAATCTTTGACAGGAAGGACATTACAATAGATGATTCTGTGAGTTAAACTTAGGTCTTGTCGAAGGTGACGGAGTTCCAAGTTTTCTAAGCCTAGGATTTCAAGTCTGGTGGGATAAGGTATTTTATTGTTTTCAGAGGAATGGAGAGCTCTTCTTGTAAAATATTTCTGGACACATTCAATTGTATTGATGTCAGAGATGTGGTGAGAGTTCTAAACAGGCGAGCTGTATTCTTGAATTGGTCTAGCAAATGTTTTATATGCTCCGGTTAGTAGTGTGGTGTTTTTGGAAAAGAAACTATGCAAGATTAGGTTTACAACTCTTAGAGCTTTTTTTGCTATGTAGTTGCAGTGGGCTTTGGCACTTAGATCATTTGACATGAAAACTCCAAGGTCTTTAATGGGATGGGGGTCATCTGTAAGGTAATGTCCATCTAGTATGTACTTAGTGTTTGGGTTCTTTTTTCCTATATGTAAGACTGAGCATTTGCTGGTTGAAATTTGGAGTTGCAAATTTTTAGACCAAGCGGTTAGATGATCAAGGTCATTTTGAATGATAGAAGTATTTTCTGTGGTGTTAAATAGTTTGACATCGTCAGCAAAGAGAACACAATTACTTGAGATATGGTCACAAAGATCATTAATGTATAGTATAAAGAGTGTTGGTCCAAGGACGCTGCCTTGAGGAACGCCACTCTTGACAGGAACAGGATTTGATAAAGCATTGCCAATTTTGACCACTTCTTGTCTGTTAGACAGAAAAGCAGATATCCATTTGTGAAGGGGTCCTGAGATGCCATAGGATATTAGTTTTAGGAGAAGTTTATTGTGTACTACTGAGTCAAAAGCTTTGCAGAAGTCTATGTAGATTGCATCTATTGATTTGCCTTGATCAAGATTTGTAGTCCATATGTTTTTACAGTGGAGAAGTTGTAAGTTACATGATAATTTTTTCCTAAAACCAAATTGTTTATTGGAGAGTAGGTTGTTAGTTTCTAAGTGTGAGGTAATGGATTGGTTGATGATTGATTCCATGACTTTGCAGGTGACGCAGCAAAGAGAGATCGGTCTGTAATTTTCAAGTAAGCTGGGGTCTCCTTTTTTGAAGATAGGGATGACTGTGGCTAGTGATCAAAGTTTGGGAAGGGAACTGGTAGTGAAAGCTTTATCAAAGATAATACTTAGAGGTTCTGCTATATTAATGGAAAGTTTTTTTAAGAAGTATGCACATAGTCCATCAGGTCCAATAGATAGCGATGGTTTTAGGTTATGAAGAGCTTTTCCAACATTATCTTCTGTGAAATCTATATGAGTTAAGTCATCATAATCATTGCTGGTACGTTTGTGGAATGTCGGATATGTGTTATCGGAGTTAACAAAAACTGAGCCAAAGAAAATGTTGAAGAGGTTTGCTTTAACTGTTTTGTCATTGCATTCTTTGTTGTTAGAATCTTTTAGTGGTGGGATGGATCTAGAGTCTTTAAGTTTATTGTTAACAAAATTATATAAGGCACAATTGGAATTTGTGCGCAGAAGGTTCTCTTCTTGCTTGGTGTGGTAATTTGTGCATTCAGTTTTTATTTGGTTGCATATATTTCTCTAGCAATTTTTGAAATTTGCAACATAGCCTTTTTTGTTTCTTTTCCAGAGGGATTTTATTTTGATTGCAGCTTTTTTATTGATATGGGTAGTTTGTTTTTCCTGATCATGGTAGTCATTTGTGGTACATATAGTTAAATGACTCTATTGATTTCAAGTAGGAAGACTCTATAGTGGTCTTCAGAGGTTATGCAGGTTGCAAACAGATTTTGCCAGTCCAGAAATGAAAGATCATTGCTTATAAGGTTGTAATTGGCTTTTTTGAAGTTGTAGATGGGAATACTGTTGTTATGACGATTTAAGTATGGACGTATATTGAGACGAAAATCAATCATGCAGTGGTCACTGTTGGAAAAAGGTTCTTTAATTTGTAGTCCATAAATTGAGTTTGAATTGTTGCAGAAGATGAGATCAAGGCAGTTGTTGAATCTTGTATTGTTAGTTACAAGTTGTTCAAGGCCTAGGTTTGTAACAGCGTTGTATAGTGTAGCATGGATTGGGTCAGTTGAACATTCATTAGTTATCCAGTTAATGAGAGGTAGATTTAGGTCACCCAGGAAGATGAGAGGATATGGGCAAGAGGTAGGCCATGTTAGCATTGAGCTTAGCATATTTGCATGGGTAATGTCATAGTCAGGGGCTTTGTAGCATAGTAAGAATTGAAGAGTAGTGTCAAGGGATAGGTCGCATACAATAGTTTCAGGAAGAAAAAGTTTATGTGCTACTTGGATATTTTTTAGATTCAGTGACTTTTTATAAAAGATAGCCACTCCACCACCTCTTTGGTTTTCACGATCTGATCGATAGACTTGATATTCTTTGTTTGAGATAATGGAGTCAGAAAGGGATGAGTTCAGCCATGTTGCACAAACAAAAATGATATCAAATGTGCCATTGTTTAACAAAAGGATAAATTCAGGTAATTTGTTGATAATGCTTCTTGCATTTATCAATTTTCACTTGAGATCTGAAGTGATTGGTGTTAAAGAGGTAAGGGGCGTGCATACTTAGTTTTGGATGTTAGTAGGTTGGGGGTTGTGTACAACAGATGGTAGTATAGATGGTTGGATGGTAGTTTGGTTGTTTGGATGGGTGGTTGTTTGGATGGCTGGTTGGGTGGATTGTTGGGTATAACAGGTGATACATTAGAGTAATCATGTTAAATGGAGAGGCGTTTTGAGAATTGCAGAATTACAGAATTTATTTAAGCCAATAAAACAATTACTTTCCTTTTAGCGTATTTGAAGTTTAGCCCTTTCCTTCACACTATGAGACATATATTCAGAGCTACTTGAATTGTACAAAAGACAGCTTGCATCCTTAGCATAAGGGAGAACTGAAACAGATCTGTTGGTTAACATTGGATAATAAAATTCAATTTTAATAGAGCCAATGCTAAAATATGAGGATAGATACTTGGAAAAATTATAATGTATGGTACCTTTGGAAAATAACTTTTAAATTAAGTACTTGGATACTCAATTTTTCAATTTGTTTCTACTATGCTAATTTTCTTGCATTCCTATTGATCCATGAAAATTCATTCCAGTATCATCTCTCCCCCTCCCCGTTCTTTTTCTTCCTCATCACAACTTCATTTCATTTCATTTCATTCATTCATTCATTTTTTAAAAAAGATTAGGGCTATGTTGCAAAATAGACTTGTAGCCAGAACCATATTTTCATTTCTGCAAACCTGTTGTGAAATGGAGAACACAGGCTAAGGTCTCTGCATTTTTAAAATCACACCATTGGTACTGAAACCTGTAGTAGGATTTCTGATTGAGAAAGCTGGCTTTTGGGCCACCTCCACTTGAACACTAAAATTAATATATCTTCCTCTGTAATGGATTAATGATGTGAAAGTTACAGTTCTTTTGAAATGTGAGCCATGATATACTTATATCAAATAAAGCTGGAATCAAGCTGAATGTACTTTAGAAATTCCTGTGTTACAGATTCTGCGTAGTGCAGTAAATATATAAAAAAACATCAGTGCAGCTTTCAGTGTTTAATACCATGTACATTAAACTAATTAATGGTAATAAGGAAGAAAAATCCTTTAGAAGTTAAGAATGGATGCTTTTGTGTAAGATATCTTAATGGAAAAGAAAAAGGCACAGACTCTTTACACTAAGGGAAAATAATGTGTATGACATCACTAGACAGAATAAGAACACAGTAGGATTAGGCTTTCAAGTGTTTTTTTTAATCTATTATCCAAAATTTTAAAGGAGCAGTCAATATATAGTAATTTAGTAAAATGCACTACATTGGATGCAGCGATCTATACGGTTTACAGATTCCCTAAATCAAAATTTATTTATTTTTTCCTTTCTGCATCTGAATGACAAACAAGTTTATATCACAATTAGAAAATATTCTATTATATGCTGAAAATAATATACCTTATGTTTAGATGATATGAAATATATATTTCTTAGTTACATAGACAACAATTGGGCTTTCTCCAACATCTTAGCATTTTTTTAAAAAAAAATCCATTTGATTTAAGCAGTTTCGGTACAGTTCTATAGGTAGTATATGAAGGGGTCACCTCTGAAGATTATATGTGTTTTATACCATAGCATTTGAATACTGAATATGCATATTTAAAAGCAAGTCAGCTGGAGTTAAGAATACCATACTAAAGTTTTAAAATCTTCTCATTTTCTTAACTTCCTTATGTAAAATATTTCACCGTGCAGTGATACTAAGTGAACAACTGCAGATCTGAATAACAAACATAAAAACTAATTATTGCAAGTAATATTTTCCAAGCTTAATGTTTCTTAATTCATTTAAAGCAGATATTAATACATTTTCATACATACATACACTCTGTTTGTGTGTGTATGCATACATACATATACATATACTGTACATACACACACACATAAACACACAAACACACACACATATTGTAGTCATACCTGTTGTTTGCAATGTATTATATAAAGTCTACTTTTCTTCTTCATAAGACAGAAATCACGATTACTTCTAAATGATATTTGGTTCATTGTTAAATCATTCTTCAAATGATGAAGCCCATAATTCATATTCTTTGTATGATGACTCAAGATGTGTAACTTCACTTCTTCCTTGCAGACATCTATGTTCTCTTGCATGAAGATTGATTCTGTTCTAAGACATTTTTATCTAACAAAAGCTGCATTTCGTACAAAAGTGATGTTTATCTTATTATTCATGCAATAGCTCCTTAGATTAGCTAACTCTTTTATTTTAAATTATTGTGATTTGTTTTTGTTTTCCTACGTTTAAGTTACATTGAATAAAGCAATCAGCAGAATCCTCCCCCCTCTCTCTCAACTGCCCAATATATGAAGCTCTCTAGATGGCTTTCAATAAAATACACTAGAATGGGATGAGTTGACATAAAAATAAAAGCATGGTGACTTTCTATCTTATCTTTTGTATTTATTACTACTGTAAGCCTTTATATTGAGTTAAATTCCAGTATTTTTCTTTGTCTTTAAACCAAAATAAGGTGTGAAGCAAAGTTTGTGTTCTAATTAAATGTGAAATGTGTAATCAAAATAATTAGATCAACCAAGTAGTCATTTGAAAGACATTAATTCAAGCACACTGTTATATAAATCCAAACATTTAGTGAGAGAAAGAGAAAATAGAAATGTAGCAATTGTCTAACTCAACACTTAAGATTTAGTCAAACATCTATAACTACTTAACAATTAAAATGTAATTATCTTTTTCTTCGACCATTTTATTTAATTCAGTATTGTGGGAAGTGGAAGGCCATGTGAAGATTTTTCTGGTATGATGCTTCAGAAAAGGAAAAGGAAATAATCATCTATGTAGCCAGAGTATTTTCAGTCCTTAGCATTTTAAAAGACTACCTTGCAATCCTTCGAATTCAGATATTGTGTCATTAAATAGAGTTGCTCTTTCATTTTCCCAATGAAATATTCACCTACTAATAGCTAGTGCTTAAAGGTTAAGGTGTTAGATATCTTCTCATTTTTTAATATATTCATCATCAGGTATATAACTAGCTTTTTTAACCAAACGGGGTGAAGGTGATTAACATTCCTTATTATTACAAGCACAATGAAGATAGATTAGTAAAGGTAGAAATAGCATCCTATCAATGATAGCCAGCCACAACAGACAATTCAGTAAACCAGCATCATATGTGTGCCAAAAGCACCCACAAAAAGAAATAATACCTGAAAAGAAAGCAACAATAGGACAGTGATTTCAGAATATAAATCAGAATATAAAACATCAAATTGTACAATGGTAAATATTCAAGGATTTCAGTGTTCAGACCATTCTTTATTTGGCCAGCAGGACCAGCTGTGCAGTGCACATTGTTCATGCCTATATTGTTTTGTCAATTCAGTGTTGTAGAGAGGCTCATGTTTTAAAATCCTACTGGTTTCAAAAATGCATTTGTTTTCTAGTAAATAAAACTGTATTATGAACAGTTTGATAAAAATTCACATCACCAGCAGAATGATTATTTTGCACATGGATCTTCTGATTGAGAAATCTCCTTATTGGTATGTTATCCAAAGATTTTGCTTATTCTGTTCAGAACCGTAAGGGAGAAAAAATAAAAGGCTAATGAAAAACTTAGTTTTAAAAATAGGGTACTTTTGCATGTGGTCTGTCAGTATTTATATGCTGCATAACACATGATTGTATGTTTCTAAAATTATATTCAGTTGCTCCCTAATTTCTTTAGGAAACATTGGTTTTATGCACTACACAGTATGAGAAAATATTTGAAAAGATCAGCTATATTAGTATATTGGAGAAAAAAAATAGATTCTATAGCACTTTATACAAAACTACTAGCAGTACAGCCTTTTGTGGACTAATATAGAGGACAGCATCTTTTTGTTTTTTCCTTTCATTTCAAGAATGGGTATAGGGACCGGGACCATAAGGAATTTCCTTCATCTGATAAGCTAATACTCTGACTGGTCATTTCAGAAAGATCATAGTAATAGCACTTAGACTTATATACTGCTTCACAGTGCTTTATAGCCCTCCCTAAGCAGTTCACAGAGTCAGCATAATGCCCCTACAATCTGGGTCCTCATTTTACCCACCTCAGAAGGATGGAAGGCTGAGTCAACCTTCGGCTGCGTGGGTTATTGAGGGAGCAGTTTGGAGCTCCAATATAACACCCATCCTGCGCAGACTGCACTGGCTGCCTGTTGTCTTCCGGGTGCGCTTCAAGGTATTGGTGACTACCTTTAAAGTGCTCCATGGCTTAAGACCGGGATATCTACGGGACCGTCTACTGCCATCTTCTATCTCCAGCGACCGGTGCGTTCTCCCAGAGAGGGACTCCTTAGGGTGCCGTCAGCCAAGCAATGTCGACTGGCGGCCCCCAGGGGGAGGGCCTTCTCTGTGGGGGCTCCTACCCTGTGTAATGAACTTCCCCCTGGACTTCGACAATTACCTGACCTCAGGACCTTTCGCCGCAAATTTAAAACTTATTTATTCTGCCTTGCTGGACTGGCTTGAATTTTTAAAATTTTAAATTGATTTTATGGGTTTTAAATTTTTGTAAATTTTATAGGGTGATATTGTATTTTAAATGTGGCCAACTGAATATGTTTTTTAAGGGTTGTTGTTAGTATTGTATGTGTTGTTGTTGTTTTTTGTATTTTATTCTGGCTGTGCACCGCCCTGAGTCCTTCGGGAGAAGGGCGGTATACAAATTAAATTATGATGATGATGATGATGATGATGATGATGATGATGATGATGATGCCTGGTGAGATTTCAACTGCCAAATTGCAGGCAGCTGGCAGTTAGCAGAAGTAGCCTGCAGTACTACACTTTAACCACTGTGCCACTGTGGTTCATTTTATCTATCACAACATTTCAGATTCTGTGCATGCAGTAAAACTAAGCAACAGAATCCTCATTTAACTTTCATGATGACGTGGATCACAATTATAAGCAATCTGAGCAGCTTCTGTCTGAAATGTTAATGTTTCTTTATAAAGAGCATAACGGGCAATGTTTAGAAAACATTTTTTTTTCCCCAAAATGAATACTGATCCTGAGTTCTAATAATTACTTTCCCCACAGGATCATCCTAGTGAGATTCCCTGAGTTTCTATCCAATCCATTTTAAACAAGTCTGTTGCTAAATCGCAAGGCTCTGAATGATAATTTTCTCTTTTCTCCTGGGACATCCAATAAGAAAAATATCCAGCCTAATATTTTCCTGTTGCCTGTTTCTCTAATATTTTTATTTTCTTGCCTAGTCTGACCTATCTATTTAAGTCAGATTTTCCTCCTCTTACAATTGAATGCTCAAGTCTTATTTATCTAATGCTCAAGTCTTATTTATCACAGGCTTTACTGATTTGGTTTACAATACAATTTCTGCCCCTTTCAGATATTTATGCAACGTCTTTGATATGTTTAATTTACAGTATGTTTTAAATGTTTCTGAAATGCTGTTGAAACCAGCTATTTAAGTTTTCCTTTTAATTATTAAGTGTATGATTGTGGAAATTTCATATGAGAAAGTCTAGAAAAATGCTTCTCTATTAACAAATTTCTCAAAAAGGTGTAGGTGTAGGGGAGCTACAGCAAACAAATTAAACATTTGTTCAAAGATCTAGACAATGAAACCTTCTGTTAAACTATAAAGGGGCAGTTTTATTGAAAGGATAACTATTGCTGCTTTCTCCAAACTTGGTCTAATAGTTAAGGCATCAGGCTATAAACGAGAAGACTGTAAGTTCTAGACCTGTCATAGGCATGAAAGACAGATTAGTGTCTTTGGACCAGTATACTTTGGACTATATACTAGAAGAATATAAGCAGAAGAATATTGAGGTCATTGATTAGGTTCATAGGCTGCTCATAGACAAACTAGGTTTATCAAATAAACCACAATTAACTGAGTTTAATAAACTACAATGGCTGGTTTGAACAATATTTTTCAACAATAAAGCTAAAGTTTTTTTTCAGAGTCTGCTTAGTCTATAAATAATTGAATCAATGTGTGTGCGCATGTGTGTGTGCACTTTTGTGTGTGTGAGTGTGCATGCACGCACATGCGTGTCTCTATATATACTGAAATACAATAAGAAACCAACAAACCATTCAATGTAACTTCATAAAAATGTTTTGTTGTTGTTGTTGGGTTATTTTGGGGGTTCTTTTCTATCAAGTTTTGTGGTTATAAATTTTTCAATACATTCTGGTAATGAATAACTTTAAACTGTGTAGGTAGAAAACAGACCACAGCTTTCACATTAAATGTTGCAGAAACCAATTAAGTCTCATATTTTGGGAATTGCACAAATCAAGAAGGTCACTAGATAAAAGAAAGATCATACAGATTTAGCAAGCTACTTTCTTTCTCTTTCTATTAATCAGTTACATCAGAATAAAGATTTTTATATTCATGCAGGCTCATCAATTACTTTGTGTTTAATATACTTATTGTAAAATGAATGAATACCTCTGATACAGTGGGCAATTATAATCTGTACAGGACTATGAACAATTCTATTAAGTATGCGATCAATTAATGAACCATTAAATTTAAATTGTTCCTTCAAGAAGTACAATTTATAAAAATTTCTCCCTAAACAGTTGTTTTGCTTCAAGAACTAACATAATATAGCTTCTTGCTGTCTTCAGGGAAATAATGGGAGGAATTTTACAAATAATATCTCCCACCTATGCCTCACTGACTAGATAAGTTTTCACGTACATAGATTGAAAGAACTGTACTCTAGAAGTATAGTTATTTTGTTATTTTGTTTTTAATTGCTTAAATATATTGCATAGAACTGCAGGTGATTATCAAAGAATAAGATTTTGAATGAATCATTCTTAATATATCTGTTTTGTCTGTTATGGGTTCTTATACGACAGTTTGTCATCCAACTATTGCCAGTTGAAATGTGTATAAATTAGGATAAGAAAAATAAATATTTAATATAGAAGTTTCAAACTTTTCTTCTGGATTGGTATCGTGTCTATTGAAGATCAGCTTAAAGTGGTATAACATATACTTTTGGGGTATAGTTGTCTTTTTATAGTACTTCTACCATTATATATTAGAATGTAAGGCTAGTGGATACTATAAATAGAACCATTCGTCATGGTGATACCAAATAATGGAAGAGCCTCTTCTGTACAATTTATAGTTTTTATCTGTTATAAAAGTTTTTATTTCATTATATGTATCCAAATCTAATCTCATGATTAATATTAAATTTCAATATTCTTTTTTTTTTCAAAGCAAATTTTGCATTTTACCTTCTCTGGTAAGCCATTCAGAAAATATAATAGTTGTAAATACAATATAACAACAACAATTATAAATCAGACATACACCATTTTAACAGTAGATAGCATCAAAGGACATTAAGCAAAACAAAGCTGGACTCTGGACCTACAATATGACTATTGAAAGCAATTTCTATTTTCAAAGTCTAATCAAATAAGATTTTTTTTAAAAAAAATGGTCCTGCTATTGTTCCACTGCCTTTTTTAACAACAAAGTATTTTCCATGAGTTCTACAATTATATAAATGAAAATGAACATTAAAGAATAAGGCAGATGTAACCAATAAGGACAAATTTGGTTTATATTTCTATATCCTGTTATATCCTTATGAACAGTATGTTAACATCTTTTTTCCTCCCTCTGGCATTTTCTAGAATCTCACAGTGCTAGTAGATATTTACATTTTAATGTTTTATGAAGTAATGAATTTCATTGTGTTTAAACTCATTTGCCAGTTTTCTATGAGACACTTCAAGAAGAATTTTTTATAGGCACTGGCTTCCTGTCATTTGTGTTTTTATAATTGCATTCTCCTGTGCAAATGTTCACTTTGGCATCAGATCTGGAATTATAAAATGATCTCAGTTTTTGTTATAGAATTCATTGTTTTCTTTTCCTTGTTTTAATATGCTGATTGAAAGAGAAAAAGCGGTGCACTTAAAAAAATGGTCCTGCTATTGTTCCACTGCCTTTTTTAACAACAAAGTATTTTCCATGAGTTCTACAATTATATAAATGAAAATGAACATTAAAGAATAAGGCAGATGTAACCAATAAGGACAAATTTGGTTTATATTTCTATATCCTGTTATATCCTTATGAACAGTATGTTAACATCTTTTTTCCTTCCTCTGGCATTTTCTAGAATCTCACAGTGCTAGTAGATATTTACATTTTAATGTTTTATGAAGTAATGAATTTCATTGTGTTTAAACTCATTTGCCAGTTTTCTATGAGACACTTCAAGAAGAATTTTTTATAGGCACTGGCTTCCTGTCATTTGTGTTTTTATAATTGCATTCTCCTGTGCAAATGTTCACTTTGGCATCAGATCTGGAATTATAAAATGATCTCAGTTTTTGTTATAGAATTCATTGTTTTCTTTTCCTTGTTTTAATATGCTGATTGAAAGAGAAAAAGCGGTGCACTTAAAAAAATGAAGTTTGAATATACCAAGTGAAAGACTATAATGGCTCCAGCTGTGATGAGTAATGATGTTTCCAAAAGTGATCATAATCTCTAGAGAAGAATTTGTCTCTATTTTTATTTTTGATGGGATAAGTTTTTAAAGGGTTTTTTTTTTCATTGCTTCATTTCAGGAAAAGTTGGGAGCTGCAGAGAACGTACACTTTACAATGGTAATTATTTGCTTTCACTTTTATAAATATATGGAAGAGTATATGTAAAACCTGGGTTATTGACACTAATATTGGAAAAGGAATTCAAGTTAAAACATCCTGAACATATGTGCATGTAGCTTTTGCTTAAAGACATTCAGTAAGGGAGGGGGGCGATTATATTCCTTGATAACCAGTTTCAGTTTCAAATTTGTTGTACGGTTGTTGTTTTTTCAATTAGCTGATTCCTATTTAATCAGCTCTATTTCTAAGATTCTTTTCCAAAATATTTTGTGTTTTTACAAATATGTAAAGAATATCTTCTATTTTGTGAGGTTATAATAATGAAATGTGCTGTTTCCAGAAGATAAAGCAGTTAGTAGATAAGTAGATAACTGAGATAAACAGTTATCTCCATCAAATTTGATGAAGAACTGTTGGGTACAGTTCCACATCCACCTAAGATCCAAGCTACTCAGCTTATTGTTAATTAACATACTAATTAACTTATTAATTACAATGTCAAATTTGTCCAATTCTTACTAAGGTATGATTATCACATTTCTACCATATTTACCCTATCTAAACAGCTTATCAAATGTTACCCTGTTGATGCACCTTTGATATTTCAAATCCATATTTTGAAATTTATTATATGTCAATTAAATAACGTTAATATTATAATATAATTATATAATATTATATATATATATATATATATATATATATATATATATATATATATATATATATATATATTACATAATCAAATCATTAAGTTGATAAAAATGAAAAATATTTTTGTTTGCTTTCCTTATTTTTTTAAAAAAATATGGACCAAATATTTTTACATTTTATAGTGTCAACTTTTCTTTTGTAATGACTAGAAGTCATTAACCTCCTTCAAAACTGTATAAACAAACTATCCTTTAGTTGTTTATAATCAAAAGTAAGTCTCATATATCTGCTCCTGAAACCAAAGTTTAATTGACTAGTTTTTATGTCTTAATTATAAAATGAAGTAATTATCCTTGCTTCTCTGAGCTAATTTAGTCTTTATTCTGTTGTAAAATTTAGATTGATGAACATAAATTCTTCAATGAACAATTCATTTTTTCCACATTATATTTGCTATCCCAGATATGTATATGTTATCTACATATACACATATATACATATACATAAAATTTATTGACAAACTGGCTATTTACCTTTTCAGTACCCTCCTCTTTCTACTCTTCTCCTCCTACCTTGATGAATCCAACCGTGTTGGTATTTTAGCAACAGTTTTCAAATAGCTCAGTGTCATGGATTAACAAAATTATGTACATAACACTAAAGATTATTATATAAATCATTCAGATGTCTGAAATGACATCTGTCCTTAACTTTCTTAAGTACATTAACTGTCCTTAAGTGCATTCATTTTTATTTCCAGAACTTTATTGCTTAAAAATATAGATTTATGGCAAGATAGAATTAAATGAATCTTCTGATGGTATCTCCCAGTCTAAAATAAAAATATATGCAAAAGTAATTTTAACCACTCTATTCCTGACTATTTAAATGAATCATTTATATCCTTTGATCATTTTAATCCTAAATTACAGTATCCTTTCTGTTGCCTATTCACTCAACATGCTGTTTAGAGCTGTGCAGACTTGAATCCTAAAACATGTACAGAACTACAAAGCAAGTACTGCACCATTAAAAATGGTTGCTTTGAAATTTCAGCTAAATAGTTTAGGAATTTGGTGGTGCATATGTAAAGCTAGTAACAATAGGTAATACTATGTATTTGTTTTGTGCCACTACTATGCTCTGCAGGAGATTAAGCAGGTATATAATAATGCTACATAATTCTAGCACATAGTGTGCAAATGCTGTTTATTAGATACATATATAAACTACTTTTTAAAAAAGGTTTTGGGAGACATTCTTTTATCCAATTTCTATGGATATTTATACTTCTTAATTTTTGATGCTTCCTTCTAATACTTTTTAAATGCATTTGCAATTTGCTCTCCTTGACTCATCTGTGAACATTTCAAACATTCAAGGTTTGAACATTTGTTTGAACATTTCAAACATTCAAGGAGCTGTGGAATTAAATAAGAGCAAGAGTTTGGTTCATAAGGACTTCTAAAAGAACTGTGAAGTGAACTGAAAATAAATCTTTGATTACAGACATACCCTCCTTTTTAAAAAAATTTATATCAAAGATTCGCTTTTTGGCAAAGGTTGTCGAGAGTGTGGTTGCACGACAGTTGCCCCAGTACCTGGATGAAACTGTCTATCTTGATCCATTCCAGTCCGGTTTCCGGCCTGGTCACAGCACGGAAACAGCCTTGGTCGCGCTGGTTGATGATCTCTTGAGGGCTCGGGACAGAGGTTGTTCCTCTGTCTTGGTCCTATTAGATCTCTCAGCGGCTTTTGATACCATCGATCATGGTATCCTGCTGCGCCGACTCGAGGGACTTGGAGTGAGGGGCACTGTTCATCGGTGGTTCTCCTCCTATCTCTCCGACCGGTCGCAGACGGTGTTGACGGGGAGACAGAGATCAACCCCAAGGCGCCTCTTATGTGGGGTGCCGCAAGGGTCGGTTCTCTCGCCTCTTCTGTTCAACATTTATATGAAGCCGCTGGGTGAGATCATCCGTGGTCTCGGGGTGAGTTGTCATCTATACGCTGATGATACTCAGCTCTATATTTCCACCCCTAACCACCCCAATGAGGCTGTTGAAGTGATGTCCCAGTGCCTGGAGGCCGTACGGGTCTGGATGGGAAGGAACAGACTCAGACTCAATCCCACCAAGACCGAGTGGCTGTGGATGCCGGCGGCCCGGTACAGTCAGCTAATTCCATCACTGACCATTGGGGGCGAACTATTGGCCCCCACGGAAAGGGCTCGTAATCTGGGCGTCCTCCTGGATGCATGGCTATCTTTAGAAGATCATATGATGGCCGTCACCAGGGGAGCCTTTCATCAGGTTCGCCTGATACGCCAGTTACGCCCCTTTCTGGATCAGGCTTCCTTATGCATGGTCGCTCATGCCCTTGTTACATCCCGCCTGGATTACTGTAATGCTCTCTACATGGGGCTCCCCTTGAAGTGTACCCGGAGACTCCAACTGGTCCAGAATGTGGCTGCGCGGGTGATAGAGGGAGAACCTTTTGGCTCCCATGTAACACCCTTCCTGCGTAATCTGCACTGGCTCCCGGTGGTCTTCCGGGTTCACTTCAAGGTACTTGTCATCACCTTTAAAATGCTCCATGGCCTAGGGCCGGGATATTTACGGGACCGCCTACTGCCACCATTAGCCTCTCACCGACCAGTGCGCTCTCACAGAGAGGGCCTCCTCTGGATACCGTCAGCTAAACAATGTCGGCTGGCGACCTCTAGGGGGAGGGCCTTCTCTGTGCGGGCCCCTACCCTCTGGAACGAGCTCCCTCTGGGGCTTCGTCAACTCCCCGATCTCAAGTCCTCCCGACGCGAGCTGAAGACGTTGCTGTTTCGAAGAACAGGACTAGCTTGAATGTAGTTTTAAATTGGGATTTTTAAAAAAAGGGGTTTAAATGAGGTTTTAAATTTGTATTTAAAAGTTAGAGCATCAATTGAATTTAACTATCTATTCTTTTAGCTGTTTTTTATATATTATATGTTTTCTGTTGTTGTTTTTTTGACTGTGAACCGCCCTGAGTCCTTCGGGAGATGGGCGGTATACAAATATAATAAATAATAATAATAATAATTCTGAAGAATAAAAAGATGGACAATAAACCTGCATATACAGCTAAAAACAGTAGACGTAGTATGGAAAATGAGAGATAAAAAAAACAACTACCATTGCTTTAAAATACTGGATGACTTCCACAAATCCTAGTCTCCAATTACATTTAAAATATGCCCGCTCCAATAAATAATAGAAAATTGCTACCAACTCATTACTGGCAAATGCAAATCCAGCTTTCTGATTTTATATACCATTTTCAAATACCAATTTTCTGATTCAGAAAATACTACAGCAGCTGAAAGGCCAGTCAAACAATAGGAATTGTAAGAATTATCAGCAGACTAAATGTGGCAGAATATGTATTGTCAATTATTTTTCCTACTTCCAATTTTTAAAGTTTCCTGCCCCACTTCTTGCAAAGAGTTTTGGATTTGCCCTTTCTGACTTTAAATTGAATCCAAAGGAGCTGTCCATCACATCTCTGCTGTGGTAGTTTATTTTTTCTAAAGTTTAGAACACATTATGATATCTACATTATAATTTAGCTACTTATTCTGGTGGAAATAATAAAATGCATTATATTTATTGATAAGTTGGATATTTAATGTATTAATTAATAAACAGTATATGAGTTTAATATACACTGCATTTGCACATTCAACAGACTCGAAATGACTGGACTATGTTTCAATTTAAGTGAAAACCCACTCTGAAATATCAAGAATTAATTTCCTAAGCTGCTTTAGAGAGTTCAGGTGTAGCAATCTAAGTGCTTTCCAATTACAAGTAATCCTTTAAATTAGTCATTGATTCCATTTACTTTGGGGCTCTTACATCTTTTTCTCTGTTTCTTCTTTCCTTTCTTGTTAACTCTAATATTATGCAAGCTCCTGTTCTACTTGCAATATGTTATAATTGAAAAAGTGCTAAATAACAGGAGCTTAATTCTCCATGGGAATCTGCAGTATAAAGTAAGAATCTGAAATAAATAAGACTAACAAATGTAAGAAGGAAAGAACCTTTGCAAACTTCAAGAAACTTCTGGAATTGGAATTGGAATTGTTTTAAAACTTTGATATTTATTTTCATCATTAAAAATTATTCCAAAATGATTGGAACCCCCTGATTTCTGTTAAGTATAGATAAGCACTTCATCTTTAAATTAATAGATTCACTGCTTAAAGAACATAAATTTTGGAACTGTCTACATATATTTATTAATCGTTGATACGTGGTACCAAAGGAGAATTCGTTCATGTATGTGCGTGGGTGTGTGGGTGTGTATAAAAGGTTTGGACCATGTTTTGTATCAGTTGTTATGGTATGGGCTAAGTCAGGGCTGTCAAATTCCCGGCCCGTGGGCCAGATCCGTCATATACTGGCCACGGCCACACCGAGTTTAGCGAAGGGAAAAAAAGCTCCAATATATCACATGATGCTGTTGTGATCATGTGAGTGTGACATCCCTGGCTAGGTGATCATGGTATGCCTGAGCTAGTCATAAAATGAGTCCAAATGCTTTATATTAATAGTAACAGCTGAAAATAGGTATCCTTAACTTATGACATTAGTTGATTCCAGAATTACAGTATAAGTCATTGGGATCATTAAGCAGATCATCACATGACCATGAACAATTTTGTGACTTTTTTTAGGTGGTAGTCAATGAATGCTATGTTGTTAACCAAGTCCATTTTATCTAATGAATTTTTTGGGACAGAAATCAGAAGTAAATGCTAGAAATTGGCAAAAAATAAACAAACCGTGGTCATGTGATGTCACTGTAAATGGCCATAAAGATAAGACAGTTGCTAAGTGCTCAAAATGCTATCATGTGACCATGGGAGGTGGGGGGAGTGTGGCCAATGGAACTTCAACATTAGGTCATACATACCTTTTGGAGATTCTTCATAATTCTGAACAGTTGCTAAACCACCTGATGTTAAGTGAGGAATACCTGTGCAATGTGCCACCTGCCTTTCTGACAACTTTCTTTTAATGTGTATAAGGATTAGTGTTATCATTACTGCTATTCTCATCATGGATACCATCTTGCTTATTTCATATGGCTCTCTTGACCTTGCTCATAGCTACCACAAGGGAAGAACTGCAGTGTTTTTTCCACACATGAAATGAGCATTTAAACAAATTTGGTTTGTGCCTCAATATAAAAGAGATTGGGTATCTCTAGAGTAGTGTTTTACAATCTTGGTAACTTTAAGACATGTGGACTTCAACTCCCAGAATTTTCCAGCCAACCAGGACTTGAAGTCCATATGTTTTAAAGTTGTCAAGATTGGGAACCCCTGAACTAGACAGTAATCTGAGAACCTCCATCATTCTGGTCAGTGGTGAAGATATTCTGAAAACAAACAAACAAACAAACATAATCAAAGAGATAAACAAGACACCTTTGCAAAATTGGCAGAATCTTTCAGTTGGGCTACAACAGTGATGGTGAACCTTTTAGACACCGAGTGCCCAAACTGTGTGCGCATGCATGCTGAAACGGAAAGGTGCGCATATGCATGTGCGGACATACACAGCAGAGACCCAAAAACTAACTGGCCAGCAGAATTTATTTATTTATTTATTTATTTATTTTATTTTATTTAAATTTTTATACCGCCCTTCTCCCGAAGGACTCAGGGCGGTGTACAGCCAAAGATAAAAACAGCAAGTATACAAAGTTAAAATATCAATTTAAAATACCTATTCCATAATGGCCGAATTAAAACCGTCAAATTGACCTAACCTAAAATACCCCATATAAAATTACAAAGGATTAAAACTTTAAAATTTAGAATTTAAAAAATCAGTCCAATCCCGCTTGAATAAATAAATGAGTTTTTAATTCCCGGCGAAAGGCCCGAAGGTCAGATATTTGGCGCAAACTGGGGGGAAGGTCGTTCCAGAGCGTAGGTGCTCCAACAGAGAAGGCCCTCCCCCTGGGGGCTGCCAGCTGGCATTGCTTGGCGGACGGCACCCTGAGGAGACCCTCTCTGTGAGAGCGTACGGGTCGATGGGAGGCATAAGGTAACATAAGCATAAGCATAAGAATGTGGGGCATTCTAACACCGGCAGGGCAGCAAGAGGTAAGATCTTTTTCTTTCATAAGTTTCTGTTTCATCATTTGCAGGGAAACAGAAGCTCATGAAAGAGACACCACGGTAATCTGACCTGGGGTGACGGCATGTATGCCAGCAAAGAGGGTTCTGCGTTCACCATCATGGAGCTACAATTTACATTTGTGAATGCTCCAAGAGTCACTAAGGAAATTTTCAGAAGTCAGAAAGAGTGATCCTGTCAATGCTCTTCTCCATCTTTGGAATGAAGAAATAGAAATACAATAGGCCATTGATATAATTACTTCTAAGTGCGCTCCAGTTCCTGGTCTTTTCCTGGTTTTCTAGAAAACTTTATAAATGAATGAAACAAGCCAACCGCAGAAATGATTTATGACAAGCAGAAGTGGTTTATAATTTTCCAGGAGAGGAAATCCAATGCTAAAGGCATTGAAGACGTACCAACGTAGATTTCAAAGGATAAAGAGATAAAATTAGTTAGATTTGGGTCAGCTAGAACAGTTCTTTTGATATAATATATTCTAAGCTATGCAGCAGAATGTTTGGTCCACTTGTGTTGGATTACTTTCTGTTTATAAGATCTGGATATAGGTGCCTACTCTATCACAGATTTTCTGGCCCTCTGCTCAATCAGTACAGCTAGATGAGGGGAATTGACTTCAGGCAATGGTTATTGTATTTTTTCATGATATACCTGTTGTAAATGGAATTTCACTCCATTAGAAAAGGAAAAAAGGTAGCTTGTGGGGGAAGGGAGTTGCTAGAACTTGTCTTAAGGTTGCTACCAGCTCTCTGAACCCATGGTCTGGCACCTTTTGAACAGCCATTCAGGAATGAATAGTACATAGTTTGGATTTTTTTTTTATCCTCTTCCCATCTTTTCAGTAGATGCATGGTCGTAATGTAATAAATAATGTTTTAATGTAATATGTTTAGTAAAGGGTTTCTGAATGCTTTAGCATGTGAAGCAGCATATAAATATACTGAACAAATGAATAAGGGACATCCATTAATTGCAAAATAGAAGATGGCCCACTGAAGTCATTGGGCAGAGGCTTTCTAACCTAGTATAAAAGAAATGTTGAATAATAATCTTAGAGGTGCATTGAGAATATATATTTTATCAGCCAGACCTACTATCCATATCAACATCTTCACTTCTCTATGATTCTGCATTATTGGTATAATGAATTCAAATATGCTTTTATATTATTATCTTTAGTCTTCTATTACTGTGTTTTCAGTAAATACAGAGTGAAGGTTATACCTGGAATATGAATTCTGAATTCTAGTCAGGAAAAAAAAATCCAAAAAGAACAACAAATGCAGACAAAGTAAAAATTATGTTTTATTTATTCATTTTGTATTTTCTTATTAGTGCAGGGTGTTATCCTGCACAGTTAATGACATGAGGACAGAGTTACATAAAATTGTCTTATAATATCTAAAAAAACCAATGCAGTTTTACACCAGTCTTAACAACTACTGCAATTACTCTTGCCAGTATTGCATTTGAACAAGGGTTCAAAAATGCAGAAAGGTTTCTCTCATGTTGTATTTGTTAAAATTTAGTATTCAACTGAGGTATTTATTTTCAAAATTACACATATTATATATAAGAATTATTTAGTGAAATTAAAAATATACACAAGATAATTCTTTATGGTATATATAACAAAAAACTTTCCATCTAGAATGTTGTATGTCTTTCAGGCCATTAAGAAGAACAATAAATGTCTTTCACCTTTAAGGGAATCATTTACCTTTTTTTTGCTTGTTTGTTTTAATTAGTAAGGAATGTTGATGCAGGATGTTAAGCAGCTGAAGAATTCTGGACATTTTAGCAACACTTTCTGGGGAAAAGGTTATTTCACAAATATTTCCTTTAAATGTTTTGAAATATTTTCTTAAACAGCTTAACTGCAGTATATACATTGGCCTATATATTTCTCAGGATTTTTTTCAAATTAATATTTAACATTATGACATTTTACTGATATTAAAACACAAAAGGAGTTCTAGCAGTTATTTGGAATGCAATTTCTAGCATACAGATCTAACTGTTTAGTAGACCAAAATCCAGTTATTCAAAGTCTTTTCTTAAAAAAATAGAAAATCCCACTCATCTGCATTATTAAAATACTAGACTGACAGACAGTCAGAATTGCAGGGTAAATTCTAGAGCTTTGCAAATCATTCAGCAAAATATTATGTTAAAGAAAGAGTCTTTATAAGCTCTGCGCATGCGCAAGATGGCGCGGCTCTGAAGACTCGGCTCCGGAGTCGAGAGGCCCCTTCGATGCTGGCGATGCCTCAATCGCCCGTTTAGCCGCTTGCTGCCCCCGGCCCGGTAGATCTTACCTCGGGCAGCCATATGAGAGGTCTCTGGACTTTTTCATCCATATGGCTGCCGAGAACGAGGCCGGGTAGGCAAGCGGTGGATTCGGGCGGCCATGTTTAGGCTCGGAGGTGGGGCGATGAGTCGGCGTTTTTTCCGGCCGCTTCTCGGCCGACTTGTCTTGCCGGCAGGCCTCTAGCCTCTGGCTCGTTTCCCGGCCCTCTTCTGAGCATGGACTCCGGACTTTCGGGTTTTAGCCCTTTGGGCTCCAGCCTCTGCAACGTGGACGACCTGGAGATAGCGGAGGTATTACATCTACCCTTATTGCCATCTGCCTCGCTGCCATGGTTTTCTGGCTTTCTCCCTGCTGCCGGACTGTGGACTTGGCAGCCTTCATATCCCCCAACCTCTCGGAGAGGCTTAGCCTTTTGCATGGGCTTCGCCTCTTGGAGGGAGAGGTCTGGGGAGACCCGGCTTCTGGAGTGGTTAGGATTCCTCCCTAGCCATATCTGGAGGTGGTTTTGGAGGACTGCGGGGAAATGATGGAGGCACCCCGGAGTTGTTCCCCTGCAACCAGTCTGTGACCGTGACTGTGTTAACATCACCCATGCCCCCCTCGGCCTTTTTGGGACTTCTATGGCCGTCTTTGGTCGTATTAGGACCTTTTGGGGGAGACAAGGGATTTATTTGGGGACAGAGGAAGACGGAGGAAGACGTGGCCAGTGACTGGAACGCCATTTCCCCTCACCCCCGGTTCCAGGATGTTTGGACTATGCACCGGACAGAATACCACCTAGACTGTCATTTGGTGCTAATTGCTGTTCCATTCTTTGTTTGCCCTCATTCTGGACTAGTACCATCTGTTATCATCCTGCCATTCGGAGATGGAGCCTCTATTTTGCCGATTCTTAGTCTCAGCTGCTACGCATTATACTTCTTATGAACTCTTGTGCCTGCGAGGTGCCCCCGCCTCGCAGGAATGGCCCTCCTCACTATCGAGGGCCGGCCTCCATGACGGGTCTTGGGACCCACAGAGGTGGCATGCGAAAAAGAAGAGCTTGTGGGGTTTTTTAGAGAGGGAATTTTTAAGGGGTGGGAGGGCAAGGGCGGGTAATGGGGGTAACCCGTCGGGTAGGGGGCCAGTTCCTGCACATGCTCGCGGCGGTTTTTCTCTATCAGGTTCGGAGGTTATGGGGGAGGAGTGTGTTCCTATCTGTGACAGTGGTTCGATCGACACGGTAAGTGGGAGAGGCAGGTATGGCGGAAGCGAGGGGTCATATCAAGTTCCGGGAGCGCGTGCTCGATGTTTGAAAGCGATCACGCGCTCCGACCCCTTGGACTTCTCCCGTTCCCCGGATGGTCAGGATCCTCAGAGCTTGGGCCTTCGGCTGATGCTGTGCAATGCCCGGTCCGTGGTGAACAAAGCCCCCCTTGTTTGTGACCTTATACAGGGGGGTTCCGCGGACCTTATGGGCATTACGGAGACCTGGTTGGGCACTGAAGGGGGCGTGCCCCTTGTTGAGATGTGCCCGCCGGGTTTCCGTGCATTCCATCAGCCGAGGGCCCAGGGTAGGGGTGGGGGGGTGGCGGTTGTGATTAGAGAGAGTCTAGAGCCGAGGGAGACCACTCTACCTCAGATTGCCGGGTGCGAATCCCTCTTTGTGAGATGGGGTCGTAGGTGTCAGATGGGTTTGCTGATCACGTACCTGGCTCCTTGCTGCATGACAGCTGCCCTGCCCGAGCTCCTGGAGGTGCTGGCTGGGGTGGCAGTTGAGACCCCCAGACTTTTAGTCATGGGGGACTTTAACTTGCCATCTTCCGGCTCGTCATCGACAGCAGCTCGGGAGTTCACGGCTTCCATGACGGCCTTGGACCTGACCCAAGTAGTTGATGGCCCTACTCACATTGGGGGTGGCACTCTGGACTTGATTTTTCTCTCTGGTCAGTGGTTGAGAGATCTGGACTTAAAGGAAATAGTCATTGAACCTTTGTCATGGTCAGATCACTCTCTTCTTCGCCTGGACTTTCTGACCGCCATTCACCACCGCAGGGAGGCGGAGCCGACACGTTGGTTCCGCCCCAGGCGCCTGATGGACCCGGATGGGTTCCGGACGGAGCTTGGGCCATTTCCTGAGGGTCTGGCTCACGGCTCGGCTGAGGAACTTGTTGCGGCCTGGGAACGGGCCGCGGCGGGGGCCTTAGACCGTGTTGTGCCTTTGCGGCCTCTGACCCGGCGCAGGTCCCAACCGGCTCCTTGGTTCTCTGAGGAGCTGAGAGGGATGAAGCGCCGGAGAAGACGCCTAGAGAGTTCCTGGAGGTCTAGCCGTTCGGAAACTGATTGGACACTAGTGAAGTCCTATACTAGGACTTACTTAGTGGCATTGAGGGAAGCGAGGCGTAGCTACGCCTCCTCCCTCATTGCATCGGCAGATAACCGCCCAGCCGCCCTGTTTCGGGTGACTCGCTCCCTCTTACACCAGGGGGAGCGGGATGACCCGCTGCAGGAACGTGCTGAGGAGTTTAACGGTTATCTATACGATAAAATCGTTCAGCTTCGGGATGGTTTGGACCAAGATTGCGGTGATGCGGGTGAGATGCTCGAGGGTGGTCTTGGCGATATTGTCTGGGATGAGTTTGACCCTGTGGCTCCTGAGGACATGGACAGGTTGCTGGGTAGGCTGAATGCCACCACATGTTTACTGGACCCGTGCCCCTCCTGGCTGGTGCTGGCCACTCAGGAGGTGACACGAGGCTGGCTCCAGGCGATTACGATCACTTCTTTGGTGGAGGGTGTCTTCCCAGCCGCCTTGAAAGAGGCGGTGGTGAGGCCCCTCCTTAAGAAGCCTTCCCTGGACCCGGCTGTTTTAGGTAATTATCGTCCGGTCTCCAACCTTCGCTTCGCGGCGAAGGTTGTAGAGAGTATGGTGGCATATCAGTTCCCCTTGCACCTGGATGAAACTGTCTATCTAGACCCGTTCCAGTCCGGTTTCCGGTCCGGTTACAGCACGGAGACGGCTTTGGTCGCGTTGGTGGATGATCTCTGGAGGGCCAGGGATAGGGGTTGTTCCTCTGCCCTGGTCCTATTAGATCTCTCAGCGGCTTTCGATACCATCGACCATGGTATCCTGCTGCGCCGGTTGGAGGGATTGGGAGTGGGAGGCACCGTTTATCGGTGGTTCTCCTCCTATCTCTCTGACCGGTCGCAGTCGGTGTTGACAGGGGGGCAGAGGTCGGCTCCGAGGCGCCTCACTTGTGGGGTGCCGCAGGGGTCGATTCTCTCGCCCCTTCTGTTTAACATCTACATGAAGCCGCTGGGTGAGATCATCAGTGGTTTCGGTGTGAAGTACCAGCTGTATGCGGATGACACCCAGCTGTACTTTTCTACACCGGACCACCCCAACGAAGCTATCGAAGTGCTGTCCCGGTGTCTGGAGGCCGTACGGGTCTGGATGGGGAGAAACAGGCTCAAGCTCAATCCCGCCAAGACAGAGTGGCTGTGGATGCCGGCATCCCGGTACAGTCAGCTAAATCCGCGGCTGACCATCGGTGGCGAGTCATTGGCCCCGATGGAAAGGGTTCGCAACTTAGGCGTCCTCCTGGATGAACGGCTGTCTCTAGAAGATCATTTGACGGCCGTCTCCAGGAGAGCGTTCTACCAGGTTCGCCTGGTACGCCAGTTGCGCCCCTTTCTGGACCGGGATGCCCTATGCACGGTCACTCACACACTCGTGACGTCTCGCCTGGATTACTGCAATGCTCTCTACATGGGGCTCCCCTTGAAGGGCATCCGGAGGCTACAGTTAGTCCAGAATGCGGCTGCGCGGGTGATAGATGGAGCCCCTCGTGGCTCCCGCATAACACCCATCCTGCGCAGGCTGCACTGGCTGCCTGTGGCCTTCCGGGTGCGCTTCAAGGTTTTGGTGACCACCTTTAAAGCGCTCCATGGCATTGGGCCGGGTTATTTACGGGACCGCCTACTGCTACCGAATACCTCCCACCGACCCGTGCGCTCTCATAGAGAGGGTCTCCTCAGGGTGCCGTCAGCGAGGCAATGTCGTCTGGCGACGCCCAGGGGAAGAGCCTTCTCTGTGGGGGCTCCCACCCTTTGGAACGAACTACCCCCCGGACTCCGTCAGCTTCCGGACCTTCGGACCTTCCGCCGCGGGCTTAAAACATACTTATTTAATTGTGCAGGACTGAGCTAGATTTTAAATTTGTTTTAATTGGGTTTTAATTGGATGTTTTAATTAACGGGCTTTTTGAATAAGTTTTTTAACTGTTTTTATACTGTATTTATATGTTTTTAAATGCCTGTAAACCGCCCTGAGTCCTTCGGGAGATAGGGCGGTATATAAATATGATTAAATAAAATAAATAATAAAAATAATAAATCTTCCCTAAATCATATCAATGTGATTATTATATAGATTTTCTAAGTTACCTATGAATATTTTGCACAGCCTTGTTAAAGTTATTCAAAAATTCATAATTTAAATGCTTTTGAATTTTTCCAGTACAGAAAATGCCATAGACTTAGGATATTACCATAAATTTTGGTAGCAAAGTATTTTCTTAATCTACTTTCATCTCTCTCTTTTGCCTTTTTTACTAATTATAGCAATAGCACTTAGACTTATATATTGCTTCATGGTGCTTTACAGCCCTTTCTAAAAATCAGCATATTTCCCCCAACAATCTGGGTCCTTATTTTACCAACCTTGGAGAGACGGAAGGCTGACTCAGCCTTGAGCCAGTGAGAATTAAACTGCTGAACTGCTGGCAGCCAGCAATCAGCAGAATTAACCTGCAATACTGCATTCTAACTACTGCGCCACCACGGCTCTTATTATGATAGTTATAATAGTCTACTTATCTATTCTATTCTATTCTATTCTATTCTATTCTATTCTATTCTATTCTATTCTATTCTATTCTATTCTATTCTATCTTATATGGCATTTACTTTTTACTATCCTTGTTTAATAAGACTGCTCATCTATCTTTATTCTCATTCTTGATATTTTTTTGGAGGGGGCATAAAAGTTACATGTTGCACAAAAGTTATATAGTCCCAACCATTCTTAAATTGCCATCATTCTAATTCTATCTTTTAACATAAAAGCATTTATCACTATCCCCTTACTATTTATCATTTTAAAAAACATTTTATAATTTGACTTGAGCTTTTCAAACCTATCATGTGTGAAACAATCTCATTTGGATGAGAGCCATATGCTGAACATGAATTTATATTTTGAAAATGTCAAGATATTGATGATACAATTACTAATAGGCCTATATGAATCACCCTGATTCAATTCAATCTGAAATCAATTATAGTGAATAAGGAATGAAGGAATAGATTATATAATACTATATATTGGAATATATACTATTTAAAAGGAAACTGTTGTGGTCTCCCAGCAGCCTGTGAAGCTGGCAATGAAGTCAGACAGCGATGAGGCTGAGGAAGAACATGGGCCAGTCCTGGAACCTGGGGAAGGCCCGGATGAGGACTCTGTGCCAGAGGCGGGGCCAGGGCCTTCGGGGAGTGAGGTGCAGACTCCAGAGCCTCCAGAGGCTGACAGTAGTGAGGCAGAGGAACAGAAAGAGCCTGTTCCTAATTCACACATGAGAAGAGCTGCCAGAAAGCAAGAGCAGTTTAAGCAAAGAGGACGACTCGAGAGTAGGGCCAAGAGATGATTGGCCTGTCCCATAAGGCTTAAAAGGCCAGCAACGGTGTTTGGGCTCTTTGCTGGAAAACAATGTAGATAGCTTTGTCTTGTTGCATTTGTTTTGTATTGGTGTCTTCTGAACTTTTGGCAAGAAACACCTTTGCAGTTTGCCTAATTGGACCAAGGTTGGTGATAAGACTGAGGAATTGTGTTGGGAGGAATTTGCTTTAATTTAGTTGAACTACAATGAGAATATTTAATTCTCAGCTGTTCTAATAGTTTGTTTTTACACTGACTGAGTTTCCTACTACCTACTTGGGCCTGGGTCACAACAGAAACAGCTCTTAAAAAAGTAACAATATCTTATTCTAAATCCTATGACATACAAAACGTCATCTTTCTCTGAATGATATATACATTTTAAGAATTTATCTAAAGTTTAATTACCTCTGGTCCAAATTTCAATAAATTCCTATGTGAACAGAAGCTACCACAATCTCTTTATGGTGTAAAGTTAAGCAACATTTTCAATAAATTTAAATGGATACTTACTACAGGTAGTCCTCGACTTACTACCACAATGGAACCCAAAATTTATGTTGTTAAGTGAAACATTTGTTAAGTGACTTTTGGCCCATTTTATGACCTTTCTTGCCAAAATTGTTAAGTGACTCATTGCAATTGATAAGTTAATAACCCAGTTGTTAAATGAATCTAGTTTCCCCATCGACTGTCAAGATTGAACCACTTTGCTTATTTCAAACCTTAATGCTTTTCAACTTGCCAATAAACTGGGAGAGGGAAGGGGGAAATACAATGCTGAGATTATATGCAGAAATTGTGAGAGCTTGGCAACCATAAAGGTCACCACTATAGGTAATGGAGAAAGAAATTTTCCCATAAGAAAAGGATGTCTCATAATGTGATCACCCAAGGGTAAGGAGAAAAGGAAGCTATTGTTTAACTAGGCAAGTATTTGTGTGGGAAAACCAGAATTAATTTTGTTTCTTCAGTACCAAAATGGTATATCCAGTAACGTTACAATTTTGGGAATTCAAAGCTCCCGAGAGTGTTTCCTTATTTTGGGTTCACTAGTTGGAAAGTTGACATTGACTTTGCTGGTCAGAAGGTCACAACCTGTGATTGCTGAACCTTGGGACATAGCAACAGTCATAAATATGAACCAGTTGCCAAGCATCTAAATTTTGATTACATGATTATGGATATGCTGCAATGGTCGTAACTGTGAAAAACAGTCCTAAGTCACTTTTTCAGTGTCACTGTAACTTTGAATGGTCATTAAATGAACTGGTGTAAGTCAAGGATTACCTGTATTCACATACTGTACATTAAACACTTTTTAAAATTTATACATAAATAAGACAACAGTCAATACTGAAGATACTAAAGTCTAGACAGCCTTTCAATATTCCTGGGCCAGAAATTCACCCTTAAAGATCTGGAATGTAATTCACTTTCTATTTTTTTTAATAAAAGTTTTTTTATTTTTTTTATTTTAAGACATAACACATAAACATAGAAACATTTTCAATCCAATTGCTGTGTGTCGGTGGGGTGATTACATATCTCTTGTGCACCTTCAGTTTAGAAATATTCTTAATCTAACATTATGTTATCTCCATCTAGTATCTAGTCTTTTAATTAACCAATGTCTATAGCCTTTATATCTCACATTCCTTATACATATCCACTAGTATACATTTTATCTAATAACATTATTCATTCTATCATTCTAAACCATTCAATTTAATGTTTCAATTAATAATATTCTTTCTCTAGTCTTTACTAACATAACTTTCCTTCTAGCCATTGATAAAATATATCCCATATCTTGTAATATTGCTTTTCTTCCTGTTCCCTTATTTCAAATGTCAATTTACTCATTTCAGCACATTCCATTATTTTTCTAATAACTTCATTTTGCAAAGGTATTTTCTTGCTTTTCCAATTTTTAGCAAACACAAATCTAGCTGCTCTTATAATATTCACCATCAAATATCTCACTTCTCTGTTATACATTTCTGGTATGATCCCAAGTAGAAAAACTTCTGGCTTAAAGTCTATATGTTTTTTAATCTTTTTTTCCAGCCATGTGTGTATTCTAGTCCAGTATCTTTTAGCTTCCACGCATGTCCACCACATGTGGTATTGAATGTAATTGGACCTTACTATGCACATATGTGCGAGGGAAACCTTTACCTTTTTATGCTCATCTAATGGACCTTACTATGCTCATCTTTTTGCATCAGTCTTGGACTCTGCTTACAAGAAGATACGTAGTCAGCCTCAAGGTAAATTTTTTCAGGTGAATTTGATATAACTCTTTGTCCTTCATGTTTGAATCCTTAACTTAAAGTCTTCCATCATTTCTAGATACAGTACCTTGCTTCTTAGGTGACCCATAAACAGCCACAATCTTTTAAAAATTGGTATTGAACAGATAATTATTTCCCTAGTGCAATAATAAATAATAATTACTAAATTAGATAGAAATATTGTTAAATTAGTTCAAAGATAAACTTTTCCACTATAATTTTCAAGCTGTTTTTAGATTCAGAAGCAGATACTTTCCATATGGATTATTTCTTCCATTTACTCTGCCTCTTCTGCTACAATATGATGCACTAGAAAATAATTGCTTCATTTAAAAAAAATCGGAAGACTCTGGGAAAGTCAACATTCTTTTGATTTGTTTCCCAATGACTAATATGTGAAAGCAAAAGGTTTATAGTTTTTTTAATTTTTTTTAGTTTCTCAAGCATATATTTTATGACAGATACAAGTGTAAACATAATTATAAATACATGTAAAGGATACGAATAAAAGAAAACATTAGGACAGGGATGGTAGGCATACTGGTGTACTTATGCATGCCCCTCACAGACCTCTTAGGAATGGGGTGAGGTCTATAGTAGACAGTCTAAGGTTAAAGTTTTGGGGATTTGGAGAAGACACTACAGAGTCAGGTAGTGCATTCCAGGCATTGACAACTCTGTTACTGAAGTCGTATTTTCTGCAGTCTAGTTTGGATCTGTTTACCATGAGTTTGTATCTATTGTGTCCTCTTGTATTGTTTTGCTTGAAGCTGAAGTATTCGTTGGCTTTTAGGACATTGTAGCAGATGATTTTAAGTACTATGCTTCGGTCAGACTGAAGACGGCGAAGTTCAAAATTGGCTAAGCTCAAAATTTCGAGTCTGGTGCCATAAAGTATTTTGTTGCGAGCACAGGAATGGAGGATTCTTCTTGTGTAATATTTCTGGACTCATCTGAAAGCAAAGTATTGCTTACATATAAATACATTATAAATATATATTCTAGTATGTGCACTAAATATATGATAAAAACTATATGATTGTTATCAGGTTATCAAATGCTAGAATATTATTTTCTTAGCATATATTCATATATAAGAACAGAATGAAATCATCTGTTTTAGACTCACTGGGAAGACTTTGTTCAGTTTAAATGCTTTTTTAATTTTATTGGAGCGCCTCTGTCCTCATTATAGAAAAGGAGAGATTTGAAATGTTAAGAAAATCTAATGATTATACTATTCAATTTGTTAGGAAAAAATCAGGATTGATAGTGATGGCTGCACTCATTATTCTAGAGACCAAAGAGCACACCAGTTTATTTTTCTGATGCCTGCAGTCTTATCTTAATAAGAAAGCAGCACAATGTTAGAAACTCTAGCTTTATGGGAACTTGCTTTAACATACTGTGCAGATTATTCCACTCCTCCTCCTGGGTGACCTAAATTTACCTCTCATCAACTGGATAACTAACGAAAGTACAACTGATCCAATCCACACAACAATATACAACGCTGTTACTAACCTAGGTCTTGAACAACTTGTAACCAATAATACAAGACTAAACAACTGCCTTGACCTCATCTTCTGCAACAATAACAATACCATTTATGGACTACAAATAAGAGAACCCTTTTCCAACAGTGATCATTGCATGATTGACTTCCATCTTAATATCGTTGTGACTTTAACCATCATATCAATAGCATTCCCATTTACAACTTCAAAAAAGCCAATTATGACTCTATAAACAATGATCTTTCATTTCTAGACTGGCAAAATCTGTTCTCAACCTGTATAACTGCTGAAGACCACTATAGAGTTTTCTACTCGAAATCAACAGAGTCATCGAACTATATGTACCACTAACTACCATCAAGATTAGGAAAAGCAAACTACCCATATCAATAAAAAGCTTCAATCTAAAAGATCCTCTGGAAAAGAAACAAAAGGGCTATGTAGCTAATTTTAAAAACGCTACAGAACTATATGCAACCAAATAAAAACTGAATGCACAAATTACCACACCAAGCAAGAAGAGGATCTTCTGCACAAATTCAATCGTGCCTTCTATAATTTTGTCAACAACAAGCTTAAAACTCTAGGCATGCCACCTCTAAAAGATCCTGATGGCAATGAATACAATGCTGAAGAATCTAGAGCAAACCTCTTTAATAAATTCTTTGCATCAGTTTTTGTCAACAGTGATGGCACTCATCCAACATTCCAAATTTGTACAATCAATGAGCATGACAACTTAACAATTGTTGATTTTACAGAAGAAAATGTTGGTAAAGCTCTAAGTAAATTGAAGCCATCTCTATCCATTGGACCTGATGGTCTTTGTGCTTACTTTTTAAAAACTCTCTAGTAATCTAGCAGAACCCTAAGTATAATCTTTAATATAGCCTTTAGAACCAGTTCCCTTCCCAGTCTCTGGTCGCTAGCCACAGTCATTCCAGTTTTCAAAAAAGGCGACCCCAGCTTAGTTGATAATTATAGACCTATCTCCCTATGTTGCGTCGCCTGCAAGGTTATGGAATCCATCATCAACCAATCCATTACCTTACACTTAGAAATGCACAACCTTCTCTCAAATAAACAATTTGGCTTCAGGAAAAATTATCATGCAATCTACAACTTCTCTACTGTAAAACCTATGGACTACTAATCTTGATCTAGGTAAATCAATAGATGCAATATACATAGACTTCTGCAAAGCTTTTGACTCAGTAGTACATGATAAACTTCTCCTAAAATTAAAATCCTATGGCATTTCAGGACCCTTACACCACTGGATATCTGCTTTTTTGTCAAACAGACAACAAATAGTTAAAATTGGTAATGCTCTTTCAAATCCTGTTCCTGTCAAGAGTGGTGTTCCTCAAGGCAGCGTTCTTGGACCTACTCTCTTTATAATATATATAAATGATCTTTGTATTGATATTTCAAGTAACTGTGTTCTCTTTGCTGATGATGTCAAACTTTTCAACACCACTGACAATGCATCCACAATTCAAAAGGACCTTGATCATCTATCTGCCTGGTCTAAAATTTGGCAACTACAAATTTCAACCAGTAAATGCTCAGTCTTGCACATTGGAAGAAAGAACCCAATCACAAAGTACATGCTTGATGGACATTGCCTCGCAGATGACCCCACCCTGTCAAAGACCTTGGAGTTTTACATCTAACGATTTAAGTTCCAAAGCCCACTGCAACTACATAGCTAAGAAGGCTCTAAGAGTTGTCAACTTAATTTTACGTAGCTTCTTTTCAAAAAACACCATGCTACTGACCAGAGCATATAAAACATTTGTTAGGCCAATTCTTGATTACTGCTCTCCTGTCTGGAACCCTTACCATATATCTGACATCAACACAGTTGAGCGTGTCCAAAGGTATTTTACGAGAAGAATTCTCCATTCCTCTGAAACTAATAAAATACCTTATTCCACCAGACTTGATATCTTGGGTCTAGAAAACTTGGAACTTCGTCGCCTTGACTGGATCTGGGTTTAGCATATAAAATCATCCGTTGTAATGTCCTTCCTGTCAATGACTTTTTTAGTTTCAATAACAATATCACAAGAGCTACAAACAGATTCAAACTCAATGTCAACCGTTCCAGTTTAGATTGCAGAAAACACGATTTCTGTAACAGAATTGTATATACTTGGAATGCATTACCTGACTCTGTGGTTTCTTCTCATAACCCCAAAGGTTTCACTCAAAAACTGTCCACGGTTGACCTCACCACTTTCCTAAGAGGACTCTAAAGGGGCGTGCATAAGAGCACAAACGTGCCTACCGTTCCTGTCCTACTGTTTCTTTCCCTATGTATATACACGTTTTTAGTACCTCATTTCTCCTCATATATACGTTCATATATTTATAACCTTTTATGTAACGCTTGTATATATTGTTATGACAAATAAATAAATAAATAAAAATAAATAAAAATAAATAAATAAAAACAGTCATAAATATGAACCAGTTGCCAAGCATCTAAATTTTGATTACATGATTATGGATATGCTGCAATGGTCGTAACTGTGAAAAACAGTCCTAAGTCACTTTTTCAGTGTCACTGTAACTTTGAATGGTCATTAAATGAACTGGTGTAAGTCAAGGATTACCTGTATTCACATACTGTACATTAAACACTTTTTAAAATTTATACATAAATAAGACAACAGTCAATACTGAAGATACTAAAGTCTAGACAGCCTTTCAATATTCCTGGGCCAGAAATTCACCCTTAAAGATCTGGAATGTAATTCACTTTCTATTTTTTTTAATAAAAGTTTTTTTATTTTTTTTATTTTAAGACATAACACATAAACATAGAAACATTTTCAATCCAATTGCTGTGTGTCGGTGGGGTGATTACATATCTCTTGTGCACCTTCAGTTTAGAAATATTCTTAATCTAACATTATGTTATCTCCATCTAGTATCTAGTCTTTTAATTAACCAATGTCTATAGCCTTTATATCTCACATTCCTTATACATATCCACTAGTATACATTTTATCTAATAACATTATTCATTCTATCATTCTAAACCATTCAATTTAATGTTTCAATTAATAATATTCTTTCTCTAGTCTTTACTAACATAACTTTCCTTCTAGCCATTGATAAAATATATCCCATATCTTGTAATATTGCTTTTCTTCCTGTTCCCTTATTTCAAATGTCAATTTACTCATTTCAGCACATTCCATTATTTTTCTAATAACTTCATTTTGCAAAGGTATTTTCTTGCTTTTCCAATTTTTAGCAAACACAAATCTAGCTGCTCTTATAATATTCACCATCAAATATCTCACTTCTCTGTTATACATTTCTGGTATGATCCCAAGTAGAAAAACTTCTGGCTTAAAGTCTATATGTTTTTTAATCTTTTTTTCCAGCCATGTGTGTATTCTAGTCCAGTATCTTTTAGCTTCCACGCATGTCCACCACATGTGGTATTGAATGTAATTGGACCTTACTATGCACATATGTGCGAGAAACCTTTACCTTTTTATGCACATCTAATGGACCTTACTATGCTCATCTTTTTGCATCAGTCTTGGACTCTGCTTACAAGAAGATACGTAGTCAGCCTCAAGGTAAATTTTTTCAGGTGAATTTGATATAACTCTTTGTCCTTCATGTTTGAATCCTTAACTTAAAGTCTTCCATCATTTCTAGATACAGTACCTTGCTTCTTAGGTGACCCATAAACAGCCACAATCTTTTAAAATTGGTATTGAACAGATAATTATTTCCCTAGTGCAATAATAAATAATAATTACTAAATTAGATAGAAATATTGTTAAATTAGTTCAAAGATAAACTTTTCCACTATAATTTTCAAGCTGTTTTTAGATTCAGAAGCAGATACTTTCCATATGGATTATTTTCTTCCATTTACTCTGCCTCTTCTGCTACAATATGATGCACTAGAAAATAATTGCTTCATTTAAAAAAAATCGGAAGACTCTGGGAAAGTCAACATTCTTTTGATTTGTTTCCCAATGACTAATATGTGAAAGCAAAAGGTTTATAGTTTTTTTAATTTTTTAGTTTCTCAAGCATATATTTTATGACAGATACAAGTGTAAACATAATTATAAATACATGTAAAGGATACGAATAAAAGAAAACATTAGGACAGGGATGGTAGGCATACTGGTGTACTTATGCATGCCCCTCACAGACCTCTTAGGAATGGGGTGAGGTCTATAGTAGACAGTCTAAGGTTAAAGTTTTGGGGATTTGGAGAAGACACTACAGAGTCAGGTAGTGCATTCCAGGCATTGACAACTCTGTTACTGAAGTCGTATTTTCTGCAGTCTAGTTTGGATCTGTTTACCATGAGTTTGTATCTATTGTGTCCTCTTGTATTGTTTTGCTTGAAGCTGAAGTATTCGTTGGCTTTTAGGACATTGTAGCAGATGATTTTAAGTACTATGCTTCGGTCAGACTGAAGACGGCGAAGTTCAAAATTGGCTAAGCTCAAAATTTCGAGTCTGGTGCCATAAAGTATTTTGTTGCGAGCACAGGAATGGAGGATTCTTCTTGTGAAATATTTCTGGACTCATCTGAAAGCAAAGTATTGCTTACATATAAAATACATTATAAATATATATTCTAGTATGTGCTCTAAATATATGATAAAAACTATATGATTGTTATCAGGTTATCAAATGCTAGAATATTATTTTCTTAGCATATATTCATATATAAGAACAGAATGAAATCATCTGTTTTAGACTCACTGGGAAGACTTTGTTCAGTTTAAATGCTTTTTTAATTTTATTGGAGCGCCTCTGTCCTCATTATAGAAAAGGAGAGATTTGAAATGTTAAGAAAAATCTAATGATTATACTATTCAATTTGTTAGGAAAAAAATCAGGATTGATAGTGATGGCTGCACTCATTATTCTAGAGACCAAAGAGCACACCAGTTTATTTTTTCTGATGCCTGCAGTCTTATCTTAATAAAGAAAGCAGCACAATGTTAGAAACTCTAGCTTTATGGGAACTTGCTTTAACATACTGTGCAGATTATTCCACTCCCTCCTCCTGAACTGGGATAAATAGATGGCTACAACAACTATTTAGACAGTTTAACCTGGAAAGGACATTATCAAAGGGGCAATAGAGATGACAGCAATTTATTGGTTTTTGCTCCTGGGAATCTCTGATACTTATAATCTGTTCAGGAGTTAAATACAAGGTATTTACTTCTCTGAAGAATATTAAGACTTTAGAGGCACACAGGAGATGCCAGTTGGAAAAAAAATGTGTGAAATGTTTTGGAATAAAATTATACCAATTACAAATTCTTTACTAATTTAAATTAAAATAGAGAAGGACATTCAAATGCCAGAGTAGGTAAGACCAGGAAGTTTATTTATCGATACAAAAATATGGGGTAACCAGTAGGTATTGTATGGCACTTCAACTTACAGTATTTATGTATGCATTTATTTGCTTATCATTATAAAGATAACAGATGAGATTTTAATGCAGCGTTAGTTGAGCATAGTAACCCTGGGATGTTATTGTTGAATTTCTCATTGCAGCTGAAAAATTTTCACCATCACAAATCATCTTAATAGCTAATGTGTAAAAGCCCTGATTATTTAATAAAATTATGACCTGTTTAATTCTACATTTACTTCTACATTTTAAATATTGCCTTAAAGAAGAATCACCCAATAAACCAACAAACAAACTTTATAAAATATTCCCCTGGGCAACATACAGGATACAATAGCTCATAAATTTTGTCTAACCTCTCTTATCTTTTGGAAGCAAATTTTCTTGCATCACATTAGGTAGAAAAGTAGGATAATTTCTTTGAGAGTTCCTGATCAAGAACACAGATATTTCCACTTATGTTTCATTAGTCGACATGAACAAAGTTAATTACAGTTGTAAAACAAAACGCTTACATATTGAACAATATATTCAATTCCAATAATACTTTGAATAATATGCGTTAATGCAGAGTCAACCAGATGTTAGACTGGATTCAGCATTTTTACCCAAGGACCTGGGATGGACAGATTTTGATAATATAAAAGGTATCATCACAGGATATAAGTTGTTCCAAATAAAACTGCCTTTTGCAATTGACTGATGGTGAGTTCGTCTATGGTGATGTGTTCAAGTGATGTTCAGATATTTTGGATTGCACCCAAAGTACCTATTATTATTGGTACTCCTTTCTCTCTCTTTTTTTGCCACAGTTGTTCTACTTCTATTTGCAGGTTCTTGTATTTTATAATTGTTTCCAGTTCCCCAATGCACCATTGTTGCCACTTTGTTGTGCCATTATTTGTAGTCAGTTTTTGCGATCTTCTTGCAGCACAATGCAGCAGCTAACTAGTTAGTCTTTATTTAAAATAATATAACTTAGAAATTCAATTTTAAGTTTCAAAGCAATTTTCAGCCTCTGTGTAATTTAGTGTTTAGCTGTATTTTTTTTACAGTTATTACTTTATTTTCCTTAGAAAACAAATTAAACCACAGCTGTAGCCATCTTAAATGTAAGAAACTAAACAAATGTCAATGTTTGATATGAAAAAAGCTTTCTGGATTGAAGAGTAATGTAAACAAACAAACAATTTTGGGAGGGGTAACTTATTCATATCTGGCATTAAGATTTTTCAGAGTATTCTGATTCATATAACTTATTTACATTCAGGCATAAAATTTAAGTATTTTGTATGAATCTATTTCACATTCAGTGTTGAAATTTTCTATGCTACTCTTGTTTGGTATTCATATATCATCTGTAGGAACATTTCCATGTGGTACACATACCCATACGGACATTCAGTACAATTGCTCTTATAATGAACATTTCAATAGCAATACTTCTTTTATGTCTCACTGATTAATTTGTGTCATAGATTGAACAGATAATTGAAGTAATCAGCTGTTTTAATTTATTCACAGAGGGATAATTATCATTTTCTATCATGCAATGCCATTAATGGATTAACTACTACCTTTAACTTTTATTTTTCATTTTCTGAAAAGGCTTTCAGTAAAAAGCTACACAACCAGTATCATTCAGTGCCTCATAAACCTATTACCTTTGTGGTTGTAAGGCTTTTATTTTGCAGAACTGGACACTGGGTGTAGAACTGTTAACATGAGAACCTAGAAGGGAAGCAGTAAGTGAAAATGTGCTTAAATACAGTCCTACTTTAAATAAATATTAAAGGAAAAAAATCAAGGTGAAATACATTATGTAGGGGTGAATCAAGTATGTAATTTCTAAACAATCATCTTTTATGCATAGAGTTATGTAAATGAGTCAGAATCAGAAAAGAGCAAAAATTCAGGTAGAAAATAATTATAGTATCAAGGACAAGTGCTTATGTTAATATTCAATGCTAAAAGTTAACTTTTTGGAATTGTGCACATATAGTTTAGAAAATATAATATTTTATTATATGTGTGTGTGTGTGTGTATGTGTGTGTGTGTGTGTGTGTGTACCACTCACACTGTAATCATGAAATCTCCAGAACCGTAAAGCCTACAAACTTGAAATTTGGCACGTGTGTTCCTCTTGGCTTTTAGGGGCTCACTAAGAAAGGATTTTTTGAAATGACCATGACAGCATTAGTATTTCCTAGATTATAATTAACACACTCTGATGCTAAGGGGTTCTATTCCCCTTCCCCACCTGAAAAGAAATCTGTTCCAAATGCAAAACACAAGCAGAGGACAGGACTTTCACTTTCAATTTCATAGCAGCAACCAGGGGATAAGATAGGGGAGGCCTCTGTGCGACAAGGCTGAGAGAGAGAAGGGGATAGGATAGGATAGGGTTTTGTGAGGCAAAGCTGAGGGAGAGAAGGGGGATAGGATAGGATAGGATAGGATAGGATAGGATAGGATAGGATAGGATAGGGTTCTGTGGGGCAAGATTGAGGGAGAGAAGGGGAGAGGAGAGGCTGATCCTAACTACTCATTAATTTTCAAGCGGTAAGTGTTGATTTACCAAACCCGATCACATAGTTTCATAGTGAAGCATGGGTATCCAGCTAGTGTGAGTATTTATGTATGTATTTGAGTATGTATGTATGTATGTATCAGGGGTGAAATCCAGTGGGTTCTGACAGGTTCTGGAGAACTGATAGCGGAAATTTTGAGTAATTCAGAGAACTGGCAAATATCACCTTTGACTGGCCCCTGAGTGGGGTGGGAATGGGGATTTTCCAGTATCCTTCCCCTGCCATGCCCACCAAGCCACATCACGCCCACCAAGCCATGCCCACAGATCCGTTAGTAAAAAATTGAATGTGTAGTTGCACTCCTTCATATGCATCCAGATCTGGGATTGCTGTTCCTTGCATTGGACAGCCAGTTCATGGTCATGTACTCTGGTCCATAACTGCTTGTCCATTTCCCCTACATAATTGCTTGCACAATTGCTATAGTTGATGTGGTAAATTATCGAAGATGTCTGTTCCTTATGTAACACTTCCTTTGGGCTCATCACTCTAATTCTCAGTGTTTGGTCTGGCTTTTGCACCATGTGCTAAGAGGATGCATGCAGCAGTTTCGGATACCCCCTGTACATATGGGATCACCCTCCACATAGCAGTTCCACTGGCACCTTCACTAGGCTGCCAAACCCTAGGTATGGTACACTTTCGGATAAAGTCCATTGAATATCCATTGAGTTTGCAGACCTGATAATACACACACACACACACACACACCATTTTGGAAATGGCTGCAATGAATTGAGACCACTCTGAATGGGGCTCACATCCAGGATGGCACTAAGCAGCCTCATGTAGGATGACTGCTTGGCTGATTTACTGCTTCCTGGAGGAGATCTACAGAAAAAGTATGTGGCTAAGCCATGGTAGAGGTGGGGATGATGGTGTGAGACCCAGTGAGGTGAGAAGCAGGCCCAGGGACTGCAAGGAAACATTGGGGCATTATGGGAGGGGAAGATAGGTTGCAATGTCCTGGCGATTGGTTGTAAGGCAGGCAGAATGACTAATGGAACTAAATTAAAGAAGGCTGAGGAAAAACATGATAGCAATTTTCCAGCAGTTGAAGGGTTGTCACAGGGAAGACAGCATCAATTAATTTTCTATTCCATCTGAGGATATAACAAGGAGATTTGGAAAGAAGGAGGAATTGCCTGAGAGTGAAAGGTATTAAGCACTGGAACTACTTACCTCCTGAACTTGTGAGTGCTCCATTGCTGGAAGTTTTCAAGAAAAGATTAAATAATTCATTTGTCAAATAAAATGTGAATAATCCTGCCTTGGGCAAAGGGCTGGATTAGAAGATATCCAGTGTCCCTTCCAATCCTATGATTCCATGATTGCTTCTGTAGTATGAGAAAACTGCATAGATTTGCCCATTGTGCCTGTAGGAGGAGTTCAATGTAATTTGAGGACACATTTACTTTCACTTTACTTATAATAGTTTCCTTGATTCATCTTTAGAAACTTGGTCCTGTTGTACCTAGCTTTTAGTTTGTACACTATGGATATTTGCTAATGTTTTAGTTCCTGGAAAAATATCTTACTGATCTGAAACACACATTTTTTATCTATTATTCCACCCTTATTTTTATAAATAACACAAGACAGAAAACATACTTCCTTCTCCTATTTTCTCCACAAAAACAACATTGTGAGCTGAGACAGAGTGATTGGCCAAAAGTCACCTAGTTGGCTTTCATACCTAAAGTGAAACTAACACTTGTAGTCTCCTGGTTTCTAGTCTACTACTTTAATCACTACACTAAATGAAAATGTTCTCAGCAGTAAATAATTATCCTCTCATACAGATCAAATTGAAAGTATCATTTCTACAGATCACTCTGTTTCTTATACTTTGGTCCCTATTCAACCCAGTGCCTAAGATGCCTCCCTTTTCCTTCTTCACTGCCCTGATAATTTTAATAGTTTTTGGAAATATATAAACACAGTTTTAATGAAAGCTTAGTTTATGCTTTTAAAAGATTCACTATTGGTTTTTCATTCTAAAACGTTCACGGAATATTAATTATTTCTAAGGAATTTTTGAGACATTTCTTTTAATGTTCTAAATCAGAAGGCCTGGCTGGCTCAGGAATTCTGGGAGTTGAGGTCCACAAGTCATAAAAAAAAGCCATTGTTTCCCCTCCCATGTTCTAAATATTGCAACTTTGTAGCCATTTCAGTCTTCAGATTCCAGTAATAAAAATCTACAGTGCAATTGGTATCCAGTATATTTAGAATATACATCATATTTGCCAGAGTTATGTCTTCTGAATAATAATTTCTATAGAATAATTAGTATTGTATTTGTTATCAAGGCAAAATTGGCACTTCTCTGAGCAACAGTTAGGCAACTCAGCTACCGAGAGTTTTAAAGAACAGCAGGTGCTGAAGGATGAAACTGTGTATGTCACATGATCTGCCCTATGCCTCATCTTCAGTCCTCAGTATGAACCTTTGCATATAATGAACTCAAAATCAATTATGCTTCTTTCATTTTTTCTACATGAAATTGAAATGGTACACATTACCTAAATCCCAAGAGTTTAACAATCAAAAGTCCTCTTATCTGTTTTTGCTTCCCAACAGGGAGAAAAAAAGAATGCATACATACACACACACACACACACACACACACACACACAAACACACACACGTGTCAAATCTTTGCAACATAATGCTATGTGTTACTTCCTGTTCATAAAGTTCTTGCCATTGTTACTGTGAAATAAATTAATAGCATGCTGAAATAAAACACAGCATTCTATATCGATTTCTATGGTAAAGGAAATTTAACCAAATCCTTTATCTCTATAGTTAATAGTATTTTTCTCCTTCAAGCTGGGTCATGAACATTTGCCCTCTATAGAATTCTAATGAAAAAGCCTGTCAGAGTTTTATGGGCAAACTGGTGCTGTATAATAAAAGTTTCTTAAATTCCAGTGTTACATTTTCTGTTTTAACATCTTTTCCTTTACTTATTTTTTTCAATTTTAAATGCCTTCACTTATGCACTCTCACTGGCAATAAAGTCAAGTCCTAATCCCAGAGGCCACCATTCCATTTACTCTATTCCATAACTCTGAAACGTATACATTAGCTTCAAATATGAAACTTTATCAACTGTTGTCAGAAAAATCCATGTGTAATATACCACATATTTTGCTTGGCATAGCAAAAATATCCCCATTCTGATAGGTTAATGAGGCATGATACTCCTTGCCTCAAACTACAATGACTATTTTTTCCTTAACTACACTAATCTTCTCTAATATTTTCCTATCAATCTTTAAAATGATTCTCCTGAGTCTAAACAATAGTTATTTTCAGATTGAACCTGCACTATATCAAGAGTTTCCTAATACAGTATTAAAGCTGCTCTACTTTTTTGCTCAGGTGATTGTAAATTTATTACCACCAATACCAAATACAGTAAAAGTAATTGTCTTTCATACACAAAAATATAAGCTAGAATTTACAAGAGAAAAATTAACTGCAATCCTAAGAGTCTAAGAAAAATCTATCTATTTTAATGAATAGGTAACTGGGTCTAACAGTGTAAAGAAACAGATAGTCACCAAAAGTTACAAAATGCAGAACAACAGAGTTAGAAGGGACCTTGAAGGTCTTCTAGTCCAGTCCCCTGCTCAAACAGGAGACCCACAACTTCTGAGGGCAAGCCATCAATTGTTCTCACGGTTAAGAAATGTCTCCTTAGTTCTAGGTTGCTCCTCTCCTTGATCAGTTTCCATCTATTGTTTCTTGTCTTGCCTGCTAATATATTGGAAAATTGAACTCCTCTTCTTTGTAGCAGCCCCTCAAATATTGGAACATTGATATCATGTCATACTAGTCCTTCTTTTCTCTAGACTAGCCATATCCAATTCTTGCAACTGTTCTTTATATGTTTTAGTTGTCCAGACCTTTAGTCATCTTAGCTACTCTTCTCTGTACTCTTTCCAAAGTCTCAACACCTTTTTTATAATGTGATGACCAAAACTGGATGCAGCATTCCAAATGTAATCTTATTCAACTAATTAATTCAACTAATTGATTCAACTTATTGGATGTGGTCCAATAGCTTGTTAGTTGAATCTAACCATGCTATTGGGGAAAAAAATTGCTACCAACCTGCCTTCCATTGAGGACCTGTATACTGCACGAATTAAGAAGAGGACCGTGAAAATATTTACAGACCCCTCTCATCCTGGACATAAACTGTTTCAATTCCTACCCTCAAAACGACGCTATAGAGCACTGCACACCAGAACAACTAGACACAAGAACAGTTTTTTCCCGAAGGCTATCACTCTGCTAAACAAATAATTCCATCAACACTGTCAGACTATTTACTGAATCTGCACTACTATTAATCGTCTCATAGTTCCCATCACCAATCTCTTTCCACTTATGACTGTATGACTATAACTTGTTGCTGGCAATCCTTATGATTTATATTGATATATTGACCATCAATTGTGTTGTAAATGTTGTACCTTGATGAACGTATCTTTTCTTTTATGTACACTGAGAGCATATGCACCAAGACAAATTCCTTGTGTGTCCAATCACACTTGGCCAATAAAATTCTATTCTATTCTATTGGACTAGTGCTGCCTCACAATATACTAGCTTCCTTTCTGTTCCAAGTCAGAGTTCACCTATCAGCCTTTATCAGTACATGATACTTGATAAAGTCTAGTTTGAATAGAAAGGAATATATGCAGCTCAGGCTTGAACATGGAATCCTTGGTACTATCTCAGTTTGGAAGTTTGCTTGTAGACATTTCATTACTTCAATAGATAATATCATCAGTGTGAGATACTGACTCAAACTGACTTGCACTAATGAAGTTACCTAATTAGGCAATGAAATAGCTGCAGAGTTCAAAGAGAGCCCAAGACCTTTGTTATTTAAGATACTGCCTCTCTGCTACAGTGTCTACCATTCCTGTTCACAGGAATTGGTTTGATCTGAATCTCATCAATTAAACAATGCAAATTTGTTCAACCCAGAAAGGCTTCTTGGACATACTTTTGATATAGCTCTGCAAAGATCTGCATGGTCCCCATATTTCTCACCTTCAAGTGTTTTTCCCTACAGCTTAAGCTCATTCATGCAAAAGAAGCCTGGCAGATGTTTTTGATATTTGATGGTCTGATTTATTCAGCATTGTTGACAAGGAATCAAGTGAAGTGACAAACAGTAGTGGTGATGGTGAGTCTCCGTGAAAGATTCTTCTCTTGTATTAACCTTTCCCAATCTATTACCACTGGCTAGCAACCATTCTTTCACTGTGACATAGATCTTTCCACAAAGCTTATGATTCTGATCCTGTAGCCCATTGTTCACTAGATTTCCAGGAATTGCAACACCTAGCATTGACCCCGAGGATGACCAAGCTGATGTGTATCTCTGTAATATACATCTCACCATACTGTTTATGAAAGTGGCATTTGTTGTCTGACTTCTCTGATGGGAACAGACCAATACGACTGAACATCTAGTTTAGCTCTTATCTTTCTCAGACCACATAAGCCCTATAATCACATCAAGGTAGTGCCTCATAGGGGGTTATTATTAACATTATTAATTATTACATAATTACTTTCTGTTCACAGGGTTGTTATCAATAAAAAATAAAGGATAAGCCACAAAAGTACTTCAAAATAATCTAAACTGATGAATTTGATCTAAACTGGAAAGGCTAAACTGAGGTTTTTTTGGTAAAATGAAAAGAAAGGAAGGAAGGAAGCTCATAAGACTGAAATCAAGGAAAAAAGGAGTAAATGACTGTTCGCTCCTATTTGAAAACTATTCAGGCAAGTGTCTGGGACTCTTGTTTGCATTGTAGCCATTAAATTTTGATTTTGAGTAAGCTGAGAGATATTATAACAATTGTGTGTGACTCAATAATTGAAGCCTGAGGCAGGACACCTCTGTTTGTAAGTAATGTTAAGTGTCTATAAAAAGTCATATCTATGGGCATTATCAAAGGGGCAAGTAGGTAAATTAAGAAAACTTAATTGGCCCCATGAGCCAAACTTGAACTCTTTTGTACTTGCATTACATGTAAATGTAACTACATAAGGAGTGAAGCTTTTATTGTAATCTCATAATATTTTTGAAATATATAGCTTCTATAAATACCCAAGTTCCTATATATTTTAGAATACAATTTCCTTTACTATGTAGGAAAACTTTATTCATATATGCACCCTAACCACTGCACCACCTCGGCTCTACGGTCTATGACCATAATAAAGTTATATTCTTCTTCTATTCTTCTATTCATCTACACAATTTTATTTATAGGATGGCTTTTCATATGCAATTTTCTCTAATGTAGTCATTTTTGTTTTAAACTGATATTGAACTTCAAAATAAAGAGAACTCCAGTCTCTTTATGAAAAATTCTATAATGGGCTGTGATAGCATTCTCTGAGTAATTTGCAAATATCAGTATATTGCCCAGGAGTGGGTTTCACTTACCTTTGCTACCAGTTTGCTTGCGTGCATGCTTTTGCGCATGTGCAGATTGTATTTGATGATGTCCAGGTGGGTGGGCGGACCGGGGCGAACCGGTAGCAACCCACCACTGATATTGCCCCCAGTAAACTTGGTCCTCATTTTACCGACCTCAGAAAGATGGAAAGCTGAGTCAACCTTTAGCTGGTCAATATCAAACTCCTGCTACGGGCAGAGTTAGTCTGCAATACTGTATTCTGACCACTGTACCACCATGGCTCTTAAAATTCTATTTTAAAATTATTTTAATTTTAAATAAGAGGACCAACCTTAGGGAGCACCAGAGACCCTTCATGGAGACTGTTATGAGCAGACAAAATTTACAATGGGAACTTCATATAAAAATCTAATCAAAATAACTTTATGTAATTGTATGTAAGAAAAAAAATGTCTGATTTTTAAGAACTGACATCATGAACAAAAAACTTTTAGTTTTTAATGTCGTCTGCTGTATATTTAAAAATGAGTCCCATTGTAATCAGTATAATTCCTGAAACTGTGTTATGCAGGTCTTAATATTGTTAATATGAAAGCATGAATATACTATTGATTTTCTTTACTGCCATTGGTTTCCAAATCTTTAATAATGCTCTAGTCTATTGTAAAGCTTCTAAGATGATTTATTTCTGTGAGTCTTATGTCATGCCATCTTTAACAAGATGACCATGAACTCGGTAGTCAACATAACATCTCTGCATGATAAATTAAATTAGAAATGGGCCTGCTAGCATTTCTCACGGTAAACTTTTTCTGAGAATAGACCCAGTCAAATCTCACCAATATTCATTCAACTAGATTACTAATAAGAATTTTGCAATGTAGTTCAACCAAAAGATACATACGTCAAAGAGATGGATTATTGGAATTATTGGAGCCATACAGCATATAGATTACTTGTATTGTATATTTCCTTTCATTGTGTTCAAGGAGCCTGAACTATCTGTCATAAAAGCTTTAACTTTAAATCATAGTTCAATCAGATCTTTCCAACTTTATGATTCTCTCATGCTAGCGGTGTTCTTTTTATCCTCACATAGATAAGTAGGTAAATGAAACAAGCTAAACATGGGTGTTTTTTCTTTTGTGATGAACAAATGCTCTGCATGAATATATCCAATCTCTTAAAAATGACACATTGTTATTTTGTGATTTATTGCATTTGTACCCAGTCTTTTTTCAAGATCGATTATTAGCTATTCTTCTATATTTTTAGTCCACAACAAAATTCTATGACGTAGCTTTTGATGAGGGAAAATGGTCACACATCCTTTCTATGTATGAGTGAATTAAAAGTAATTATAAATATACATATGCTCAGTATCCTGCTTCTACCTCTGAATTGTGGGATACAAGCAACATTACATTGATTTACAAGGTAGTGTTTAGTTTAGATATTTTAGCATACATAAAGAGTATGACCATACTGAGGGTAAAACTGTGCTTTGGTTGAGCTTATGGAAACTGCCCCAAATATCTCAGAACTATTATTGTTTTATGTTTTATTTGTCATATATCTACACACACACACACACACACACACACACACCACACACATAGAGACAAACACCCCTCACACATACAAACACATAGCTAGAGAAAGAAAGAGAAAGAGAACGTTTACATACTACCCAGGGTCTGAGCATTGGTTAGGATACAAAAATTGTAGATAAAATTAATAATTGTATCTTTAATATTAGCAGGTAATACTCACATGGCATTGAGACAACTAAAGCTTTTTTTTTTATAATATCAGAGTTGGAAGGGACCTTGGAGGTCTTCTACTCCAACCCCCTGCCCAGGCAGGAAACCCTACACCATTTCGGACAAATGGCTATCCAACATCTTCTTAAAAATTTCCAGTGTTGGAGCACTTACAACTTCTGCAGGCAAGTTGTTCCACTGATTAATTGTTCTAACTGTCAGGAAATTTCTCCTTAGTTCTAGGTTGCTTCTCTCCTTGATTAGTTTCCACCCATTGCTTCTTGTTCTACCCTCAGGTGCTTTGGAGAATAGTTTGACTCCCTCTTCTTTGTGGCAACCCCTGAGATATTTTAAAAGTATCTAAAATACTTTTTATAAAATACTTATAAAAGTAGACTATTTTAATTTAGTCTACTTTTTTATTTAAAAGAGTTAGCAAGTTAATTAGTTTGACCTTGGTGATCAATGCCATGATAGACATCAGAGACCAATACTCATAGGACAATCTGTGCATGGAAGATTACATCTTGAAGAATTTTAAAATAAGAAACAATACATCATTATTAAATTAATTTCTTCTCATTGGGTTGCAGGGTAAGTAAAATGGAAAAGATTATTTTAGCTAATGCTATACATGAACCATGCATTTTTACAAAATCTCAACTTTATATTTTGGGAATATAGTTTAATATCACATTTACATCTTTAACAATTATATTCTTATCTAAATTAGTATTTACATATAAGATAACATGAAGCCAAAGAATAATAAGACCAAATCAGATGTCTCAAAGAAAACTCAAAGTTCTTCAATTACCAGCACACATACTTAAGCACAAATACACAAAATCTAATTTCTGTCCTTTTAAAAAGATTCTTTAGTGAAACCAGTAAACCCAAAACAAAACTGCCTGATGAAGTAATTTTAAATTACAAGAAGTATGTTTTAAGTTTCTTTAAATCTGGACACACCGATTTTCCAAAATTGGATATTCCAATCCTTTGTTCCACAGTTCAGTTATCTAACTAATGCTAATTTTCATTCTTTGAAACAATTCTGTATTAAATTGAATTGTTGGATTCAAATCAAACATTACATATCTTAAGTATCCAAAGATTGTGGATACCTCTGAGGCTGCTAAATCATCTAGGCGACATTTTTTCATCAGTATATGTTTCAATTGTATATATTACCAAGCAGATGTTGTAGGTAAATCATATTCAGAATGCTATAATTCATTCTTTTTAAACCAACCTTTATTAAGTCAACTGATTTAAAATATGCATTTCTTTTTGGAATTGTATAATCTAGATTTAGTCCTGTTCTTTTCTCTTTTTTAATATATTTTACTTTTTATCTTTTATTTTTCTCTGTGTTGTGTATAATAGGTGTGCATAAACATATACGTGTTATAAATATACAAAGAATATTAATGTAAAAAATTACAACCAATGTTAAACTCTGTGTCTGAAAGGAAAAGAAAAAAAAAGACAAGGGAGAGATCAACATATTAGAAACTTATTATCATTGTTACATGAAGAAGACAAAAAATTGCTAATGTAATTGTTCCCACAATAGAAACATTTCAGAGTTAGTGAAATGGCAGTGCTTATGTTTAAAAGATGCTTCATCTGGACAATATAAATGTCATTGGTAATTTTATGAAAATAAGTTTCTCTACCGAATTGCTTGAAATTTCTTGCCTTAAAATAGAAAAAAATGACCAAAGTATGATTATGAGGATACTTATATGAAGCAGCAGCAATTACTGCAATTTGCATACCTAAATTAACATAATTGTTTTAAATACTAATGATTTAAAATCCCAAGAAGGTTTTGACCTATAATTGTAATAAATATGGGTTATGAAAATAGTCAACAATTCAGACTTTTCCTAATGAGGTATCTAGTTTTGGAGCTTATTCAAATTGTTTACTTAATTATCTTGAAAAGATGAGCCACAGTTTTACTGAGATTTAAAAAGTGGATTTTTAGAATGAATGTTTCTTTGAAAAGATTCTTTCCTTTAACACACCTTACACTTACAATATATAACATTTATTGGCTGCATCATAGTTCTATTTATTGACAGCAATTAATGGATTGTAGATTAGTTAGTGAAAAATCACTTGTGCTTAATAAGCAAGCAATAGTATCCAAATGATTATTGACCATAGTTCTGTCTTTATTTCATCATAGCATTATAAACAAAACCACTGTAAATAACTTCCTTTTGTATGTCTTTGGATGGAAAGGTGATAGTGGTCTCTAAAACTGGCATAATAGCTTCAACTTTAGAAATTGAAAACTACTTTATAAAGATTCTCTTACTAAGGAAGTTCTATATTATAGTCTATTAACAAAAGAAAAAGTATTTCACAATTACAATATGTCTTATGATATGAATGGGTCAAAAAGGGCCTCTGGTGGCTCAGCAGACTAAGTCTGTCTGTAATTAACACAGCTGCTTGCAATTACTGCAGGTTCAAGTCCCACCAGGCCCAAGGTTGACTCAGCCTTCCATCCTTATAAGGTAGGTAAAATGAGGACCCAGATTGTTGGGGGCAATAAAAAGTTGACTTTGTATACAATATACAAATGGATGAAGACTATTGCTTAACACAGTGTAAGCCGCCCTGAGTCTTCGGAGAAGGGTGGGATATAAATTTAAAAAAAAAATTCATGAATTTTGTTGTAATAATATCTATTTATATTTTGCCAAGTGTCGGGGCTGTGATCAGGTGCCAACCAACAAGGCAACTGATTCTTTTGGATCCATAAGCACACCAGTGAATAACATGATTTGAAGCTTTATTATTAGATCAGCAATAGTACTTAGCAATGATATTTAGACTTATATACCTCTTCATAGTGCTTTACAGCACTCTCTGAGTTGTTTACAATGTCAAAATATTGTCCCCAGCAATCATTTTACTGATGTCAGAAGGGTGAGTCAGCTTTAAACCTGTCAGGACTGAATTCCCAACTGTAGGCAGACTTATTCTGCAATATGCACTCTAACCACTGAGCCACCAGGGCAAACAAAGCAAAAGCAAACAGTGTAAAAGCATTGGATTAGAAGCATATATAACAAGCAAAATAATACCCAAATTTCTTACAAGCTGCAAAGCACTCATTAATAATGGCACCAGAGATACTCCCAGGGTGACCAGTTTCCATAGCACCTAGCACTAGGTTTTCTGCAGAATAGAATAGAATTTTTTATTGGCCAAGTGTGATTGGACACACAAGGAATTTGTCTTGGTGCATATGCTCTCAGTGAGCATACAAGAAAAGATACGTTCATCAACTCTAAGGTACATAAAACACTTAATGATAGTCATAGGGTAGAAATAAGCAACCGGTAAACAATATCAATAAAAATCATAAGGATACAAGCAACGAAGTTACAGTCATACAGTCATAAGTGGAAGGAGATGGGTGATGGGAACAATGAGAAGATTAACAATAGTGCAGATTTAGTAAATAGTTTGACAGTGTTGAGGGAATTATTTGTTTAGCAGAGTGATGACATTCGGGAAGAAACTGTTCTTGTGTCTTGTTGTTTTGGTGTGCAGTGCTCTGTAGCGTCGTTTTGAGGAAAGGAGTTGAAATAGTTTATGTCCAGGATGTGAGGGGTCTGTAAACATTTTCACATCCCTCTTTTTGACTCATGCAGTATACAGGTCCTCAATGGAAGGCAGGTTGATAGCACTTGTTTTTTCTGCAGTTCTAAATCCCTCCAAGACGGAGTGGCTGTGGATGCCGGCACCTCGGTACAGCCAGCTGCAGATGCGGCTGTCTATCAGGGGCGAGTTGTTGGCCCCGATGGAGAAGGTACGCAACTTGGGCGTGCTCCTGGATGGTCGGTTGTCCTTTGAAGATCATTTGGCGACCGTCTCCAGGAGAGCTTTTTATCAGGTTCGCCTGATCCGCCAGTTGCGTCCCTTCCTGGACCGGGATGCCCTATGCACGGTCACTCATGCTCTCGTTACCTCTCGTCTGGACTACTGCAATGCTCTCTACATGGGGCTCCCCTTGAAGAGCACCCGGAGACTTCAGCTGGTCCAGAATGCGGCTGTGCGGGTTATTGAGGGAGCGGTTCGGAGCTCCCACGTAACACCTATCCTGCGCAGACTGCACTGGCTACCTGTTGCTTTCCGGGTGCGCTTCAAGGTATTGGTTACCACCTTTAAAGCGCTCCATGGCTTAGGACCGGGCTATTTACGGGACCGCCTACTGCCGGCCTCTATCTCCCAGCGTCCGGTGCGTTCCCACAGAGAGGGACTCCTCAGGATGCCGTCAGCCAAACAATGTCGACTGGCAGTCCCCAGGGGGAGGGCCTTCTCTGTGGGGGCTCCTACCCTGTGGAACGAGCTTCCCCTCGGGCTTCGACAATTACCTGACCTTAGGACCTTTCGCCGCGAACTTAAAACCTATTTATTTCATATGGCTGGACTGGCCTGATTCTTAAATTTTTAAATTTTAATTGTGGGTTTTAAATTGTGGTAATTTGTATGGGGTGTAGTGTTATTTTAAATTTTGGGCATATTTGAATCAGTTTTTTAAGGGTTGTTTTAATTATGGTGTATATTTCTGTTCTGTATTTTACTTGCCTGTTCACTGCCCTGAGTCCTTCGGGAGAAGGGCGGTATACAAATTAAATTATTATTATTATTATTATTATTATTATTATTATTATTATTATTATTATTATTATTATTATTATTATTATTATTATTAATTATCCTCTGAAGTCTGTGTTTTTCTTGTTGGTTTGCAGAACCAAACCAGACAGTTATAGAGGTGCAGATGACAAACTCAATGATTCCTCTGTAGAACCTTATCAGCAGCTCCTTGGGCAGTTTGACCTTTCAGAGTTAGCACAGAAAGAACATTCTTTGTTGTGCTTTTTTGATGATGTTTTTGATGTTAGCTGTTCACTTTAGATGTTGTGACATGGTAGAACCTAGAAATTTGAAGGTCTCTACTGTTGATACTGTATTGTTTAGTAATGTAAGAGGTGGAAGTATGGAAGGATTTCTCCTAAAGTCTATCACCATTTCTATGGTTTTGAGTGTGTTCACTTCTAGATTGTTCCAGTCA